>NW_026652290.1:96550191-96615058 GCF_009828535.3 Hylobates moloch
AAGGGTGGAGGAGGCGATGGGTGTAGAAAGTGAGGGATAGGTTGAAGAGTGGAGGAGGGGACCAGTGTAAGAAGTGAAGGGTGGGAAGGTGGTGGGGAGGTGGAGGGAGCGGGGTGAGGACATGCAGCAGGGGCGGCAAGGCAGGACCCGTCTGGGACTCTGCTTGGAGATGTCTCTATGTGGCTTTTTTCTAGGGCCTTGGTTTCCAGGTTCACTCTGTGCACATTAGCTGGGGACATCCTCCCAGCTGGACTTTCTGTGAACTTGGGCGATTTCCTTGCAGGCCCAGTGGTGTTAGGGCAGAGAAGACTGCATTAGTCCATTCTTGCAATCCTATAAAGAAATACCCAGGCCGGGCGCGGTGGCTCATGCCTGTAATCCTAGCACTTTGGGAGGCCGAGAAGGGCAGATTACCTGAGGCCAGAAGTTTGAGACCAGTCTGGCTCACGTGGCAAAACTCTGTCTCTACTAAAAATACGAAAATTACCCCATCTCTACTAAAAATACAAAAAAGTTGCTGGGCATGGTGGCGGGCGCCTGTAGTCCCAGCTACTTGGGAGGCTGAGGCAGGAGAATGGCGTGAACCCTGGAGGCGGAGCTTGCAGTGAGACGAGATGGCGCCACTGCACTCCAGCCTGCGCGACAGAGCCAGACTCTGTCTCAAAAGAAAAAAAAATTATCTGGGTGTGGTGGCAGGAGTCTGTAATCCCAACTACTCGGGAGGCTGAGGCAGGAGGATCACTTGAACCCGGGAGGTGGAGGTTGCAGTGAGCTGAGATGGCGCCACTGCACTCCAGCCTGGGCGACAAGAATGAAACTCTGTCCACATCCCCGCCGCCCCCAAAAAAGAAAAGAAATACCTGATACAGGTAATTGATAGAGAAGAGAGGTTTAATTGGCTCATGGTTCCACAGCCTGTACGGGAAGCATGGCAGCAGCTGCTTCTGGGAGATCTCAGGAAACTTACAGTCATGGGGGAAGGCAGAGGGGAGCAGGCAGGTCACTTGGCTGGAGCAGGAGCGCAGGGGAGGAGGTGCCACACACTTTTGAACAACCGGATCTTGTGAGAACTCTGTTATGAGACAGGACTCAGGAGGTGGTGCTGAACCATTCATGAGGATCCACCGTCAAGATCCAGTCGCCTCCCAACAGGCACTACCTCCACCACGGGACAACAATTCAACATGAGATTTGGGTGGGGACGCAAAGCCAAACCATGTCAGGGGACCTTCCCTGCTTGTCCCATCTGCCACCCCAGCCCCAGCCCCCCCCCCCGCAGAGCAGGCTGGGGCAGGAATCAGAGCTAAAGAGGTCAGGCCTTGTCCAGGGACAGACTGGAAGGACAGAAGAGCTGAGACACCATCATTCATGTATTCATTGGTTCATTCATTCATTCATCCGGTATGTAAGAGGCACCACTCTATGCCTGGTCCTGCCCTGATGCTGGGGACACAGCAGTGACAGACACAAGCCCCAGAGCCCCCCGCCTGCTCAGAGATCATAACCCACTGGGGACGATGGTTCCCTATGAAGAAGTGGATCAAATCATTGCAGACACATGCTCCCTACGCAGAAGATAAACCTGCATCACAAAAGTGACGTGGCTGGGAGTCCTAGGCCTTCTGAGGTCTGACTCAGAAGCCAACATGTTTGCTGATGTGGGAAGCCGGGGGAGAGGCCACCTCCAAGGGGACCTGGGACAGAGCACTGGACAGGGGGACCAGCAAAGGCGTCGACGCAGGAACAGGTGAGGCAGGCTGGAGTGGAGGGAGGAGAGGGAGGGTGGCCAGTGAAGTTGAAGGTCGCCAGCAGGGGTCAAACAGTGCCTGGTGGGCTGTGGGAAGAGTTTGGACTTTCACGAGAAGGATGCCAGGGGGTTACGGGAACATTTCGGCGTTCCCTCAAGAGACCTCGAGGGCCCCGCTGCACCGTGTACTTACTGCAGCCGGCTGAGGAGGCTGGACAGGCACTAAGAGCCCTATTTTACAAAGGGAGGAACCCACAGGACCTCAGCTTCCCTGTCTGTGTAACGTGAATGTGTGGTTGGAGTCTGGATTGCCAGGACCCCAGGAGGCGGGAGAGGGCTGTGGTTAGTGATACGTCCTCCTGGTCAGATGTGAAGATGGTGGAATCCCAGCTCCAGCTGCAGGGAGCATAGCACCTGCCTGGGACCCCCTCCTCTACTTATCCAAGTGACCATGGGTTTTGAGACACCCTCTTTTAAAAATTATTTTTATTTTTTTTTTGAGACAGAGTCTTGCTCTGTTGCCCAGGCTGGAGTGCAGTGGTGTGATCTCGGCTTCAAACAATTCTCCTGCCCCAGCCTCCCGAGTAGCTGGGATTACGGATGCCCATAACCATGCCCGGCTAATTTTTGTAGTTTTAATAGAGATGGGGTTTCACCATGTTGGCCAGGCTGATCTCAAACTTCTGACCTCAGGTGATCCACTTGCCTTGGCCTCTGAAAGCCCTGGGATTTTGGGCATGAGCCACCACGCCCGGCCGTCGTTGCAGTTTTTAAAACGTTTTATTTATTAATAATTATTGATTCACGGGAAGGTACAAAGAGGTCTGATGCACCCTTCACCCAGCCCCCCAGCTATGTTTACATCTTGCATAACTGCAGTATAATAACCTCAAAACCAGCACCGTGGAAGGATGCAGGCTTCACTGGTTTTGCATGCACTCATCTGAGCGTGCGTGTGTGTGTGTGTGTGTGTGTGTGTGTGTGTGTGGTTTATGCAGTTTTATCACATGCATAACTTCCTGTAAACACCGTCACAAGATACTACTTTTTTTTTTTTATTTTCGGTCAGGGTCTTGCTCTGTCGCCCGGGCTGCAGTGTTGCAGTGGTGTGAACACAGCTCACTGCAGCCTGAATCTCTTGGGCTCAAGTGATCCCCCCACCTCAGCATCCCCTGCGTAAATGAGTAGCTGGGACTACAGGCACATGCGTGTCACCACACGTGGCTGATTTTCTTTCTTTTTTTTTTTTTTTGCGGGGGTGGGGGACAGAGTCTCGCTCTGTTGCCCAGGCTGGAGTGCAGTGGCGCAATCTCGGCTCACTGCAACCTCCACCTCCTGGGTTCACACCATTCTCCTGCCTCAGCCTCCCGAGTAGCTGGGACTACAGGCGCCCGCCACCACGCCCGGCTAATTTTTTGGATTTTTAGTAGAGACGGGGTTTCACCGTGTTAGCCAGGATGGTCTTGATCTCCTGACCTCGTGATCCGCACGCCTCGGCCTCCCAAAGTGCTGGGATTACAGGCGTGAGCCACCGCGCCTGGCCCAGCACCTTTATATATCTTTATGCATTTTTAGTGGTTGATTTTTTCCAGAAGTAGATTTTGAAAATATGACTGATGATTTAGTAGGATTTGCTTCTACTAAAACTAGGACAGTAAAATTATAATGAAGTCTATTTGGACATAAAGAAACTTAATAATAACATTGTAAAAAGATACACGACATTGTGAGTTTGAATACAACATCTTTTCAATCCTTGAATACTTTCAACTGCTTTAGTGTTCTGGAAAAAAATTAACCATTAAAAAATACAGGCTCATGCCTGTAATCCCAGCACTTTGGGAGGCTGAGGCAGGAGGATCACTTGAGCCCAGGAGTTCAAAACTAGCCTGGGCAACCTGGTAAAACCCCATCTCAAAAGAAAACATTAAGGCCGGGCGCGGTGGCTCACGCTTGTAATCCCAGCACTTTGAGAGGCCGAGGCGGGCGGATCACGAGGTCAGGAGATCGAGACCACGGTGAAAGCCCGTCTCTACTAAAAATACAAAAAAAAAATTAGCCGGGCGTGGTGGCAGGCGCCTGTAGTCCCAGCTACTCGGAGAGGCTGAAGCAGGAGAATGGCGTGAACCCGGGAGGCGGAGCTTGCAGTGAGCCGAGATTGCGCCACTGCACTCCAGCCTGGGCGACAGAGCGAGACTCCGTATCAAAAAAAAAAAAAAAAAAAGAAAACATTAAAAAATATATAACTCTCTGGAAGAATATTTGGCAGTTTCTTCCAGAACAAATCATGCAGCTACCATATGACATAGCAATTGTGGTCCTGGACATTTATCTCAGAGAAATGATTTATGTTCATACACAAACCCTTATAGGAATGTTAATGGCAGCTTTATTAGTAAGAGCCAAACACTGGTCTTCACTGGGTGGATGGTTGAACAAATTTTGCCCCATCCTCATTGCAGAATATTACTCAGCAGTTAAAAGGAACAAAATACTAAGACAAGCCACCACCTAGATGAATCAGATAATTATAAAAAGTGAAAAAAGTTGGCCAGGTAAGGTGGCTCACGCCTGTAATCCCAGCACTTTGGGAGGCCAAGGCTGGCAAATCACTTGAGATCAGGAGTTCGAGACCAGCCTGGCCAACATGGCGAAACCTTGCCTCTATTAAAAATACAAAAATTAGTCAGGCGTGGTGGCAGGCGCCTGTAATCCCAGCTACTTGGGAGGCTGAGGCACGAAAATTGCTGGAACCCGGGAGGCGCTGCGGTGAGCCGAGATCACACCACTGTACTCCAGCTTGGGCGACAGAGTGAGACTCTGTCTCAAACAAATCAAATCAAAAGAAAACAACATAGATGATGGGTAGATAGGTGCAGCAAACCACCATGGCACATGTTTACCTATGTAACAAACCTGCAGGTCCTGCATATGTATCCCAGAACTTAAAATAAAATAAAAATACAAAATAACTAGCCAGACATGGTGGTGCACACCTATAGTCCCAGCTACTTGGGAGGCTGAGGCAGGAGGATCGCTTGAGCCCAGGAGTTCGACACCAGCCTGGGCACATAGCAAGATCCCATCTCTTTAAAAAATGTAAAAATTAGCTAGGCATGGTGGCATGCATCTGTGGTCCCAGCTTCTCAGGAGGCTGAGGTGGGAGGATTGCTTGAGCCTGGGAGTTCCAGGCTGCAGTGAGCTGTGATAGAACCACTGCACTTCAGCCTGGGCGACAGAGCGAGACCCTGTGTCTAAACAACATCATCAGCAACAGCAACAAAAACCCAAAAAACAACAAAAGAAAGGGGCCGGACACAATGGCTCATGCCTGTAATCCCAGCACTTTGGGAGGCCGAGGTGGGTGGATCACCTAAGGTCAGTAGTTTGAGACCAGGCTGGCCAACATGGTGAAGCTCCATCTCTATTAAAAATACAAAAGTTAGCTGGACATGGTGGTGGGTGCCTGTAAGCCCAGCTACTCAAGAGGCTGAGGCAGGAGGATAGCTTGAACCTGGGAGGTGGAGTTTGCAGTAAGCTGAGATCATGTCACTGTACTTTAGCCTTGACGACAAGAGTGAGACTCCGTCTCAAAACAAACAAACAAAAAACAAATAAACAACAAACAAAACAAAAAACCAAAGGGAAATTGATGGGAAAATTCTCCCGCCTCTGCCTTATTTGTTTTCTTTCTTTCTTTCCTTTTATTTGAGACAGGGTCTCACTCTCTCATCCAGGGATGAGGGCAGTGGCTCGATCATTGCTCACTGCAGCCTGCAACTCCTGGGCTCCAGCGATCCTCCTGTCTCAGCCTCCTGAGTAGCTGGGACTGCAGGCACCCATTGGGATTACAGGCTGGAGCCACCTCACCTGGCCCAATTTCCCTTTTTCAAATTTACCAGCATCCCTGGTCAAAAAATGAAACATTAAAAATTAAATTAAAATTGTAAATCTTGAGATCACTGTAGATTCATATGCAGTTGTAAGACATAGCATAGAAGGAGGGCCAGTACCGTCTGCCCAGCTTCGCCCAATGGCAAGACATATGTGAAAATATGTCTATTGGGATGTGTCACCTTTTCCATTTGTCTTAGGCTCCAACATGGTTTCACATGACACTTTTTCAAAATTGTTACAAATACTCGTATCTATGTATGGGGTACATGTGGTATTTGTTATATGCATAGAATATATAATGATCATGTTTGGGTATTTGGGGTGTTTATAACTTAGACTATTTCTCATTTCTATATGTTGGGAACAATTCAAGGACTCTCTTCTAGCTGTTTGGTTGTTTGGTTTTTTTTTGAGATGGAATTTCGCTCTCGTTGCCCAGGCTGGAGTGCAATGGCACGACCTTGGCTCACCACAAACTCTGCCACCTGGGTTCAAGCCATTCTTCTGCCTCAGCCTCCCGAGTAGCTGGGATTACAGGCATGTGCCACCCCACCCGGCTAATTTTGTGTTTTTAGTAGAGACGGGGTTTCTCCATGTTGGTCAGGCTGGTCTCAAACTCCCGACCTCAGGTGATCCACCCACCTCGGCCTCCCAAAGTGCTGGGATTACAGGCGTGAGCCACCGCGTCCGGGTGGGCGCCTGTAATCCCAGCACTTTGGGAGGCCGAGATGGGCAGATCACGAGGTCCAGAGATCGAGACCATTCTGGCTAACACGGTGAAACCCCGTCTGTACTAAAAAATAAGCTGGGCGTGGTGGGACGTTCCTGTAGTCCCAGCTACTCAGGAGGCTGAGGCAGGAGAATCGCTTGAACCCGGGAGGCGGAGGTTGTGGTGAGCCGAAGTCACGTCATTGTACACCAGCCTGGGCAACAAGAGCGAAACTCCATCTCACACACACACACACCCAAAATTTAATTAAATAGAGATGAAGCCTCGCTATGTTGCCCAAGCTGGTCTTGAACTCCTGCCCTCAAGGGATTCTCCTACCTTGGCTTCCCAAAGTGTTGGGATTAGAGGCATGAGCCACCATTATTCTAACTATTTTGAAATATACAATACATTGTTGCTAACTACAGTCACCCTATTCTGCTATCAAACATTAGAATTTATTCTAATACTATATTTGATAGCAGAATACATCCTATTCTGCTATCAAACATTAGAATGTATTCCTCCTGTCTAACTGAATGTTTGTACTCATTAACTCACCTCTTTTCATTTTTCCCCCCACTCAACCCACACAACTTTCCAGCCTCTGGTATTGATCGTTCTACTCTCTACCTCCATGAGATCAACTCTCTGGCTCCCACATATCAGTGACAACATGCCCTATTTGTCTTCTTGTGTCTGGCTTATTTCACTTTTTCACTTAATATAATGACCTCCAGTCCCATCCATTTTGCTGCAAATGACAGGATTTTATTCTTTGTTATGGCCGAATCATATTGCATTGTGTATTTAACACTTTTTTTTTTTTTTTGAGACAGAGTCTCACTCTGTCGCCCAGGCTGGTGTACAGTGGTGTGATCAAAGCTCACTGCAGCCTCAACCTCCCAGGTTCAAGCGATCCTCCTGCTTTCGCCTCCGAAGAAGCTGGGACTGCTAGTGTGCGCCGCCAGGCCTGGCTAATATTTTAAATTTTTTGTAGAGTTGAGGTCTCACTATGTTGCCAGGCTGGTCTTGAACTCCTGGGCTCAAGCGATCCTCCCGCTTCAGCCTCCCAAAGTGCTGGGAATACAATCGTGAGCCACCGTGCCCTGCCCAAGCTCTATCTACACAGTCATTCCTCTTGGGGGATGCCAGCTGGGGAGAGCCTGGAGAACGGCAAGCAGGGAGAGGGAGGTTTCTCTGTGCCCTGCAGGGCAGGCCACTGGAACCCAAAGGATGAGCAGGGAGGTTCTTGCAGGGATGACAGGAACCCTGGGGAAGTTTATCTTGGATTTTGGCCAGCAGCTCCAATCACAGGGCTCAGGTGGGGCGGCAAGGACACACAGTGTCAGCGCTGGATGAAGTCCCTGAGGTCAGAATATGATGGCTCCATCTTCCTTCCAGGGCTGTGTGCTGCTTTTGGAGACATACAAAGTGTTTTCCCATATCCCCAAGGGAGCTTGTGGAAAATGAAGATTCCAGGCCTGTAATCCAAGCATTTTGGGAGGCGGAGGCAGGAGAATCACTTGAGCCCAGGAGTTCAAGGCCAGCTTGGGCAACATAGCGAGACCCCATCTCTAACAAAAAAAATTAGCCAGGGCCAGGCACAGTGGCTCACGCCTGTAATCCCAGCACTTTGGGAGGCCAAGGCAGGTGGATCACCTGAGGTCAGGAGTTCGAGACCAGCCTGGCCAAAATGGTGAAACCCCATCTCTACTAATAATACAAAAATTAGCCGGATGTGGTGGTGCGTGCCTGTGGCCCCAGCTACCCGGAAGGCTGAGGTGGAAGGACTGCTTGAGCCTGGAACTTCAAAGCTGCAGTGAGCTATGATCACACCACTGCACTCCAGCCACGGCAATTGAGTGAGACTCTGTCTCAAAAACGAAACGAAAACAAAACAAAGCACAGATTTCAGGGTCCAGTTCCCTATAGGATTCTGGTTCATTCTATCTGTGTTGGGGCCCAGGAATTTGTGGGTCCAGGGCCACGAGTTAGGAAACTGAGAAATCTTGGAAATGATGAGACAGGCTTGGGCAAATGACCTTAGGTTTCACTTTTCTGAGACCCAGTTTCCACCTCTGTAAAATGCGGATAGTAATCTCGCCTTCTGGCCTTATGCAGAGGGTCCCACGAGAGGGAGCCTATAAAGTCTTCAAGAAATCGGTGCAGCAGTTATGATCACTAACATTCTTCCCCAGCAAATGAGCCCCCGAAGCTGGCATGCAGGATTCGAACCCGCTCACCTAGCGCGGGATTCGAACTCGCGAAGCGACCCGCGCCTTCCTGACGTCACGAAGTCACCCTGGAAAGCCGCTCTTCGCCCCGCCCCCCGGCCCCGCCCGCGCCCGGAGCCCCGCCCCGCTCTCCTGGGCGCAGCCTACCCCGCTGCCTGCCCCGCGCCCCGCCCCCGCTCCGGCCTCCCGCCGCCGGGGCTCGCGATTGGTCTTGCCGGGACGCCAGGGCCCGCCCCCCGAGTGTCGGCCCCGCCCCCGCAGAGGGGAGCGAGCGCTCGCGGGCCGGGGCGGAGGGTTGGCTGCGCGGCGGGGCTGAGGCGGCCGCCGGGCCCAAGCGCAGGTAAGGGCGGCCGCGAACCGGGCCAGGGGAAGTGAGGGCGCGGCCGGCGTCCCGGAGAAGGGACTGGGACAGCTCGGATTCGGCTGCGGACCGAGTTGGGGGTCGGAGTCGGCTGAGGAGGGGGGCTGGGGCTGGGGACCCGGGCTGCAACTGGAGGCTGGGGTTGGAATTGGGGACGGGGCTGCGCTTGGGGGGTCGAAGTTAGCTGGGGAGGGGCTGGGGCTGGGGATTGGGACTGCACTTGGGGCTCAGGGCTAGCTGGGGAGGGGCAGGAGTTGCAGGTCGAGGTTAGCTGGGGACGGGGCAGGAGGTGCAGATCGAGGTTAGCTGGGGAAGGGGCAGGAGGTGCAGATCGAGGTTAGCTGGGGAAGGGTTGGGTCTGGGCATTGGGACTCCACTTAGAAATCAGGGCTAGCTGGGGAGGAGGCTGGAGTTGCAGGTCCAGGTTAGCTGGGGAGGGGGCTGGAGGTGGGATTGGAGGTCTGAGTTAGCTGGGGAGGGGTCTGGAATTGCAGGTCCAGGTTAGCTAGGAAGGGGCTGGTGGTGGAATTGGAGGTCTTGAGTTTGCTGGGGAGGGAGCTGGGGTGGAATTGGAGGTCTTGAGTTTGCTGGGGAGGGGGCTGGAATTGTAAGTGGAGGTTAGCTGGGGAGGGGCTGGAGGTGGAATTGGAAATCTGAGTTAGCTGGGGAGGGCGCTGGAGATGGTGTTGGGGGTTGAGATTAACTGGAGAGGGGAACAGGGGTTGAGTCAAGGGTGCAGCTTATTTGAAGAGGGAGCTGGGAGTGGGGTTGAGGTTTGCAGGGAGCTGGAGAGGGGGCTGGGGATGGAGTTTGAAGTGGGGTTCATTGGAGAGGGGGCTGCAGAGGGAATTAGATGTTGAGGTTGTCTGGGGAGAGGACTGAGGAATGGGGTTGGTGAAGATTGGAGGGGCTGTGATTGACGGCCAGGGGTTAGGGTTAGCTGAAAAGGGGGAAGGACAAAGTTGGGGTGAGCCAGGGAGTGGCTGGAGCATACAGGTGGGGGTCAGGCTTGTTCCAGAAGGGGTCTGCGGGCTATCAGGGGAACTGGGGAGCTTGTGAGTGTGCGGGGTGGAGGGGGGTTCAGGGAGAAGGAAGTTAGGGTGAAGTAGTGAGAAGGGAGGTGGGGGTAAGGTCCCAGGCTGGAGACACCTGGGGGCAGGTGTTTTGCTAGACATTGACTAATCAGGAGGAAAACGGGGTGTGGGGAGGTGTCTCAGGTAGGATGCAGTTAAAAGGAATTTGGAGAGGACTCACACTTCTACTTTTGGGGGAGATGTTAATTGTTTGCTCTAGAACTGGGCACGGGGCAGAACCCCCGTGGGAACAGTGAGTTGAAGGAGACGGGAGTTCGGAATACTTTTTGAGGTTTATTTCTAGGATATAGGGTGCCAAGGAGAACGCTTCAGGAAGGAGCAAGGCTCCTGTCGGTGACTGAATTTTTCAGGAACTAAAGTGGGAGTTTTTGGGACGGTGCTATTGAGCGACGTGGGTGGCACTTTATTTTTCCTGGGGAGCGGGGGTTGCTAGGGGTTGGGAGGTGGGCGGTGGAAGACAGGCTTGATGAACAGAGGCAGCGGATCCCCAGCTAAGCGTCTTCACACGGTTGCTAGGTGTCAGCGAGGCAAATGCCAAGTTCACAAACTTGTTCCCGTCGTGGGATGCTGTGATCTTGCCTTGATGGAGTGTCGGGGGCCTCTGGGAGGTGCGCCTGTGTGTGTTCCGACCCTGCCTCTCGCTGCGGGGTTGGCTGTATCATCTTTTGGAGGTGTTGTTTACTCCCCTGCAAAGCGGGAATAATAAAAACAGTAGCATGTGCCTCTCAGGGTCGAATTACGGGATGTATGCGTGGAATATTTCCTAGCACATAGTGAGGGTACCTGAAGCATGGAGAATAATGGACTCAATCCAGTTTTTTTCTTTGGTGGGTTTGGAGATGGAGGAGTGCGATGACTGGGTTGTCACAGAGGAGAGGAAAGGAAGTGACTGGAACTTGACCCTAGTCCTGCAACCTTAGGAGCACACATCAGGGTCACCCCCAGAAACTTTTAAAAATAATCTGCATGGCTGGTTGTGGTGGCTCATGCCTGTAATCCCCGCGCTTTGGGAGGCCGAGGCGGGTGGATCACCTGAGGTCAGGAGTTCGAGACCAGCCTGGCCAATATAGCGAAAACCTGTCTCTACTAAAAATATCAAAAATTAGCTGGGCATGGTGGCGTTTGCCTGTAGTCCCAGCTACTTGGGAGGCTGAAGCAGGAGAATCGCTTGAACCCAGGAGGTGGAGGTTGCAGTGAGCCGAGATTGCACCACTGCACTCCAGCCTGGGCGACAGAGAGAGACTCTCCCTCAAAAAAAAAAGAAAAAAAAAAGGACTGCAACAACAACAAAAAATCTCATTATTATTATTATTATTAATTATTATAATTATAATTATAATTATTATTATGTTGAGACAGAGTCTCAAATATGGATCATGTCTCCATATTATTAAAAGTGAGTAAAAAACTGAAAAGAAAGCAGACTTTCCCCATGCCTGGTGGCAGGTGATTCTCAAAGCTCGTTAAGTAACAGATGCACCTGCTCAAGAGAAGGCTGCCTGGGTCATTCCAATTTAGGGGCACCCCGTAAGGAACCACATCGAGCTGTGATTATATGCTTGAAATTTTGAGTTTACAACTTCAATTCATGGGGTGTGTTTGGGTCTCTGTATCCCAGCGCTGCAGACATTTGGGATCTGATCGTCCTGTGGGGTGGGGCCTTCTGGGCACTGCAGGGTGCCGAGCAGCGTCCCTGGCCTCCACCCACTCCACACCAGGAACTCCCCACATCGTGACAACCACAGATGTCTCCGGACGTCACCCAGTGTCCTGTAGAGACAGCGACACTCCAGTGTGGAACCCTTGGTATAGACAAAACGGATTTATTTTCTCCTTTCACGACCTCATCTCCCCTTTGATGTGCAAGAAGTGGGGCCGTTCAGAATTGGGGATTGTTTTTAAGTCATTTAGTGCTATCATTTTGAGAGGGGAGAAGTAAGGTCTCACTGCTTTTAGAAAACATTAGAAATGCCTACTTATGGCTGGGCGCGGTGGCTCACGCCTGTAATCTCAGCACTTTGGGAGGCCGAGGCGGGTGGGTCACTTGAGGTCAGGAGTTCAAGACCATCCTGGCCAACATGGTGAAACCCCATCTGTACTAAAAATATAAAAACTAACTGGGCGTGGTAGCACACGCCTGTAATTCCAGCTACTTGGGGGGCTGAGGCAGGAGAATCACCTGAGCCCGGGAGGCAGAGGTTGCAGTGAGCTGAGATCGTACCACTGCACTCCAGGCTGGGCCACAGAGCGAGACTCTGTCTCAAAAAAAAAAAAGAAAAAAAAAAAGAAAAGGCTACTCCTTTCTAGGTGGGCCTTTTATGTGGCTTTTGAACACTTAGTACTGATTTAGAAGATGGGCTGAAGTTGTCACTTGCGGGCATTGGAAGATGACAATGTTTGCAATGTGTTTTATTGATTTTAACCTGGAACGTGAAGCTTCCAGTGAAGCTCAAATTCTGCAGGTGCGTCTCGATCTTACAGAGGAGCTTAATTTAGAAAACATCCTTTGACCGATGCCGTTATTTTCTGTTCTCGTTTCATGCTTAATAAACCCTGGGGCCCCACTGTTTGATGGCAAAGAGAACTAAACACAAATTACCCGCACGCGTAGACAATTCAGCTTCGTGTTTACTGAATGGAGGCATTTTTCCTGTTCACCGAGTAGTAGTGGAAAACACTCCTTTCTTCATTCAAGGTGTTATTCGGATTTTTTCAGTTACATCTGGAAGCAGGGATGGTCTTTAAAATCATATCCACCGGGTCGTTTGTATTTTTGAAGATGCTTCATGGTTTCTTACGAGAAGGTCGTGCCTGGTCTCTGTGGGCTTGGGAGCTGGTGCTTTTTTTCTTTTTTTGAGAGACAGTCTTTCTCTGTTACCCATGCTGGAGTGCAATGGTGCAATCTTGGCTCACTGCAACCTCCGCCTCCAGGGCTCAAGCGATTCTTCTGCCTCAGCCTCTTGAGTAGCTGGGATTACAGGCGTGCACCACTGCACCCGGCTAATTTTTATATTTTTAGTAGAGACGGGGTTTTACCATATTGCCCAGGCTGGTCTCAAACCCCTGACCTCAGGTGATCCACCTACCTCGGCCTGCCAAAGTGCTGGGATTACAGGCGTGAGCCACCACACTCGGCCTGTCCTTTTTTTTTTGAGACATGGTCTCGTTCTGTTGCCTGGGCTGGAGTGTAGTGGCACGATCTCAGCTCACTGCAACCTCCGCCTCCCGGATTCAAGCTATTCTCCTGCCTCAGCCTCCCGAGTAGCTGGGACTACAGGCGCCCGCCACCACACCCAGCTAATTTTTGTATTTTTAGTAGAGACGGAGTTTCACTGTGTTGGCCAGGCTGGTCTGGAACTCTTGACCTCTGGTGATCCACCCACCTCGGCCTCCCAAAGTGCTGTGATTATAAGCGTGAGCCACTGCGCCCGGCCTGTCTTTTGTTTTTGAGATGCGGTCTCATTCCACTGCCCAGGCTGGAGTGCAGTGGCGCCATCTTGTCTCATTGCAACCTCCGCCTCCTGGGTTCAAGTGATTCTCCCGCCCCAGCCTCCTGAGTAGCTTCCATTACAGGCATGCGCCACCACGCCTGGCTAATTTTTGTATTTTTAGTAGAGACGGGGGGTGGGGGGGCGGGTCTCACCATGTTGGCCAGGCTGGCCTCGAACTCCTGACCTTAGGTCATCCACCCACCTCGGCCTCCCAAAGTGCTGGGGTGACAGGCGTGAGCCACCGCGTCCTGCCGCTGTGTCCTTTCACGGCTGATTTCTGCAATTCTGCGTCCTTGGTGATGTCGGGCGCCTCTCCCCGCTCGTTGATATTTCTTGACTTCACTTGTCACTGCTTTTTTTACACGCACACTTTGGCCTGGCCTCTGTCTCTTAAGGGTTAGAGAAAAGTGTTCATGGTTTACGTCACCCAGGAGACCTTACAGATGAGTGTGAGAGCTAAGGAGATGGGCCGACCCGTCCTCAGTCACACAGTGGCCCCCGAGGGGTCACTCCTGTCCTCCTCCTCCTCCTCCCCCATCCTGCGGCGTGAGTGGGCCACGTTCTCTGTGTGGTTCCTCCCCCACATCGGCTCCTGACATGGGTGGGCGGTGGGGTTCGTGGGCAGCTCCGAGACGCTTCCATGAACAGTTACTTGAACCTCGCAAAAGAAAAAGTCTTACTACTTTTTATGATAAAAATTGAGGTGTAATTTATACTTCATAACATTCAGACCTTTTAAAGATGCAATTCCATCTTTTAAATAATTTTATCAGCTGTGCAAACATCCCTATAAGCCCCTTTCAGAACATTCCTGTGATCCCAGCATTTTGGGAGGCCGAAGTGGGAGGATCACTTGAGGCCAGGAGTTCGAGACCAGCCTGGCCAACATGGCGAAACCCCGTCTCTACTAAAAATACAAAAATTAGCTGGGCATGGTGGCGGGTGCCTGTAATCCCAGCTACTCAGTAGGCTGAGGCAGGAGAATGGCTTGAACCCGGGAGGCGGAGGTTGCGGTGAGCACTGCACTCCAGCCTGGGTGACAGAGCCAGACTCCATCTCAAAAAACAAACAAACAAAAAAAAGATTCCATCGCCCAGTAAAATCTCTCGTCCCCATGAGGGGGACTCTCCACCCCCTCCCCCAGCCCTGGCACCCACACCTCTCCCTCCTGTCTCTGGACTGGCCTGTCCTAGACATTTCAAAGAAATGGGTCACACACTGTGTGGCCTTTTGTGTCTGGCGTCTCTCACTGCGTGTGACATGCTCAAGGTGCATCCATGCTGTGGCATGCGTCAGAGCCTCCACCCTTTTCGGGGCTGAGTTGTGTTCCGGTGCGTGGACAGGCTGAGCTGTGCCCATCCATCCATCCAGCAACACGCGCTCGGCTGCTTTTGCCTTTGGGCAACGAAGCACGGTGCTGGGATGTAAACGGCTTTTTCCTGCGCACGGGCAGCCCACTGCACTGAAGCTTGGGATGTTTGTTTAGTGGTTCTTTCTTTCTTTCTTCCTTCCTTCCTCCCTCCCTCCCTCCCTCCTTTCCTTCCTTCCTCCCTCCCTCCCTCCTTTCCTTCCTTCCTTCCTCCCTCCCTCCTTTCCTTCCTTCCTTCCTCCCTTTTCTTTCTTTCTTTCTTTCTTTCTTTCTTTCTTTTCTTTCTTTCTTTCTTTCTTTTTCTTCTCTCTCTTTCTCTCTTTCTTTCTCTTTCTCTCCTTTCTCTCTCCTCTCTCTCTTTCTTTCTTTCTCTTTCTCCTCTCTCTCTCCTCTCTCCCCTCTCTCTCTTTCTTTCTTTTCTTTTTTTTTTTTTTGACAGTCTCACTCTGTCTCCCGGGCTGGAGTGCAGTGGTGTGATCTCAACTCATTGCAACCTCCGCCTCCCAGGTTCCAGTGATTCTCCTGCCTCAGCCTCCCGAGTAGCTGGGATTACAGGTGCCCACCACCACACCCAGATAATTTTTGTATTTTTAGTAGAGACAGGGCTTCACCATGTTGCCCAGGCTGGTCTCGAACTCCTGACCTCAGGTGATCTGCCCACCTCGGCCTCCTATAGTGCTGGGATTACAGGCGTGAGCCCCTGTGCCCGGCCCCTTCTGTCTGCCTTCTTTCCCATCCCAGTGCTCCCTCTTGAGCTGACAGCCTCGTCATCCCTGGCGGGAGACTCCGAGGTGACGAATCAGCCTCTGGTTTCTCCGGCTCCAGCAGGACCTTCCTAGTAAGCTTCCTGGGCACTGATCAGACGGTCACTTCTCTGCCCCCTGCCAAGTCAGCACCCGCATGATGGCACCCCAGTTCCTCGTGGGGTCCTCTGTGGTCTGGCCCTGCTCCCCGACCCTTCAAGTAACCCCCCACCCCGCCTTGGCTCCATCCACCTCCCCGGTGCCCCTGCGTTTCCTGGACGCTGCCGTTGCTGTCTCCTTTGTCTGAAACGCTCCTTCCTTCCTTCCTCTATCCGACAAAGGCCCGTTGTGTGCCTATTTTAAGCCTCAGAACTGGTGCCAGGCCCTGGGAGC
This sequence comes from Hylobates moloch, assembly GCF_009828535.3. Classification (NCBI taxonomy): domain Eukaryota; kingdom Metazoa; phylum Chordata; class Mammalia; order Primates; family Hylobatidae; genus Hylobates; species Hylobates moloch. The sequence goes on from NW_026652290.1 coordinate 96,566,233, forward strand.
ACCACGTGAATGAGGCATCTGTGTGCTGGTGTGGGGGCCGTGGAGATGGCAGTCTGGGTCAGAGGGGCCTGAGCCCAGGGTAGCACAGAGGTGGGGGCCTTGGGCCTGCGTGTTCCAGGAGCTGTGTAGGTGCAGGATGATAAGAAGTCGTCCGGGGGGTAGAGAGGGGGCTGAGGAAGGTCCAGACAGGAGTCCACGAGGAAGCTTTGAGTAGAATACAGGTTTGCCAGGGAACGGATTGGTGGAGACTGGCCCATCTTGGTGGGTACACAGGGGGTGCTAGGTCTCCCCATGCCACTCACCACACATTTTCTCAGCCTGGCTCACTGCAGCCTCAAACTCCGGGCTCAAGCAATCCTCCCACCTCAGCCTCCCAGAGTGGCTGGAACTACAGATGCACACCACCATGCCCAGCTAATTAAAAACATTTTTTTGTAAGCATGGAGGTCCCCCCGTGTTGCCTAGGCTGGTCTCGAACTCCTGAGCTCGCGTTTGACCCTACTCTGGGATGGCCCTGACTAAGGTCATTCTCTGCGGCGGGGCTGTCCTGGGCACTGCAGCTCCTGAGGTGCTGAGCAGCGTCCCTGGCCTCCACCCACTCCACGCCAGGAGCACCTCCAGTTGTGACCACCACAGATGTCCCCAGACATAGCCCAGTGTCCCTCAGGGAGCAGATCACACCTGGGCTAGGGGAGTCCACGGACTCCAAGAGACTCTGCGTCCCAGGATCCTCTGCTCTGCTGAGGTCCCAGGAGGCTGCACACATTGAAATCCACACCCTGCGTGGGGAGGGAAAGAGGAGGTGAATCCCAGAAGCAGGGGGTCCCCCTGGTTTACACCGTGTGCCCCATCGGGAGTTTATTCCGGTGTCCAATGTGATCAGGAAGCAGACTTGACTTTTTCCCCAAATAATGTAGGGGCTCCCTCTTGGCACTGCAGGTAGGGGGACCGGATTGTTCTCTGGGGTGGGGCTGTCCTGGGCACTGCAGGGTGCTGAGCAGCATCCCTGGCCTCCACCCACTCCACGCCAGGAGCATCTCTGAGTTGTGACAGCCACCGATGTCCCCAGACATTGTCCACAGTCATCTGGGGTTGAGAATCACTGCTCTATACCAGGCTATGGTAGAACAGATCCTTTAAACGAAAACTTTTTTTTTCCCCTAAAAACTATGGTTGAACTAGTTAAGTGCTATTCCCTGCCACAAAAAAAAAAAAAAAAGCAACAGCAAAAAAACTTCCCAAAATGTAGATTCCTCCAAAAATAGTGTCACCAATTCCAGATAGCCTTGACATTTCCGACCCAAATCCCCTACGCTTCCCCGGCCTCACAAGCTCAAATGTAGCCCAACCCAGGAGAGAGAAAGGAAGAGAATTTTATCCTCAAACAACCACGATTTCTTAGGCATAGAGACATTGCCGTTTCAAGGTCAGAGTCATTTATTTTACAGACATTTATTAACGTTCACAGCACAACATTAAGTGTCTGATATTGTGTTGAGTGATGGGTTTACAAAATGAAGGCAGGGACCTCGACCTCTGAGAGCCTCCAAGAGGAGGCGGCATTTGATTAGAGACTTGGGGGGAGGGTGGTGGGTAGAATGTGGGCGTTCATTCTTTAACCCTTCACGCATTTATCTGGTGCTGTCTCTGTCTCATGTCCAGCCATACCCTAAATCAGAGCTTGTCCCTGGGGGCGATTCTGGCCTTCAGGGGACGCTGAGCGATGTCTGGGGTCATTTGTGGCTGTCACGACCGGGGCTGCTCCTGGCATGGAGTGGGTGGATGGCAGGGACACTGCTCAGTGCCCTGCAGTGCCCAGGATGGCCACACCCCAGAGAATGGTCCAGAGCCCCGATGTCCACAGTGCCCGGGGAGAGACCCTGGTTTGCAGAAATGGTTACGTTTTTGCAGTTTCTGTACAGTTCCTCTTTGGAAGATGGTAAAGTAGAAAAAGATTACCTTTGATGTACGTTAATTAGTTGAAAGTCTGCTTTTCTTTTCTTTTCTTTTCTTTTTTTTTTGAGACAGAGTCTTGCTCTGTCACCCAGGCTGGAGTACAGTGGCGCGATCTTGGCTCACTGCAACCTCCACCTCCCTGGCTCAAGCAATCCTCTGACCTCGACCTCCTGAGTAGCTGGGAATACAGGCAGAGATCACTATGCCCAGCTAATTTTTTTTTTTTTTTTGGTAGAGATGGGATATTGCTATGTTGCCTAGACTGGTCTCAAACTCCTGAGCTCAAGTGATCCTCTTGCCTCAGCCTCCAGAGTAGCTGGTACTACAGGCACATGTCACCATATCCAGCTAATTTTTTGTAGAGATGGAGTCTCACTATGTTGCCCAGGCTGGTCTTGAACCCCTGAGCTCAAGTGATCCACCCGCTTCGGACTCCCAAAGTGTTGGGATTACCGACGTGAACCACTGTGCCTGGCTGAATGTCTACTTTTCTTTTTAATGAGATAGGGGCTTACTCTGTTACCCAGGCTGGAGTGCAGTGGCACAATCACAGCTCACTGCAACCTTGAACTCCCAGGATCAAGTGATCCTCCTGCCTCCGCCTCCCAGATAGCTGAGACCACAAGCATATACTGGCACACCTGGCTAATTTTTGTATTTTTTGTAGAGACGAGGTCTTGCTGTATTGTCCAGGCTGGTCTTGAACTCCTGGGTTCAAGCAATTCGCCCACCTCGGCCGGCCCAAGTTCTAGAATTACAGGTGTGAGCCACCACGCCAGATTTCATTGTTCATTTGACCTTTGTTGACAAGCCCAAGACTGCTGCCCTGGCTTTCTTAAAAAACTCCCTAACTTGATGGACAACAAAGCCAGGAGGAATCAAAGAAAAGAGGCGAATACAGCCAAGTTCAAATGCAGATGTCCTGGCAGAGTCTGCTGGGCACAGAGACGGCTGTGCCTTCAGTGTGGTCGGAAAGCAAGGCTTGGACTTTGCCAGCCTTGGCAGTGCCCAGTTGTAGGAGGAGCCTGGGGCCGCCGCCGTCATGAATGACCACTGACCGGGTGGCTAAAATAACAGAAATGTGTTGTCTCATGGTTCTGGAGACCAGGAGTCTGAAATCACGGTGTGAGCAGAGCTGCGCTCCTTCCAGAGGCTCCAGGGAAGGAGACTTCCTGCCTCTCCCACCCCATGGGGGCTCCAGGAGTCCTTGGCTTATGGCCTCATTGATCCAATTTCTACCTCTGTCATCACAAAAGGCCTTCTCCCTGGGTGTCCGTGGAAATTTCCCTCCTTTTTTTTTTTTTTTTGAGATGGAATCTTGCTCTGCTGCCCAGGCTGGAGTGCAGTGGCGTGATCTCAGCTCACTGCAACCTCCACCTCCTGGGTTCAAGCAATTCTCCTGCCTCCTGAGTAGCTGGGATTACAGGCGTGTGCCACCACGCCCAGCTAATTTTGGTATTTTTAGTAGAGACGGGGTTTCACCATGTTGGCCAGGCTGGTCTCGAACTCCTGACCTCAGGTGATCCTCCCGCCTGGGCTTCCCAAAGTGCTGGGATTATAGGTGTGAGCTGCTGCACCCGGCCGAAATTTCCCTCCTCTTATAAAGTCAGTCTGGGCCAGCACTTTAGGAGGCCAAGGCGGGTAGATCGCTTGAGCCCAGGAGTTTGAGACCAGCCTGGGCAACAGGAAAAAATCCTGTCGCTACCAGAAAGACATAAATAAGCCGGGCATGTTGGCATGCGTCTGTGGTCCCAGCTACTCAGGAGGCTGAGGTGGGAGGATCGCTGGAGTCTGGGAAGTGGAGGCTGCAGTGAGCCGTGATTGTGCTACTGCACTCCAGCTTGGGTGACAGAGCAAAAGAGTCTGTCTCACAAAAAAAAAAAAAAAAAAAAAAAAAAAAAGAGGCCCACGGTTGTTGGATTTAGGGTTCATTCTAATCCAGTGTGACTGCATCTAAACTCATGTCATCTGCAAAGACCCTGATTCTAAGTAACCTCCCATTCCCAGGTGTGCGGGGTTGGGTCGTGGACCGTTCCTTTGGAGGGGTGCACAGTGCAACCCCCAACGCCTTCGTCCCCTGCGTGCCGTGAGATTCAGGCTTTTCCCAGGCTGTGTGGTCCCAGGTGCTAAATCCCTTCCTGCTTCCTCCTCCTCCCTCCTGCCTTTCCCAACTACAGAAAAATTACACGTGTACCATCCCACAACCAGTGGAGAACTCTGTGCCTGCAGGGGCCCCTGGGAGCACAGGCGGCTGCAGGAGGAAGTGGGAGTTTTGAGTTTGTGTCCTTCCCATAAGCACCCGGGGGCAGGGAGGCCACAGGTGACCACGCAGCCCTCTGAGAAGTGCCCCTGACTGCTCCTGGTCTGTAAAACGGGGTGGAAACGCCATCCCTGGCCACATACAGCAGGGATGCACCGGGAATTTTAAAGCACTTTGTAAATATATATATATATATATATATTTTTTTTTTTTTTTTTTGAGACGGCGTCTCGCTCTGTCCCCAGGCTGTAGTGCAGTGGCACCATCTTAGCTCACTGCAAGCTCTGCCTCCTGGGTTCACGCCATTCTCTCACCTCAGCCTCCCGAGTAGCTGGGACTGCAGGCACCCGCCACCATCCCCGGCTAATTTTTTTGTATTTTTAGTAGAGACGGGGTTTCACCGTGTTAGCCAGGATGGTCTCGATCTCCTGACCTCGTGATCCACCCGCCTCGGCCTCCCAAAGTGCTGGGATTACAGGCGTGAGCCACCGTGCCCGGCTCTTTTCCTTTTATTATTATTTTTTAATTTTAATTTTTTTGAGGCAGAGTCTTGCTCTGTTGCCCAGGCCGGAGTGTAATGATGCAATCTTAGCTCACTGCAACCTCCGCCTCCCAGGCTCAAGTGATCCTCCCACCTCAGCCTCCTGAGTAGCTGGGACTGTAAACATGTAACACCACGACTGGCTAATTTTTCCATTTTTAGTAGAGATGGGGTCTCGCCATGTTGCCCAGGTTGGTCTCAAACTCCTGAGCTCAAGCAATCCTCCCATCCCGTCCTCCCGAAGTGCTGGGATTACGGACATGCGCCAGTGAGCCCTGCCGAAACCATTTCTAATAAGATTTTATGATTCTGTGATTGCATTAAAGTACAAAGATACAGTTGGGTTTTTAAATAGACTTTATTTTTTTAGAGCTATTTTAGGTTTACAGCAAAATTGAGCGGTAAGAACAGAAAGTTCCCGTACACCCCCCTGCAACCCACAGGCACAGCCTCCCCAACTACCAGCACCCCGTACCAGAGTGGTGCATTCCTTATAATCACAATGGATGAACCCACGTTGACACATCATTGTCACCCACAGTCCCCAGTCTCTATTGGAGTTCACTCTTGGTGTTAAAGATTCTACGGGTTTGGAGAAGGGTGTAAGGATACATGTCCACCATTGTGGTATCCTATAATTTCACTGCCCTGGCCGGGCGCGGTGGCTCACACCTGTAATCCCAGCACTTTGGGGGTCTGAGGTGGGTGGATCACTTGAGGTCAGGAGTTGGAGACCAGCCTGGCCAACATGGTGAAACCCCATCTTTATTAACGATACAAAGCTTAGCTGGGCGTGGTGGTGCATGCCTGTAACCCCAGATACTTGGGAGGCTGAGGTGGGAGGATTGGTTGAATCTGGGAGGTGGAGGCTGTAGTGGGCCGAGATTGTGCCACTGCACTCCAGCCTGGGTGACAGAGCAAGACCCTATCTCAAGAAGAAAAAAAAAAAGATCTGAGCCAACAGGTTGAAATAGAGAAACTCACATGGATTTGTAATCAGAGAATCTTAGAAAGGCAGCTGAGGAGGGGCTTGGAGCACGTCCAGTCCAGGAGTCAGTAACCACTGCCCTTGGGCCACCTCTGGCCCACAGCCTGGTTTTATATGTGGCCCCTGGGCTAAGAATGATTATCCCATTTTTATTTTTTTTTATTTTACTTTTTTGAGACAGAATCTTGTTCTGTCGCCTAGGTTGGAGTGCAGTGGCGTGATCCCGGCTTACTGCAAACTCTGCCTCCCGGTTCAAGCCATTCTCCTGCTTCAGCCTCCCGAGTAGCTGGGATTACAAGTGCCTAACACCACACTCGGCTAATTTTTGTATTTTTAGTAGAGATGGGGTTTCGCCATGTTGGCCAGACTGGTCTCGAACTCCTGACCTCAAGCGATCCTTTCACCTCGGCCTCCCAAAGTGCTGGGATTACAGACGTGAGCCACTGTGCCCGGCCTCCATTTTTAAATGGTTGGAAAAACAAAGTCAAAGGAAGCCCTGCTTCTACCCACCGGCAAAAGAAGCAAAAAACAAAAGTCAAAGAAAAGGCCATGACACATGACAATTATATGGCATTCAGATTTTAGTGTCCAGAAATAATGTTTTATTGGCACACTGCTCTGTGTATTCTGCTACCATGGTGTAGTTAAATCGTTGCCGTAGAGAGTGGCTCCACTGCAAGGCTGAAAACACTGGATATCTGGACTCTTACCAAAAAAGCGTGTTGGCCCTCGAGTCCATCTCGCATGCTTTACGGATGGCAAAACTGAGGTCTGGAGGTTTAACAAGTTAGTGGTCATGCTGGGACTTATCTTGGAACTTTGTACTTTAGCATTTGTCATGTCATTTCAGCCTCTGTGTTGTCAGAGCTCTAACAGTTAACTTCAGAGAATTGCATCGAATATGTTTTTTTTTTTTGAGTTGGAGTCTCACTCTGCAGCCCAGGCTGGAGTGCAATGGCGCCATCTCGGCTCACTGCAACCTCCGCCTCCCGGATTCAAATGATCCTCCTGCCTTAGCCTCCTGAGTAGCTGGGATTACAGGCGTCCACCACCACACCCGGCTAATTTTTGTATTTTTAGTAGAGACGGGGTTTCACCGTGATGGCCAGGCTGGTCTCGAACTCCTGACCTCAGGTGATCCACCCGCCTTGGCCTCCCAAAGTGCTGGGAGGCCCACCGAGCCCGGCCCAAATGTGGTCTTGTTAGGAGCGTTTATTCCTACAGCCTCCATAATGAGAAGGGCTTAATGATTTGGGAACAATTATATATAATAATGTTTTCCCCTATAGCATGGTGCCATGCATAGTATCATTGGCATTTTGTTTTTTTTTTCCTTTTTTTTTTGCATTATTTTTATTTTTATTTTTTTCTCATTTATTTATTTATTTTATGTATTTATTATGTTGGGGCAAACGTAATTGTGGTCTTTGCCATTAAAAGTAATATTTTTTAAATTTAAATTTACATTTGTTTTTTGAGGCAGAGTCTTACTCTGTCGCCCAGGCTAAGTGCGGTGGTGTGATCATGGCTCACTGCAGCCTCCAACTCCTGGGCTCAAGCGATCCTCTCACCTCAGCCTCCTGAGTAGCTGGGACCACAGGCATGCAACCCCATGCCTGGCTAATTTTTGTTTTATTGTAGAGATGAGGTCTCGCTATTTTGCCCAGGCTGGTCTTGAACTCCTGGACTCAAGGATCCTCCCACCCTGGACCCCCAAACTGTTAGGAGGACAGGCGTGAGCCACTGCACCCGGCTAACAATGGGTTCATTTCTGTCAACTCCACACTTTATTCAAATGTCATTAATCTTACCCTAATGTCCTTTCCCGCCCCAGGACCCGCCTAGAATCCCACATGACATTTAGCCGGCTCATCTCCGGGGGTTCTTCTGGGTTGGGACCATGTCTTAGATGTTTCTTGCCTCTCGTGACGTGGACGGTCTTAGGAGGACTGTCTGGGTATTGTGCGGACTTACTTCTGATCTAGGTTTGTCAGATATTGCTCTCATGGTCAGACCGGGGTTATGGGTTTTGGGAAAGAATACGTAGGGGTGAGGTGCCCTGTTGCTCTCTCCCTGTTGGGGGTCCTCGAGACCCTAGTGACTTCCCACTGGTGCTGTTAACCTGGTTCTCCCAGCCCAGGTGGCCTTAGCCCGCCTACGAGCTACTCTGAGGTCATTCTTCCTGAGGGAACTCCCCACCTCCCCAGAGCACTGACACTGATTCCATGCTTCCCCTGCAAACTTTGCTTTTCATCTTCGCATCACGATTTTTTTTTTTTTCTTTGAGATGGAGTCTGCCTCTGTGGCCCAGGCTGGAGTGCAGTGGCGCGATCTCGGCTCCCTGCAAGCTCCGCCTCCTGGGTTCATGCCATTCTCCTGCTTCAGCCTCCTGAGTTCTGGGACTACAGGCACCCACCACCATGGCCGGCTAATTTTTTGTATTTTTCATAGAGACGGGGTTTCACCATGTTAGCCAGGATGGTCTCAATCTCCTGACCTCGTGATCCGCCCGCCTCGGCCTCCCAAAGTGCTGGGATTACAGGCATGAGCCACTGCACCCAGCCTGCATCATGATTTAAACTTCTTGGCCAGGCTGGTGGCTCACTCCTGTCACCCCAGCACTTTTTTTTGTTTGTTTGTTTGAGATGGAGTTTCACTCTTTGTTGCCCAGGCTGGAGTGCAATGGTGCAATCTTGGCTCACCGCAACCTCCACCTCCCGGGCTTAAGCGATTCTCCTGCCCCAGCCTCCCGAGTAAGTGGGATTACAGGCATGCACCACCACACCCGGCTAATTTTGTATTTTTAGTAGAGACAGGGTTTCTCCACGTTGGCCAGGCTGGTCTCGAACTCCTGACCTCAGGTGATCCACCCACCTCGGCCTCCAAAAGTGCTGGCATTACAGGTGTGAGCCACCATGCCCAGCCTAACCCCAGCACTTTGGAAGGCCAAGATGGGAGGATTGCTTGAGCCCAGGAGCTTAAGACCAGCCTGGACAACATAGTAAGACACCATCTCTACAAAAAAGAGAAAAAATTAACTGAGTGTAGTGGCGCATGCCTGTAGTCCCAGCCACTCGGGAGGCCGAGGCAGGAGGATCGCTTGAGCCCAGGAAGTTGAGGCTGTAGTGAGCCAAGATCATGCCCCTGCACTCCAGTGTGGGTGACAGAGCCAGACCTTGTCTTAAAAAAAAAAAAGAAAAAGAAAAAAAAAAAGTGGCCAGGCGCGGTGGCTCACGCCTGTAATCCCAGCACTTTGGGAGGCCGAGGTGGGCGGATCATGAGGTCAGGAGATTGAGATCATCCTGGCGAACACGGTGAAACCCCGTCTCTACTAAAAAATACAAAAAATTAACCGGGCGCAGTGGCGGGCGCCTGTAGTCCCGGCTGCTCAGGAGGCTGAGGCAGGAGAATGGCATGAACTGGGGAGGCAGAGCTTGCAGTGAGCCGAGATCGCGCCACTGCACTCCAGCCTGGGCGAGACAGCGAGACTCTGTCTCAAAAAAAAAAAGAAAGAAAGAAAAAAAGTAAGTAAAGTCTCTTTTGACCCCGCCCCACAAAGGCTCCGCTCCCTGGGGTGGTTTCAGGGTGTTGGAAACTCGTCATCTTCCCCATCTTGGCTGCAAACACTGAAGACAGCCCGGGAGAGACATCTCCCTTCTGATTGGAGACATATGCGTCCTGCCGGTCCCGAATGTGTTGGGGGGATTGGCCGGGATCCCGGTGCTGGAGACTGAAGCAAGCAGGCGCCGGGCTGAGGTGTTGAGCGCAGTTTTGCCTGAGATGCAACATTTTTAAAAAGTAGCGGGGCGGCCGGGTGCGGTGGCTCACGCCTGTAATCCCAGCACTCTGGGAGGCCGAGGCGGGTGGATCACCTGAGGCCAGGAGATCGAGACCAGCCTGGCCAATGTGGTGAAACCCCGTCTCTACTAAAAATACAAGAATTAGCCAGGCATGGTGGCGGGTGCCTGTAATCCCAGCTACTCGGGAGGCTGAGGCAGGAGAATCGCTTGAACACAGGAGGCGGAGGTTGCAGTGAGCTGAGATTGCACCATTGCACTCCAGCCTGGGCGACGGAGTGAGACTCTGTCTCAAAAAAAAAAAAAAAAAAAAAAGGCTGAGACAGAGACCACAGAGGGCTGGGAAACTGTCTGACCGCCAGCACTTTCCGCCCCCTGGCCTCTGGGACCAAGGTGACACCCCTGGGTCCACATTCTCGCGCTGATGAAGTGTCTGGTAAAGGCAGAGGATTAGTGGAAAGCAGGATACCAGTGGGGGCTGAGGTGGGGTTGGAGTGTCTTTGGAAAGTGAAACTGGGCCAGGACAGGAGAGCTCTGGAGAGAAGGAGCTCAGGCCCTCCTCTCGCGGGGACAGTGAATGGGGCCCTTTGTTTTGCCAAAGGCCCTTTTCTTAGTGGCCTCTTTTCACTGGGCAAACAACGGCAGGGTGTCGCTGGGTGTTCAAGGCCGTCCCCTGCCCACCAGGCCCTTGTCTCGGGAGGAGGAGACCGGACGGTCACGGACGTTACTGTGGATCCGATGTTTGGCACACACGGGACGGGGCCTCGTGACTTCCCACCCTGTCTCCTGTCTCTGACTCTCAGCTGCTTCCCCTCTCGCCCACTTTGTTTTGTTTTGCTTCCCTTACTTTACTTTGAGACAGGGTCTCTCTCTGTCACCCAGGCTGGAGTGCAGTGGTGCGATCACAGCTCACTACAGCCTCTGCCTCCTGGGTTCCAGCCATCCTCCTGTCTCAACCTCCCAAGTAGCTGGGACCACAGGTGCGTGCCACCACGCCTGGCTGATTTTTAAATTTTTTTGTAGAGATGGGGTCTTGCTATATGGGCCAGGCTGGTCTCCAACCCCTAGGCTCAAGCTATCCTCCAGCCTCGGCCTCCCAAAGTGCTGGGATTACAGGTGTGACCCACCGCACCCAGCCTTCTCTTCATTTTTCATTGTGGTAAATTACATGTAACATAAAATTTCCCCATTTAACCATTTTTTGGGTACATTTAACCAACCACTGTCCCCTCCAGAACGTTCTCATGTTCCCAAACTGAAACTCTGTCCTCATGAAGCACAGACTCCCCAGACCCCTCCCCAGCCCCGGCACTCCCATCCTACTTTCTTTTCTTTTCTCTTTCTTTATTTTTTTTTTTTTAGACAGAGTCTCACTCTTGTCACCCAGGCTGGAGTGCAGTGGTGCGATTTCGGCTCACTGCAACCTCTGCCTCCCGGGTTCAAGCGATTCTCCTGCCTCAGCCTCCTGGGTAGCTGGGATTACAGGCGTGCGCCGCCATGCCTGTCTAATTTTTGTATTTTTAGTAGAGATGAGGTTTCTCCATGTTGGCCAGGCTGGTCTTGAACTCCTGACCTCAGGTGATCCACCCACCTCAGCCTCCCAGAGTGCTGGGATTACAGGTGTGAGCCACGGCGCCCATCCAATTTTTGTATTTTTAGTAGAGACGGGGTTTCTCCATGTTGGCCAGGCTGGTCTTGAACTCCTGACCTCAGGTGATCCACCCGCCTCGGCCTCCCAAAGTGCTGGGATTACAGGCGTGAGCCACTGCGCCCGGCCCTCATCCTACTTTCCGTCTCTGTGAATCTGAGGGCTCTATGAACCTCTTAGGAGTGGATCACAGAGGATGTGTCCTTCTGTGCCTGACTTCTCTCACTGAGACTGAGGTCCTCAAAGTGCATCCTCATCGTGGCCTGTGTCAGGATTCCCTGCTGTTGAAGGCTGGATCGTACGCCGGGGTGTGTATGGACCATGCTATGGTGATCCGTGCATCCGTTCAGGGCCACTTGTGTCGCTACCACTTTGGGGCCTCCATCAATAGCACTGCTGTCAACGTTCGCCATCAATAGTACTGGTGCGGGTTGGGCGCGATGGCTCACGCCTGTCATCCCAGAACTTTGGGAGCCCGAGGTGGGCGGATCATGAGGTCAAGAGATCGAGACCATCCTGGCTAACATGGTGAAACCCCGTCTCTACTAAAAATACAAAAATTACCTGGGCGTGATGGCAGGCGCCTGTAATTCCAGCTACCCGGGCGGCTGAGGCAGAAGAATCGCTTGAACCTGGGAGGCAGAGCTTGTAATGAGCCGAGATCACACCATTAAACTCCAGCCTGGGCGACAGAGTGATACTCCCTCTCAAACAAACAAACAAAAACAAAACAAAAAAATGGTCAGGCTGTTCTCAAACTCCTGACCTCAACTGATCTGCCTGGCTTCGGCCTCTCAAAGTGCTGGGATTACAGGCGTGAGCCACCGTGCCCAGCCCCATCATTTATTTTTTATTTTTTATGTTTATTTTTTGAGACGGAGTTTCACTCTTGTTGCCCAGGCTGGAGTGCAATGGCCCGATCTCGGCTCACCGCAACCTCCGCCTCCTGGGTTCAAGCAATTCTCCTGCCTCAGCCTCCCTAGTAGCTGGGATTATAGGCATGTGCCACCACGCCCGGCTAATTTTGTATTTTTAGTAGAGATGGTGTTTCTCCATGTTGGTCAGGCTGGTCTCGAACTCCCGACCTGAGGTGATCCGCCTGCCTCAGCCTCCCAAAGTGCTGGGATTACAGGCATGAACCACCGCGCCTAGCCCCATCATTTATTTTTAAACCCATAGACTTGCTGGTCGTGTTTCTGTGCCCGGTGGGATTTTTGTCCATTTGATGTCGCTTTTGCAGCTCGGCACCCTGGGGTTGGGGGAGGATTTGAGCTCCTCTGGCCGATGCTATCCACTAGCTCCCTAGCCAGCCCCTGCAGGAGCTCCTTTCTTGTTTCTGCACGGGCACCTCCCAGCAACAAGCCCGTCCCTGCCCGAGCTGGCCTGTCCCCGCGCAAGAGCCGGTCAGCCCCAGGCGGTTTTTTTCACAGTTCAGTTCATTTCCCTCCCTCCTCCTCCAGGGTCTCTCTCTTGCTTTTCTCCTCACCTGAAATGCCCTCGGTTCAGGCTTTCACCATCTCCGCCTGCTCTGGCTCCCCCATGTCTTCTCCCTGTCTGATGTCACCTTGTGCTTCAGTGACACCTTGAAGTTTCCGGGCTCCCACCCGCCTCCCCTCTGCCAGTCTTTATCAGAGCCTGCATCTTCTTCTTTGACCTGAGCGTCGTTTTTGGTTATTTGCTTTATCTGTAGAAGAGGCTCCTGCCTCAAGAGCAGGTAAGACGACCACCCAGAAGGTGTGGAGAGTATCTAGCAGGTATTCCGGGGAAAATGGTCTTTTTAAAAAAATTAGAGATGGGGGTCTTGGCCGGGCGCAGGGGCTCACACCTGTAACCCCAGCACTTTGGGAGGCCGAGGCAGGCTCATCACCTGAGGTCAGGAGTTTGAGACCAGCCTGGCCTCCCACCCAGGCTGGCCTGGGGCAACATAGCGAGAACCCATCTCTATTTTTTTTTTTTTTTTTTTTTGAGGCGGAGTCTTGCTCTGTTGCCCAGGCTGGAGTACAGTGGCGTGATCTCAGCTCACTGCAACCTCCGCCTCCCAGGTTCAAGCGATTCTCCTGCCTCAGCCTCCCGAGTAGCTGGGATTACAGGCATGCGCCACCACGCCCAGCTAAGTTTTGTATTTTTAGTAGAGACGGGGTTTCACCATGTTGGCCAGGCTGGTCTTGAACTCCTGACCTGGTGATCTGCCCGCCCGGCCTCCCAAAGTGCTGGGATTACAGTCGTGAGCCACCACGCCCTGCCAGGAGTCCTTATTCATTGAGCCCGGGATGGAATCTTCTAGAATGCAGTAGACTTATTCGAATGCCTCCCTCACTCCTATGCTGCAGCTGCAGGTTTCCAATTGCCTCTCACCCTAGCGCTGCAGTTACCCCCAGAGCAACCCCTGTCAGTGCCCCTGAGGCTCTGTCTTCAGATGAGGAAACCGAGGCTTGTGGCACGGAGTGGGAGGCCTCACCTGATGGGGCGGGAGCAGGGGCAGGGACGACCCCTGCCTCCCTGTAGCTCTTTTTTTTTTTTTTTTTTTTTGAGACGGAGCCTCGCTCTGTCGCCCAGGCTGGAGTGCAGTGGCGCGATCTCGGCTCACTGCAACCTCCGTCTCCCGGGTTCAAGTGATTCTCCTGCCTCAGCCTCCTGAGTAGCTGGGACTACAGGTGTGCGCCGCCACGGCTGGCCAATTTTTGTATTTCTAGTAGAGACGGGGTTTCGCTATGTTGGCCAGGCTGGTCTCGAACTCCTGACCTCATGATCCGCCTGCCTTGGCCTCCCAAAATGCTGGGATGACAGGCGTGAGCCACCGTGCCCAGCTCGCCCTGTAGCTCTTTTATGAGACGGCTCTGTCTGCATTTTGCACAAACTCTTTCATCTCCATGATGGAACCAGACGCGTTTCCTTGCACATTTTTCCAGGTGAAACTCCAGCTTCCTTCTGGCTGTGGAGTTGATTATACCAGGACCCCTCATATTAAAAACTATCAGCTTCAGGCCAGGCGCGGTGGCTCACGCCTGTAATCCCAGCACTTTGGGAGGCCAAGATGGGTGGATCACCTGAGGTGAGGAGTTCAAGACCAGCCTGGCCAACATAGTGAAACCCAGTCTCTGCTAAAAATACAAAATTAGCCGGGCGTGGTGGCGGGCGCCTGTAGTCCCAGCTACTCAGGAGGCTGAGGCAGGAGAATCGCTTGAACCCAGGAGGTGGAGGTTGCAGTGAGCCGAGATCGTGCCGCTGCATTCCAGCCTGGTCAACAGAGCGAGACTCCGTCTCAAAAACAATAAAATAAAAAAAGTTGGAGACCAGCCTGGGCCACATGGTGAGACCCCGTTGCTACAAAAAATAAAAGTTAGCCAGGCCTGCTGGGGCACACCTGTAGTCCCAGCTATTCGGGAGGGTTACACGGGAGGATCAAAGAAACAAAAACTATGGGTTTCACTTCAAGACATGCTCCGCGTCAGTCGTCAGGGAAATGCAAATCAGAGCCATGGTGAGATACCCCTTCACGCCCAGTAGGATGACTAGAATTAAAAAACCAAAACAAAAAACAATCACAAGGGGCTGGGCGCGCTGGCTCACGCCTGTAATCCCAGCACTTTGGGAGGCCGAGGCGGGTGGATTGCAAGGTCAGGAGATCAAGACCATCCTGGCTAACACAGTGAAACCCAATCTCTACTAAAAATACAAAAAATTAGCCAGGCGTGGTGGCGGGTGCCTGTAGTCCCAGCTACTCGGGAGGCTGAGGCAGGAGAATGGTGTGAACCCGGGAGGTGGAGCTTGCAGTGAGCCGAGGTTGCACCACTGCACTCCAGCCTGGGTGACAGAGCAAGACTCCGTCTCAAAAACAAACAAACAAACAAACAAACAAAAAAATCACAAGGGCTCACGGGGATGTAGGACATGGGGACCCTCATGCGAGCTTGGGAGATGGAGGTTGCAGTGAGCTGTGAGCACACCGCTGCACTCCAGCCTGAGCAACAGAGCAAGACCCTGTCTCAAAAAAGAAACGAATGAGGTCAGGAGTTCAAGACCAGTCTGACCAACATGGAGAAACCCCGCCTCTACTAAAATACAAAATTAGCCAGGCGTGCTGACGCATGCCTGTAATCCTAGCTACTCAGGAGGCTGAGGCAGGAGAATCGCTTGAACCCAGGAGGCGGAGGTTGCAATGGGCTGAGATCTCACCATTGCTTTCCAGCCTGGGCAACAAGAGGGAAACTCCATCTCAAAAAAAAAAAAAATTGTAAATTTTGTGTTAAGTGTATTTTACCAAAAAACCCACTGTTGGTCTATGTGGTCACATTTCAGAGCTTTTAATTTTTAATTTTAAAATTCTTTAATTTTTAAATTTTAAAGAAATAGAGACAGGTGGCTGGGCAAGGTGGCTCACGCCTGTAATCCCAGCACTTTGGGAGACCGAGGCAGGTGGATCACCTGAGGTCAGGAGTTTGAGACCAGCCTGGCCAAGATGGTGAAACCACATCTCTACTAAAAATACAAAAATTAACAGGGCATGGTGGTGGGTGTCTGTTATCCCAGCTACTTGGGAGGCTGAGGCAGACAGAATTGCTTGAACCTGGGAGGCGGAGGTTGTAGTGAGCCGAGATCGCACAACTGCACTCCAGCCTGGGCAACAGAGCGAGACTCTGTCTCAAAAAAAAAAAAAAATAGAGACAAGGTCTTACTATGATGCCCAGGCTGCTTGAACTCCTGGGCTTAAGCGGTCCTCCCTCCTCGGCCTCCCAAGGTGCTGGGATTACAGGCATGAGCTGCCGTGCCTGGCTGACAGTCTTAGACTGTGTGAAGATGGTCCTGTTTTTCTTCCTGTGAGTTTCTCATCTTTCTCCACCGTGGGTCAAGCCTAGTAGAACTGTGGACACTGACTGGTTCTGTTTTAAGGGATTCTGGCATTGGGGTTTGAGTTTCTTCACATCTGGGACTACTGAGCACGTCACGTCTTTGATTTAGGTCTTGCCAACCCCAGGTAATTTAGGAAGGTGCTACCTGGTACCTGGAGTTAATACAACGAGTAAGGTGAAGATGCAGATGGGAATGCAAGGGGTTGAAAATTCTGTCCTGCTCTCAGGAAGTGGGACCTGGGGAAATAGGATATGTAAAAAGTGAAAGGTGGTGAGTCATGGAGGGTTCTGGAACCTTCTGGAACCTTCTAGAAACTCCCAGAAACTTCTAGAGTTTTCTGGAATGTAGGCATGGTGAGGCATGGGATTTAGAATGCCTATTTAGCCACTATGTGACTTTCTTTCTGTGTGAATTTTGAACGAAACATGGAATCTTTCTGTTTCCTTGTGTGTCAGATGGGATAGGAGTCACTCCCTAGCATCACTGAAAAGATTGGGATGGACTATGAGGCTGTGACCTGGATGGATGGTGGTCCTGGTTATCACTGTTATTGCTGGAATCACTGCTAATATTATTCAATATATTATGTATAAATATTAGTATTGGCTGGGTTTGGTGGCTCACGCCTGTAATTCCAGCACTTCGGGAGGCTGAGGTGGGAGGATTGCTTGAGCCCTGGAGTTCGAGACCAGCCTGGGCAACATAGTGAGACTCTATCTCTCTAAAAAATTATTAAAAATGAGCCAGTTGTGGTGGTGCACACCTGTGGTCCCAGCTGCTTGGGAGGCTGAGGCAGGAGGATTGCTTGGAAGCCTAGGAATTTGAGGCTGCAGTGAGCTATGACTGCACCACTTCATTCCAGCCTGGGCAACAGAGCAAGATCTTGTCACAAAAAAATTAGCATTTTACTATATTTTACTTATGTTGTTATTTTTCCTCACGGAAACCATGTGCATGGACCAAATTGAGAAAACGATGAAGTCTGTTCTTGGGGAGATGGGACTGGAGCCGTAGCTTGGCCGGGCTGGCTTAAGAATCAGGCTTGTCTGGAAATAGGAGGGACCGTCATGGGAAGCTGTTGATTTCCAATCGTTGAAGGCTGCGTGACGGAGGATGGGTGGGCTGGTGCATGGGTCAGGGAAGGGATTCTGTTGGCATGGGGTGTAGACCTGGTGTTGAAGGCCACTCCTAGCTCTGAGAGCTGGGACCCCTTGAGAGAAGTAGTTACCAGGCTGGCTTGGCAGAATCAGGGTTGGAGATGATGGTCTGGGGGCTCTGCTTGCTGCCCAGGACCCCCCGAGACTGGACACCTCATCTGATTCTTCTCCCTGTGTTGTGGATGGGGAAATTGAACCCGTATGCATTTATTACCCCATCCCAGGATTTCGTTCCTCCACCCATAATAGGTGACTGAGTTCAAAGAGCCAAGTGTGACCTGTGTACAGTGGGTGCGACCCACCTGCCCACCATGTGGCAGCCATGTCATCCCTGGAAGTTTGCATTCCGTGGCCTTTCCTCTGTTACTTTTTTGACTCCATGCCCAAGCCCAGCAGCTTCCGAATCCAAAGCCTTGCAATGCCACAATACCTACTATATTTCAGAAAATTCTGGAAGATTCCAGAAGCTTCTGGAAGATTCCAGAACATTCTACAAGTCACCTTTCACTTCTTGTATATCTTGCTCCCCCCAGGTTTTACTTCCTCAATGTAGCATGTGCCCTGAGATGGAAGTGACCACAGTCACACCGACTCCCGTGTTTCTTGCTTTGACAGTGTTGGTGTCGGCCACCACCACCTCCTCTTCCGCTCAGGGCCACAGTGGAAGGTCTGGATGTCTGGTGTGCTGTTTTCCTAAGGCTGCTGACCCCTAACTAACATCCACACAGGGGCCACTGGTGGTCAGCACAGGTGGCAGGGTTAGAAAGGTTCAGAGGGACAGTCACACTCATGTTTGTGTGACCGTATGCATGTGGCTACGGTAAGTCCTACAGATGATGGCAGTGGTTATCACTCTCTGTCACCATGGACCTTGGGGCCAGATCGTTCTCTGAGATGGGGGCCATCTTGGGCACTGTAGGGTGCTGAGCAGCGTCCCTGGCCTCCACCCACTCCATGCCAGGGACACCCCAAGTTGTGACAACCAAAGATGTCCCCAGACATTGTCCAGTGCCCTGTGGAGGGCAGAATCACCCCCAGGTGAGACACCCAGGGATTAGGGGATTCCACAGATCCCCAAGAAACTCTGCGTCTCATGATCCTCTGTCCTCCTGAGGTCCCAGGAGGCTGCACACATTGTAATCCACACCCTGAGTGGGGAGGGAGAGAGGAGGAGAATCCCAGGAGCTGGGGGTCCCCCTGGTTTCTGCCATCCATCCCATCGGGAGTTTTTTCTGGTGTCTGGTGTGAACAGGGAGCAGATGCAATATTTTTCCAAATAATTAAGGCAGAGTCTCTCCCCCTTGGCATTCAGGGCTGGGTCGTTCTCTGGGGTGGGGTTGTCCTGGCCACTGCAAGGTGCTGAGCAGCATCCCTGGCCTCCACCCACTCCACGCCAGGAGCATCCCTGAATCATAACAGCCACAAATGCCCCCAGACACCACCGAGCATCCCCTGGGGACCAGAAGGACCGCTGGCTGAGAACCACGGTTGTATAGAAAGGAATGGAAGCAAAAAAAGAAACATGGAATTTTCTGCTCCCCTGTGGCATCCTGTTGATAGATTGGATTCAGCCTCCATGCTCCAACACCGAGCTCAGCACCGCCTGGAAGGCCCTGTCTCCAGAGGACGTTCCCAGATCCTGCTCCCTGGAAGAATTCTTGCGAGCACATACGCAAGTGTAATTAAGCGGCCGTTTTTCCTCTGCGGTGGTGACACAGATTTGGGTCTGCAGTAAAGATAGGGAGTCCCTTTAGAGCTGAGAGCCGGATCATGGCCAGGAGAACGCCTTGCTTTGAGATTCTTTGGGAATCGGGAGTCCTGCCTGGGTGGAAATCAGCCCTGGACAGGGAGGGAATGTGCAGATCGGAGCAAGTGGCTTGTTTCTTCCCGGCAACCCCAGAAGCTGTCTGAATAGCTTCCCTGTGCCCCACGTCTCTTTGAGTCTTGCAACTGCCTGGCTGAAAATTACAACCAACTCCTCCAGCCGGGTCTAGGAAGTGGTATAAGCTCCTGAGCCCCCATCTGCAGAATAACTAACTAGCTGTTCCTGAAAATCACCAAAGAGGCTGGGCGCGATGCCTCACACCTGTAATCCCAGGACTGTGGGAGGCTGAGGCAGGAGGATCACTGGAGTCTAGGAGTTTGACATCAGCTTGGGCAACATGGTGAAACCCCATCTCTACAGAAAACAAAAACAAAATTTAGGCAAGCATGATGGCACGTGCCTGTGGTCCCAGTTCCGCGGGAGGCTGAGGTGGGAGGATCGCTTGAGCCAGGTGGTGGAGGTTGCAGTGAGCTTAGACTGTGCCACTGCACTCTAGCCTGGGTGGCAGAGATATATCGCCGAGGGTTTGACGGACACTTCTAGATGGAAATCAATGTCTGTCTGGTGCCTTGGGGGCTGTGCATGTTCACGAGGAGGGTGTCTGAACATGCCAGGATGTGGCTGCCTAGGGGAGGGTCTCTGTGGGGTGAAGTTTGGATATTTGAGGGCTCCCATGGAAAATGACCTCACCCTGCATGGCTGAAAACCATGCAAAAATGGATTTTCTGGCAGTTCTGGAAGCCAGAAGTCTGAGATGAAGGTGTGGGCAGGGCTGTTCCCGGCCCAGAGGCTCCTGGGGAGGATCCTTCCTGCTTCTTCTAGTGTCTGGCAAGTGGCCGGCGATTCTTGGCGCCCCTTGGCTGGTGACATCGCTCCGGTCTCTGCCTCTGTCTTCACACGGCCCCCTTCCCTGTGTGGGTCTGTGTCCAAATTTCCCTCGTCTTATAAGGACATCAGTTATTGGATTTAGGGATCATCTTAATCCAGCACAACCTCATCTTAATAATAAGTGCATCTGCAGAAACCCTGTTTCCAAATAAGGCCCCTTTCTGAGGCATCTGGCTCAACTATACTTTCTTCCAAATAATTAACTTTAAGTCCTTTCCCCCTGGTGCTGTGGACACTGGGGCTGGATCATTCTCTGGGGTGGGGCCATCCTGGTCACTGCAGGGTGCTGAGCAGCGTCCCTGGCCTCCACCCACTCCATACCAGGAGCTCCCCCCAATTGTGAAAACCATAGATGTCCCCAGACCTCCCCCGCCCCATTGAGACCCCCGGCGTCGGGAATATCTTTTCTGTTTTCGTGTGTTTTTCTTTGTATCTTATAGGATCCTGGGGAAATATTTCCCCCAGCAGTCCCTCATAGGAGCCAATTTAGGTCATCGCTGTCCTTCAGAACTGTCCTCTGCAGAGGGGCCGTGACATCTGATATTCTCTACTCTTTAACCAGCCTGGTTTGCTAAATAACGCTCCCTGCTTCTTTACCGTCAAGCGACCTCTCCTGCTTGGCACTGCTGGCATTTCCTGGTCTTCGTGGTGGCAGATTTTTGGTGGATCACACCGGGCTTGGTCACGAAGCTGTCCCTTCCCGGTGTCCCCCTTGAGCCTGGAGGTTCCATAAAGCCAGATTCCCATTCCCGAGGCCCTGCACTTGCTGCTGTTCCTGGCTGGTTCCAGGGTTTAACTAGTCGTCCACTGTTGCAGAGAGAGAGAGAGACCGGTTAGTTCTTCAGGGGCACGACGGGAATTTCTGGCGTGCATCCGTCTCCGAGAACGTGATCTGTTTGGGTTCATTTATGAACACGTCCAACTGTTAGGAGTGCTTGGCGCCGTTGCGGATTTGTTTGGAGAAGCTAAAGCAGTCTGTAACCCTGTCGCGTTTTCCATGTGTTAAAACATTACCAGTCCCGAGTGTGTGAAAATCTGGATTTTTATCTATTCTAGTCTCAGCCAGAGGGGGAGGCGTTATGACAGTTCCGTTTTAGGAAAAGTAGTACGGTATACATTACGAAAGAGCATTGTTTTCTAACCGAGTCCGTTTCTGGTGATGTACAATGGCACAGTTTTCAAACTTGACTATGTAGAAAAGCTGCCTGACGGAGTCGGCGCTATCGAGGGTGAAAATGCGAGTTATGACCATCAAATAAGGAGATCTCTGTTTTCTTCAACACTCCCTGACTTTGCATCGGAGCAGGTGTCGTCTGTGTTTTAAAACAGTCACCTTGCAGGCCAGACGCAGTAGCTCATGCCTGTAATCCCAGCACTCTGGGAGGCCGAGGCGCATGGATCACCTGAGGTCAGGAGTTCGAGACCAGCCTGGCCAACATGGTAAAAACCCGTCTCTACTAAAAATGCAAAAATTAGCCGGGCATGGTGGTGGGCGCCTGTAATCCCAGCTACTTGGGAGGTTGAGGCAGGAGGATTGCTTGAGCCTGGGAGATTGCACTACTGCACTCCAGCCTGGGCAACAGAACAAGACTCTCTCTCAAAAAAACAAAACAAAAACAAAAAACAAAAACACCAGTCACCTTTGGAGACCTTGCCCTTTCCCAGCAGTGTGACGATTCTGATTCCCTTCAAGAGTGGACTGTGCTGCTTTTGTATATTTCAAACATACAATTGTGTGTATTTCCAATATATTTCAGATTTCTTTTTTCTTGTTTGTTTGTTTGTTTTTGAGATGGAGTCTCGCTCTGTTGCTCAGGCTAGAGTGCAGTGGGCTGATCTTGGCTCACTGCAACCTGTGGCTCCCAGGTTCAAGCAATTCTCTTGCCTCAGCCTCTGGAGAAGCTGGGATTACAGGCAAGGTGCTCCTACACCTGGCTAGTTTTTATATTTTTAGTGGAGACGGGGTTTCACCATGTTAGCCAGGCTGGTCTCAAACTCCTGACCTTGGGTGATCCGCCCACCTTGGCCTCCCAAAGTGCTGGGATTACAGGCATGAGCCATGGTCCCTGGCCTCAGATTTCTTTTAGGGTAGTTTTGAATTTTTGGAAACAGCCTGTATTAGTTAGCTAATGCTGTGTAACAAATCGTCACAAATGTATCCTAAGAAAACTCTGAAATATATTGGAAATATACACAATTGTATGTTTAAAATATACAAAAGCAGTACAAGGCCCTCTCCCTAAAAAAAGAAAGAAAGAAATTTTCTAAAAAGACCAGTATCCATACATTGTCACGAATTAAACTCCACACTTGATTTATATTTTCTTTTTCTTTCTTTTTTTTTTTTTTTTTGACATGGAATCTTGCTCTTTTGCCCAGGCTGGCGTGCAGTGGTGCGATCTTGGCTCACTGCAACCTCCACCTCCTGGGTTCAAATGATCTTCCTGCCTCAGCCTCCCAAGTAGCTGGGATTACAGGTGCCTGCCACCCTGCATGGCTAATTTTTGTATTTTTAACAGAGACGGGTTCACCACGTTGGCCAGGCTGGTCTCGAATTCCTGACCCTGAGTGAGCCGCCTGCCTCGGCCTCCCAAAGTGCTGGGATTACAGGTGTGAGCCACTGTGCCCAGCCTTTATTTCCGTTTTCTTGTTTTTTCCAGGACCCCATGTGCCATTGACTCCCCACAGCTCCTTACACTCTGCCGGGACACTTCTCAGACTCATTGGTTTTGATGACCTGTGTTTTTTTTTTTTCTTTCTTTCCTTTTTTTTGAGATGGAGTCTTGCTGTGTCGCCCAGGCTGGAGTGCAATGGCGCAATCTCAGCTCACTGCAAGCTCTGCCTCCTGGGTTCACGCCATTCTCCTGGCTCAGCCTCCCGAGTAGCTGGGACTAGAGGCACCCGCCACCATGCCCGGCTAATTTTTTGTATTTTTTGGTAGAGATGGGGTTTCACCCTGTTAGCCAGGATGGTCTTGATCTCCTGACCTCGTGATCCGCCCTCCTCGGCCTCCCAAAGTGCTGGCATTACAGGCGTGAGCCACCGCGCCCGGCCAACCTGGTGGTTTTGAGGAGGACTCGGCAGGAGTTTTGTAAAATGTCCCCCAACACGAGTTTCCATGATGTTTGCTCTTGAATAGTCTGGGGTTCAAGGATCTGGGGAGAACACATGGGGGCACGTGACGTCCACAGTGGTGGTGTTGACATTGGTCACCTTGCCAAGGTAGAACCCAGTGGCTTTAAACTTTGAATTATTGCCAGCATTTACAAATCAGGGGTCACAGGTCAGGCACAGTGCCTCACGCCTGTAATCCCAGCACTTTGGGAGGTCGAGGTGGGCAGATCACTTGAGGCCAGGAGTTTGAGACCAAGCTGGCCAACATGGTGAAACCCCGTCTCTACTGAAAATACAAAAATTAGCCGTGTGTGGTGACACATGCTTGTAATCCCAGCTATTCGGGAGGCTGAGGCAGGAGAATTGCTTGAACGTGGGAGGCGGAGTTTGCATCAAGCTGAGATCGCGCCACTGCATTCCAGCCTGGATGACAGAGTGAGACTCTGTCTCAAAAAAAAAAAAAAAAAAAAAAGAGATCGGGCGTCACACCTGTAATTCCAACACATTGGGAGGCTGAAGCAGGAGGATTGCTTGAGGCTGGGAGTTCTAGACCACCCTGGGCAACACAGCGAGACCTCATCTCTACAAAATATTTAAAAATAGGCCAGGTGCGGTGGCTCATGCCTGCAATCCCAGTGCTTTGGGAGGCCGAGGCAGAAGGATGACTTGAGGTCAGCCGGGCCCGCGTGGCGAAACCCTGTCTCTACTGAAAATACAAAAATTAGCTGTGTGTGGTGGCAGGCGCCTGTGGTCCCAGCTACTCGGGAGGCTGAGACAGGAGAATTGCTTGAACCTGGTAGTGGTTGCAGAGAGCCGAGACTGCGCCAGTGGGTGACAAAGCGAGACTCCATCTTTTTTTTTTTTTTTTGAGACGGAGTCTCGCTCTGTTGCCCAGGCTGGAGTGCAGTGGTGCAATCTCGGCTCACTACAAGCTCCGCCTCCCGGGTTCACGCCATTCTCCTGTCTCAGCCTCCCGACTAGCTGGGACTACAGGTGCCCGCCACCACGCTCGGCTAATTTTTTGTATTTTTAGTAGAGATGGGGTTTCACCGTGTTAGCCAGGATGGTCTCGATCTCCTGACTTCGTGATCCGCCCGCCTTGGCCTCCCAGAGACTCCATCTTAAAAAAAAAAAGAATAAAATAAAATGAAACTAAAAATCAGGAGATTTTACAATAGAACATCTCTCAGCTTCTCTTAGAGTAGTTGGAGGAGCTGATGACATTGGGCTTCACACCCACTGGGGCAGGAGCGGTACCTGATGCCTTTTGAATGGGCCAAGTGTTGTCTCTCTGGGGCTCCACGTGCTACCTGTCACCTGCCTGTCTCGGGGCCGACCTCAAACTCATGACCTCTGGATGGGGCCTCGGAGCTCAGCCAGGACGAACGTTCCCCTGCCTGGCTCCTCCCCAGCTCTCGGGTCTTGGGGAAGTGGCTGTAGCTGGGGAAGCGTGTGAGGCAGAAGGCAGGCTGGCCAGCGTCACCTTGAGCCTCATTCACCTCGTTTGTCAGCACTTGAAGGGTTGGTCCTTTTGGCTGGTGTGAAGGACGCATTGGCTGGTGCTGGCCAGGCCGAGGCTCAGAGCCACTGGTGTCCAGGGTGATCCAGGGTGATCCTCGGCCTTCCTGCAACTGCCAGGGTGGTCATCAGAAAGGCCGTAGCTCTTGTGCTGCTGGGAGTTGGCGGAAGGTGGGTTGTCTAAGATCAGCCGGAGGGTTTTAAACATAGTTGGGTACAGATTTGTGGTTGTCACAGTTAAGAGAGGGGCAGCTCCTGGCATGGACTGGGTGGAGGCCAGGGATGCTGCTCAGCACCCTGCCGTGCCCAGGATGACCACAGAGAACGATCCATCCTTGAATTCCAAGGGGGAGAGACCCTGCTTTAATTATTTGGAAAAATTTGGAGTTTGCTCCCTGCTCACACCAGACACCAGAATAAACTCCCGAAATCAGGGGGACCCCCAGTTCCGGGACTCACCTCCTCTCTCCCTCCCCACTCAGGGTGTGGATTTCAATGTGCGCAGCCTCCTGGGACCTCAGCAGAGCAGAGGATCATGGGATGCGGTCTCTGCGGGAGGGGTGGTCCATGGAATCCGTAACCCAGGGGGTGTCAATGGTGGGTGATTTGGTCCCCCAGGGGACACCTGGTGAAGTCTGGTACATTGTGGTTGTTCACAACGAGGGGGAGTGGGGTGGGGGCGAGGGCTCCTGGCATGGAGTGGGTGGAGGCCAGGGACGCTGCTCAGTACCCTGCAGTGCCCAGCACAGCCCTGCCCGAGAGAACACTCCCACCCCAGTGCCTCAGCAGTGCCTAGGGGAGGAGACCCTGGACCAAAGTGACCCTCAGAGAACAGGTTGCTCTGTGAATCCCCACACCCGTCACACAGCCGTGCCTGAGGCAGCTCAGGGTCTGGGAAAACGAGCCACGTGGGATGCAGTGGCCGTCCTAGCTCAGCAAGTCTGACCGTCTGGAGGCTACAGGGCTGACTTTGTGGAGTGAGGGTGACCCGTGTGCATGCAGACACCGGCGCTGGGAGCGCAGGCCTCAGCTCCGTGCCCCGTGACAGCAGGGTCCAGGTGACAGCACGGCCCCCGCGGGGGCCTCAGAGGCAGGCCAGCTGTGCCAGTCTCTGCTTCCCCGACAGTGGGGTGGGTCTGCCCCCGCTGGCGCTCTTTCCTCCGGAGCTGGGTTGAGGGGATGGTGGGTCTCTGTGGCCAGAACCAGGCTGCACCAGGCAGAACTTATTTCACCCCCTGAGGAGCCTGACCCTGCTGTTTTTGTTCCTCCGATAAAATATTAACGGAGCACTCAGAGAGAGAGAGAGAGAGTTTCAAAAGAAAACAGTCAAAGGACTTGAAGTCATGATGTAGGGCTCTGGGCTCTGTTTTGTGAGGTGTCCACACATCTTTTCTTTTTCTCTTTTTTTTTTTTTTTTGAGACAGAGTCTTGCTCTGTCGCACAGTCTGGAGTGCATTGGCACAATCTCAGCTCACTGTAACCTCTACCTCCTGAGTTCCAGTGATTCTTGTGCCTCAGCCTCCCGAGTAGCTGGGATTATAGGTACCTGCCACCATGCCTGGCTAATTTTTGTATTTTTAGTAGAGACGGGGTTTCACCATGTTGGCCAGGCTGATCTTAAACTCCTGGCTTCAAGTGATCCTCCCGCCTCAGCCTCCCAAAGTGCCGGGATAACAGGCATGAGCCGCTGCACCCAGCCATCAACAGACTTTTTCTGTAAAGAGCCAGAGAGTAAATATTTTCGACACTCTGAGCCAGGCGCTCTCTGTTGCAGCCACTCAACTCTGCTGTTGATGTTGGAAAGTGCCCTAGATAGTACATAAATGGGCGTGGCTGTATTTCAACAAAACTTATTGACGAAAACAAGTGGTGGGCTGGGTTTGACCCACAGTAGTAGTTTTTTTGTTTGTTTTTGTTTGTTTGTTTGGAGACAGAGTCTCCCTGTATCACCCAGGCTGGAGTGCAGTGGCACGATCCCGGCTCACTGCAACCTCTGCCTCCCGGGTTCAAGCGATTCTCCTGCCTCAGCCTCCCGAGTAGCTGGGACTACAGGCGCCCACCACCACGCTAATTTTTGTATTTTTAGTAGAGACAGGGTTTCACCGTGTTGGCCAGGCTGGTCTCGAACTCCTGACCTCGTGATCTGCCCGCCTCGGCCTCCCAAAGTGCTGGGATGACAGGTGTGAGCCACCGTGCTCGGCCCACAGCGGTAGTTTTCTGATTCTTGCCATGTTAGACCAGCATTGCCCAGCATAGGGGTCTCTGTTACTAAAGTGGCAGTCAACACACACGACCACCCCCTTCTTTGAGACTTCCTCCTCGGTTGGTGACATTGAGCTGACTTTACCTCCTCTCAGTGTGTTTCCCCATCTGTGGAAGGAGGATTATATGTTTAACTTATAGGGTTGTCAGGTGGATGAAGCTGGATATTGTGGGACTGTGGCTTCTCACCGGGAATGATCCTCCTTCCCAGGGGACACTTGGCAAATGTCTGGGGACATTTGTGGTTGAGGGGTGTTCCCAGCATGGAGAGGGTGGAGGCCAGGGACACTCCTCAGCACCCTGCAGTACTCAGCACAGCCCCCTATGACAGTCCTTGGCCCCAAATGTCAGCACCAGGTGTGGGTGACAATATCTAACTCGCTGTGCAAAGATCAGGATGTCACGGCATATTATCAGTTGTCTTGTTTCTTCCTTCAGACCACAGCATCACCCTTATTTTCTAGAACTTTCCATCCATAAAACTGCAGCCCTCCTCTAGCCCAGGAGCGGCTGCACCCTTAGCAGGCATTCACTGAGCGCCGCCTGGATGCCGATGGCCTTGGTAGGGAATACACCATGTTGCCGAAATTGGCCTCGGACGTTCCGGGGGCTCCCTCCAGCAGCCCCTCCATCCCCCTGGGGTTGGGGTCCTTGGTGGCTGTCACCAAGCCAGGGAAACAGGAGACAAGACCAACCACCCAGCCACTGGCTCCCCCACCCCTCCCATTCTTTTCATAAGTGCAAACTTCCCCTGCCAATTTGCATATCCCGTTTTTAGCGTCTTTCTTTTCTAGGTTTTACATAATCATCTCATTATTAGATGCTGTCACAGGAACTTAATGTTCCCTCAATCACATTTTACAGCATTTTCTAGCGTAAGTAGCTAATTGCCTGTCGTCCTTCTCTTCTCTCTCTCTCTCTCTTTTTTTTTGATAAACTTTTCATTTTAGAATAGTTTCAGATTTACAGAAAATCTGGGAATGCAGTGCAGACAGTTTCATCTCCTTGACACCCAATTTTCCTTAGTATTCACATCCAATGGCATGGTGCATTTGTCACAGCGAATAAACCAGTATTGATACATCTTCATTAACCCAAGTCCGCACTCTGTTCAGATTTCCTCAGTTTCTCTAATGTCCTCTCCTGCCCCAGGGTCCCATCCAGGATCCCATCTCCGGCCTGTGACAGTTTCTCAAATTTTGTTTTTTTTTTGTTGTTGTTGTTTTTGTTTGTTTGTTTGTTTGTTTTGGGAGACAGAGTTGCTCTGTCGCCCAGGCTGGAGTGCAGTGGTGCGATCTCGGCTCACTGCAATCTCTGCCTCCTGGGTTCATGCCATTCTCCTGCCTCAGCCTCCCCAGTAGCTGGGACTACAGGCACCCACCACCATGCCCGGCCAATTTTTGTATTTTTAGTAGAGACGGGGTTTCACCATGTTGGCCAGGCTGGTCTTGAACTCCTGACCTCAGCTGATCCGCCTGCTTCCGCCTCCCAAGGTGCTGGGATTACAGGCATGAGCCATTGCGCTCAGCCTACTTTTAAATTATTTTTGTAGAGATGGGGTCTCACTGTGTTGCCCAACTGGTCTTGAACTCCTGGCCTGAAGCGATCCTCCTGCCTCGGCCTCCCAAAGTGCTGGGATGACAGGTGTCAGTCACTGCAACTGGCCCCAAATTGGATATTCCGAATGCCCTTTGCAGCCAAGGTTTTCTGGCCAGCACATAGAGGTGAGGTATTCACGCACAGAAGATAGATGGTAAGAAAATAAACATCCCTTTTCTGCATTTCAAAGAAACAAAACCTTGGGGCTGTGAAAATTTTTGTTGTTGTTGTTGTTTGTGTGTTTGTTTGTTTTTTGAGAGGGAGTCTGGCTCTGTGGCCCAGGCTGGGTTGCGGTGGCATGATCTCTGCTCACTGCAACCTCCGCCTCCCGGGTTCAAGCGATTCCCCCGCCTCAGCCTCCCAAGTATCTGGGATTACAGGCGCAGCACCTTGCCTGGCTGATTTTCGTATTTTTAGTAGAGACGGGGTGGGTTTCACCATGTTAGCCAGGCTGGTCTCGAACTCCTGACCTCAAGTGATCCACCCGCCTCAGCCTCCCAAAGTGCTGGGATTACAGGCGTGAGCCACCGTGCCCGGATGAGTGTGTGTTTTGTGTGAAGGGATGCTCTGTGCTAACTCTGCCGTGTGATGTTGAGGATCGGAGGTGAATCTTTTTCCACAGGACCCTCATCTAATTTCAGGATGAAAGATTGGAACACTGCCTAGATGAGAGTATTTAGTGGCTGAAATGGTGCTATTTTGTCTTAGACTGTTTTGTGGGGGTCTCAACCAATGGCCTTGGGGGCAAATCCAGGCCACCTGTTATTATAAATAAAGTTTTACTGGCACACGATGGGCCGTGCCCATTTATTTATGCATAGTCTATGGCTGCTTTCAAGATACAAGAGCAGAATCGTGTAGCTGCAACAGAGAACATATGTTCTGTAAGGCAGAAAATAGCTGAAAATATTTACATCCTGCCTTAGACAGAAACACTTTGCTGTGCTCTGGTCTAGTCCAGAAAGGAGGTAATCTGGCCGGGCGGGGTGGCCCACACTTGTAATCCCAGCACTTGGGGAGGCTGAGGGGGGAGGATCGCTTGAGCCCAGGAGTTCAAGGCCAGTCTGGGCAACATAGCAAGATCCTATCTCTATGAAAAGTAAAAATTCAAAGAGCGGGCACGGTGGCTCACACCTATGTAATCCCAGGACTTTGGGAGGCTGAGGTGGGCGGATCACCTGAGGTCAGGAGTTTGAGACCAGCCTGGCCGACATGGCGAAACCCCGTCTCTACTAAAAATACAAAAATTAGCCAGGCATGTTGGCAGGTGCCTGTAATCTCAGCTACTCGGGAGGCTGAGGCAGGAGAATCCCTTTAACCCGGGAGGGCGGAGTTTGCAGTGAGCCGAGATCATGCCACTGTACTCCAGCCTGGGCGACAAGAGCAAGACTCTGTCTCAAAATAAAAATAAATAAATAAATAAATAAATAAATAAATACAATAAAAATTAAAACATAAGCCAGGCGCGGTGGCACTTTGGGAGGCTGAAGCAGGCAGATCACATGAGGTCAGGAGGTCGAGACCAGCCTGACCAACATGGTGAAACCCTGTCTGTACTAAAAATACAAAAATTAGCTGGATCTGGTGGCGCGTGCCTCTAATACCGGCTACATGGGAGA
Source organism: Hylobates moloch (assembly GCF_009828535.3). Lineage (NCBI taxonomy): Eukaryota > Metazoa > Chordata > Mammalia > Primates > Hylobatidae > Hylobates > Hylobates moloch. The sequence continues at coordinate 96,596,256 of NW_026652290.1, forward strand.
CTGAGGCAGGAGAATCACTTGAACCCGGGAGGCAGAGGCAGTGAGCCGAGTTCGCGTCACTGCACTGCAGCCTAGATGACAGAGCAAGACTCTATCTCAAAAAATAAGTAAAATAAATTAAAAAAAAAAATAAAAGGAGGTTCTAAATAATAAAGCCAGTAAGTGCCATGACCCATGGCTCAGACACCACTTTAAACATTTTATAGATATTCATTTACGTAATCTCCAAAACCAATCTCACAGGGTGGATGCTGCCTCCATGTGCATTTTACAGAGTGGGAAACTGAGGCACAGCGACATTGGCGAGGGACTGAAGGTCACCCAGCCAGCCAGCGAGTCATGAAGTCAGAATGGAGTAGCTCTTGTCCAGCACGCCACCTTGGCCACACCAGAGCGTACGTCCCCACCCAGTCCTTCCTCGGGACTCAGTGGAGCTATTTTCACGTTGAGGGGAAATAGAAATCCGTTCGTTCTCATTTTCTTTCTTTTTTTGTCCCGCATGGCCCTCGTCCCAAATCCTTGTTACCCGTCTCTCCAGACATTCCAGTTCCAAGAGGTGGGGTGTGGTGAGGACTGTCCAGCACGGCAGGGTGATCCTGCCCCCAGGGGACACTGGGCCATGTCTGGGGACATTTGTGGCTGTCACCACCAAGAAGTGCTCCTGGCATGGAGTGGCTGGAGGTCACGGATGCCGCTCAGCACCCTGCAGTGCTCAGGATGGCTCCAGCCCAGAGAATGGTGCAGCCTCAATGTCTACCGTGCCTGGGAGGAGAGACTCAGCATTCATTATTTGGAGAAGAAATGGAGTCTGCTCCCTGCTCACCAGGCTACACTCCTGATGGGGCAGACGGTGTAAACCAGGGGACCCCAGCTCCTGGGATTCACCTCCTCTCTCCCTCCCCCAACTCAGGGTATGGATTTCAATGTGTGCAGCTTCCTGGGACCTCAGCAGGACAGAAGATCAAGGGACAGAGTCTCTTGGGGGGTCCATGGAATCCCCTAACTCAGGGGCTGTCAACTGAGGGTGATTCTGCCCCAGGGGACACTGGGTGTTGTCTGAGAACATTTGTGGTTGTCACAACTTGAGGGTGGTCGTGGCGTGGAGTGGGTGGAGGCCAGGGACACTGCTCAGCACCCTGCAGTGTCCGGGACAGCCGCATCCTAGAGAATGACCCAGCTCTGAATGGCCACGGTTTCCAGGACAGAGACCTTGCATTAACTGTTTGGCAAAAAAATGAGTTTGCTCCCTGCTCACAGTAGACACCAGAATAGATTCCCGATGGGGCAGACGGTGTCAGCCGGGGCCATCCTCCCTGAGTGACCTAGAGGACTGGGTGAGGAGGGTCTCTAGAGCACTGAGGGCGCAGGAGACAGAACCAACCGTCTCATTGTTCCTTCCCCCTCCTTGTCCTCGGCTCACTGAGACCTTGAACCCTCGAGGTCAAGCAGGCCTGCCCCTTTGTTCTGTGTGCCCCAGGGTGTGGTGGAGCCTGTTCCAGGTCACTCCCGGCCTGGCCGTCATCGGTCTCGTGGCTCTGAAGCAGCCACGTCACTCCCCCAGCCCTGGCACCTCCCCTGTGCCTGCACCTGGGTGAGAGCCCGTCCAGGCCTCTCTGCCCCCTTCCTTTGCAATCAGCACTTTGCTGGTGACATATTTAGATGGTTGCTGTGGTGATGAGTGAAGGCTGAGGTTGACAACTTCAGTGATGGCACAAAGGACAGGGCTGTGTTTCTATATCCAGCCTCCAACAAGACAAGACGCCCCTGCCACGTGCTGGCAGAATGTCAGCGTGGGAAGGGAAGGGGGCTCTGACAGCCCGTCCTGCCCACTCAGTTCCCAGAGGAGGAAATGCAGCTGGGCCTGGGGGGGTTGGAGGATAGGCCTGTCATCAAATGTCAGGTCCCTGGCTGTCCTGCCCTTGAGGGACATGCCTTAGAGCATTGGGTCTCAACTGGGGGCGAGCCTGCCCCCTGGGGGACGCTGGCAATGTCTGGGGACAATTGTGGGTATCATGACTTGGGGGCGCTCCTGGCCTGGAGTACATGGAGACCAGGGATGCTGCTCACCACTGTGCAGTGACCAGAACGGCCCCACCCCAGAGAATAATCAAGCCCCAATTTAATAGTGTCAAGATCAAGCCACCTTGCTTTAGCAGGAAATAGATAAAAGCCAGTGGATTTGTTCAGTTTTAAAAACTGGTGCTAGCATGTATATCTTGATAATTTGCAAAACGCCAAAATGAATCATTTTCTTGGCCTGGTCATTCTTCTGATTTGCCCTTACTGAATGTACCTTATCCAACTGGGCTTTTGCATCTCCCCCAATTATCAGGTTGATAGATATTGGAAAAACAAGAAAATGAAAAATCCAATTGCTGGCTATTAGGAGAAGGTAATGGTTGACTACACGCTTGTCTTTGTTTTGTGCTGCTATAATGGAATGCCATGACTGGATAATTTATAAATAATAGAGATTTGTTTCTTATGGTTCTAGGGGCTGGGAAGTCCAATGTCGAGGTGCCGGCATCTGGTGAGGGCCTTCTTGCTGCGTCAGAAGGTGGAAGGGCAAAAGAGCACATATATGAAAGATTGGGGAACTGGGGAAGAAAGAAGAGGGGGGAGAGAGAAAGAGAGAGAGAGAGAAAGGGAGAGAGAGAGAGAGGGAGAAAGAGAGATGGCATTAATGAGGGTAGAGCCTTCATAACCTAATCACCTCTTAAAGTTCTCACCTCTCAATATGGTGGCATTGGAAATTAAAGTTTCTACAATATGCTTTTTGGGAGGACACATTCAAACTATGGCAACATCTGCTTGGAGGAGTCGCGTGGATCAGCCCTTCCTTCCCTTTGCAGATGTACCAGTTATCTATCACTGTGTAACAATTTACCCCAACACTTAGCTTAAACAGCAAGCATTTACTATCCTGCAGTTTCTATGGGTCAGTGGGATATTATATTACTTACATTATATTTATTATATTATTTGGTCTTTGTCCTGATTTTTTTCTGGTGCAGAACTCCTAAAATCCCTGGAATCTGCAAAGTCATGTCTTTTTGTATGATGATAAGTCAACTGATGGCTGGCAGCCCCTAGTTATTTTCAGGAATGGTCTGGCCACCAGAAAGATCAAGGCAGGATGAGAGGGCTGGAACCTTTAGCTGTACCCTCCAGCCTCTGGGGAGGGGAGAAGGGCTGAAGGTTGAGGTGATGACCAGTGGCCAGTGATGCAATCAATCATGCCTATGAAGTGAAGCCTCCATAAAACTTCAAAAGGACAGGGTTTGGAGAGCTTTGAGATAGCTGAGCACATGGAGGTTCCTGGAGGGTAGCATGGCAAGGAAGCTTTGCACCTCTTCCCTATACCTCATCCTATGCATCTTTTCTTCTGTATTCTTTGTAATATGCTTTATATTAAACCAGTAGATGTGTTTCCCTGAATTCCGAGAGCTGCTGTAGTAAATTAATCCCAACCCTAACTTGAAGCTGGTCAGTCGAAAGTTCTGGAGGCCCACGCTTGCTACTGGTATCTGAAGAGGTTGGGGGCAGTCTTGTGGGGGGATTTAGCCCTCAACCCGTGGGGTCCACAGCTGTCTCCAGGTACATAGCATCTGAATTGAATTGAATTAGAGGACAGCTAGCTGGTGTGTGGGGAAACTACTCTCACATTTGGTCACAGAAATATCTTGTGTTGATTTTTTTTTTTTTTTTTTTTGAGATGGAGTCTCGCTGTGTCACCCAGACTGGAGTGCAATGGTGCAATCTCTGCTCACTGCAACCTCTGCCTCCCAGGTTCAAGTGATTCTCCTGTCTCAGCCTCCCTAGTAGCTGGGATTACAGGTGCCCACAATCACGCCTGGCTAATTTTTGTATTTTTGGTAGAGACAGGGTTTCACCATGTTAGTCAGGCTGGTCTCAAACTCCTGATCTTAAGTGATCGGCCTGCCTTGGCCTCTGAAAGTGCTGGGATTACAGGCGTGAGCCACTGCACCTGGCCATGTTGATTGCTGTTGATGTGAGAGCAAGAGGAAAAACAATTTGAGTTTGACTTTTTTCCACCCTCACTCAGGAGTTTGGAAGCAGCTCCACTGGGTGATTCTGGCAGTGAATGTGCTGGGGCTGTATCATCTGAAGGCTTGATTGGAGCTGGAGGAGGTGCTTTCAAGATGGTGCCCTCATGTGGCTGTTCATGGAGGCCTCAGCTCCCAACTGGCCTTGACACGAGGGCCCCTTCCTTCCTTCCTTCCTTCCTTCCTTCCTTTTTCTTCTTTTTTTTTTTTTTTTTTTTGACGGAGTCTCACTTTGTCAGCCAGGCTAGAGTGCAGTGGCACGATCTTGGCTCACTGCAACCTCTGCCTCTTGAGTTCATGCAATTCTCCTGCCTCAGCCTCCTGAGTAGCTGGGATTACAGGCATAATTACAGTAATTAGCCAATTACTGGCTAATTTTTGTATTTTTTTTTTTTTTTAGTAGAGATGGAGTTTCACTGTGTTGGCCAGGCTGGTCTCAAACTCCTGATCTCAAATGACCTGTCCCCACCTTGGCCTCCCAGAGTGCTGGCATTATAGGCGTGAGCCACTGTGCCCGGCCTGGAGGGCCCATTTCTTTCTTTTCCTTTTTTTTTTGAGACGGAGTTTCGCTCTTGTTGCCCAGGCTGGAGTGCAGTGGCATGATCTTGGCTCACTGCAACCTCTGCCTCCCAGGTTCAAGTAATTCTCCTGCCTCAGCCTCTCTAGTAGCTGGGATTACAGGCATGCACCACCACGCCCGGCTAATTTTGTATTTTTAGTAGAGACCGGGTTTCTCCATGTTGGTCAGGCTGACCTTGAACTCCCAACCTCAGGTGATCTGCCCACCTTGGCCTCCCAGAGTGCTGGGATTACAGGCGTGAGCCTTCGTGCCCAGCCTGGAGGACCCATTTCTGCACCACATGGATTTCTCCACAGCACTCCCTGTGCTTCCCCACAACATGGCAGCTGGCTTCCCCCAGAACACATGACCCAAGAAAGAACAAGCAAAAGTCACTGTGTTTTTATTTATTTATATGAGACAGGGTCTTCCTCTTTTGCCCAGGCTGGAGTGCAGTGGTGTGAGCATGAGTCACCACAGTCTCGAACTCCTGGGCTCCAGCGATCCTCCCGCCTCAGCCTTCCGAGTAGCTGTGATTACAGGGCATGCCACCAAGCCTGGCTAATTTTTGTATTTTTTGTACAGATGGTGGTGGGGTGTTGGTGGGGGGGGGTGTCTCACTATGTTGCCCAGGCTGGTCTTGAACTCCTAGGCCCAAGCGATCCTCCCATCTCAGCCTCCCAACGTGCTGGGATCACAGGCGTGAGCCACTGCACCCCGCCTCATCTACTGTCCAGCTTGTTTTCTTGTACCTTTGAGGGCAGGAACATGGTAAACAGATGAAAAATGTACGTCCAGTTTCTCCCTTCCCTGTGGTTTTGGAGCAGGAGGATGAAAAGGTCTTACCCACAGTGTCAACCCTTCAATGGAAGGAATTGTATTTGTCCTACAGGGAATCAGGATTGGAAAGGGATGAGGCTCAGGGAGAATTACACAGGGCCTTGCGGGTGTAACGGGGATGAAGACGCGTTATCTCCCGCTTGATGCTGTCTTGCAGAAATAAGCTAATCATCTCCAGAATATGCTTTCGTTCGCCAGATGGGATTTACACATGCATCCTAGGCTAATCTGCCTTCCACGGATGGCAGGTTCTGTGAGTAATCCGACAGAGGTTAATTGGGACGGATTCCATGAGGACTGCTGTGTGATTCGCTCGCCACCATGGCCCCCGGGTGAGGAGGTTGGCTCTGGTGTGGGTTAATCCAGGCTTAAGCGGCCAGGAGATTTTGATCCTCATGGTATTACATTGTGATGATACTCACAGGGGCTCGGGGGAAAGCAGAAAATCCATTTGGCCAAGACTGACCAGGCTTCTCTCTGGGGCTTGTTCAGAAACTTGTGGAAGGGGATCCGCTCATAAATGTCAGTGCTTATAGATCATGTTGTCTAAAGTGGGTGCCTCTCCTCCTTTCCTCTTCCTTCCCTCATCCCTCCCTCCCTCCCTCCCTTCTTTGCTTGCTTCCTTCCTTCCTTCCTTCCTCCGTCCCTCCCTCACTCACACTCATTCCCCTTCCCTTCATCTCTGCCTCTCTCACTCTGTTTTCCTCTCTCTCCCACCCTTTCTCCCTCTTCCCCTCCCTTCCTCTCTTTCCTTCCCTCCCTCTTTCCCTCTCCTCCTCTCCTTTTTTTTTTTTTTTTTTTGAGATGGAGTCTCACTCCTCTTCTGTTTCCCAGGCTGGAGTGCAGTGGTGTGATCTCGGCTCACTGCAACCTCCGCCTCCCAGGTCTAAGAGATTTTCCTGCCTCAGCTTCCCAAGTAGCTGGGATTACAGGCACGTGCCACCATGCCTGGCTAATTTTTGTATTTTTAGTAGAGGTGGAGTTTTGCCATGTTGGCCAGGCTGATCTCAAACTCCTGTCAAACTCCTGACCTCAGGTGATCCGCCCATCTCAGCCTCTCAAAGTGCTGGGATGACAGACGTGAGCCACCGCGCCTGGCCTTCCTCTCCTTTATTTAAAAAAAATCAAGGCCGAGCACAGTGGCTCACGTCTCTCATCCCAGCACTTTGGGAGGCCGAGGTGGGCGGATCATGAGGTCAGGAGATTGAGACCATCCTGGCTAACACGGTGAAACCCTGTCTCTACTAAAAAATACAAAAAATTAGCCAGGTGTGGTGGCGGGCACTTGTAGTCCCGGCTACTCGGGAGGCTGAGGCAGGAGAATGGCGTGAACCCGGGAGATGGAGCTTGCAGTGAGCCGAGATTGCGTCACTGCACTCCAGCCTGGGTGACAGAGTGAGACTCCATCTCAAAAAAAAAAAAAAAAAAAAAAAAAATCAGAACACTGGGTTCGTGATATAACTCTCACAACTTGTCTCTTCAAGTCCCCCTTTTAATATACTATTTTTAGAGCAGTTTTAGGCCTAAATAAGAATTGAGCAGAAGGCAGAGTTCCCACCTATCTCCTCTCCCGGAAAAGGTACGCATTTCCCCCTAATGTTACCAACTCTCATTAATGTGCTACATTTGTTACAACTAATGAGCCAGTATGGATACATGATTACTGACTATCAGCTACAGTTGACATTTGGTGTGGCTCACTCTCTAGGGACCTCCTAAGCGTGGAGTTACTTACACAGGATTTGTCCTTTTGCATCTGGCTTATTTCACTGGGCGTGATGCCCTCAAAGTTCATCCACTCTCTAGCCTGCGTCAAAATTTCCTTCCTTTTTCAGGCTGAATCATATTCCATGGCATGAATGGATGACAGTGTGTTTATCCATTCATCTCTCAGTGGTCACTTGGGTGGTCTCTGCCTTTGGGGTGTGGTGAATTGTGCTGCTGTGAACACGGGGGTACATTTTGGTTTTGGGGGATGTACCACATTTTGTTTATACTTGGCTTATTTTTATAAAGCTCGGGGCTAAAAAGCCTTTTCCATTTTAAAAGGGTTGTAAAAAAACAAATAACAAAGAGGAATATGCAACAGCGACCCTTTAGCACGTGCAGAGCGTGAAATACTTACTCTTTGTCCCTTTGCAGAAAAAATTTACAGACCCCGGATGTAAGATACTAACATGAGGGGGAACTGGGTGAGGGGTGTCTGAGAACTGTAGGGTCCAGCCCTATAGAGTCTGTGGGTTTTTCTCCCCGTGTGTGGAGACGAGAGATCGTAGAAATAAAGACACAAGACAAAGCGGTAAAAGAAAAGACAGCTGGGCCCGGGGGACCACTACCACCGAGACACGGAGACTGGTAGTGGCCCCGAATGCCAGGCTGCGCTGTTATTTATTGGATACAAGACAAGGGGGCAGGGTAAGGAGCGTGAGCCATCTCCAATGATAGGTAAGGTCACGTGGGTCACATGTCCACTGGACAGGGGGCCCTTCCCTGTTTGGCAGCCGAGGCGAAGAGAGAGAGAGAGGAGACAGCTTACGCCATTATTTCTGCATTTCAGAGACTTTTAGTACTTTCACTCGTTCTGTTACTGTGACCTAGAAGGCAGAGCCAGGTAGCTCGTGCCCTTGGTCTCTTGCCTCGGTCCCTAGGTTGCCTGCCGCCCACAGGGAACGTTGTACTAGCTTTGCAACTTTTCTGTAAATCAAAAATTTTTCCAAAACAAAAACAAAATTTTTTTAAAAGATGGTGTCTTGCTATGTTGCCCAGGCTGGTCTCCAGCTCTCCTGGCCCCAAATGATCCTCCTGCCTCGGCCTCTCCAGTAGCTGGGATTACAGGCACAAGCCCCTATGCCTGGCTGAAACAAAAGATTTTTGAAAAGGATCATTGGGGGCAGAATTCAAAAAGTCCTATAGAGCAGGACATGAAACCCAAAAGTCAGGAGTTAGAGACTGGCAGACGACTTTGAGTTTCAGCTCTGAGTGCCTTTGTACTGTTTCTCTTTTTAGGATAAATGTTATTATATATATATATATTTTTTGTTGTTGTTGAGACAAGGTCTCGCTTTGTCACCCAGGGTGAAGTGCAGTGGCACCATTTCAGCTCACTGCAGCCTTGAACTCTTGGGCTTAAGATATCCTCCTGCTGCAGCCTCCCGAGTAGCTGGGACTACAGGTGTGCACCACCACACCCAACTAATTTTTGTATTTTTAGAAGAGACCGGGTTTCACCATGTTGCCCAGGCTGGTCTCGAACTCCCGGGCTCAAGAAATCTGTCCTCCTAGACCTCCCAAAGTGCTGGGATTACAGGCACGAGCCACCGCGCCTGGCCAGTTTTAATTTTGAAGACAATCATTGAAAATTGATCTGACGCTCTTTCATGTTTTAAGGCCTCTCCCCTGCCCCGCCCCCAGAGGATTCCAGCACATGAAATCTGTAAACATTTGGTTTTGCAGCGTTACTCTTTGCTGAAAATCATTAGGACTTATTCGTTTCTGGCATTCAAGGTCCTCTGAGATCTAACTCTAGGACAGGGATTATCAACCCTTCCTAAAGGGCCGGAGTATAAATTTTTGGTGTTGCAGGCCATGTGCTCTCTGTCAAAGGCCTCCCAGCTGTGCTGTAGGAGCTCAGAGGCAGCCATGGATGATATGTAAGTGAACACGCACGGCTGTGTGCCAATAAAACTTTATTTACAAAAGCGAGCAGTGGGCTGCATTTGACCCATGGGCCAGAGTTTGCCAACCTCTGGTCTAGTTCATCTTTCTTTCTCTTTTTTTGATGGAGCCTCACTCTGTCATTCAGGCTGGAGTGCAGTGGCGTGATCTCAGCTCACTGCAACCCCCGCCTCCTGGGTTCAAGCTATTCTCCTGCCTCAGCCTCCTGAGTAGCTGGGATTACAGGCGTGCACCACCATGCCTGGCTAATTTTTGTATTTTTAGTAGAGACAGGGTTTCGCCATGTTGGCCAGGCTGGTCTTGAACTCCTGACCTTGTGATCCGCCCGCCTTGGCCTCCCAAAGTGCTGGGTTGACAGGCGTGAGCCACCGCGCCTGGCCTCACATTTTCTGTATCCATTCATCCAACGATGGACACGTAGGTTGGTTTCCTATCTCGGCTATTGTGAATGAGGCTGACAGATTCTGATTTCATTTCCTTTGGATGTATACCCAGAAGTGGGATTACTGGATCATATGGTGGTTCTATCTTTAATTTTTTGAGGAACTTCCATTCCGTTCTCCAGAACGGCTGTGCTCATTTACATTCCCACCAACAGTACACAGGGTTCCCTTTTCTCCACATCCTTACCAATGTTTTTTTGGTTTTTTGTTTTGTTTTGTTTTGAGACGGAGTCTCACTCTGTCACCGGGGCTGGAGTGCAGTGGCGCCATCTCGGCTCACTGCAACCTCTGCCTCCCGGGTTCGAGTGATTCTCCTGCCTCAGCCTCCAAGTAGCTAGGATTACAGGTGCTCACCACCACGCCTGGCTAAGTTTTGTATTTTTAGTAGAGACGGGGTTTCACCATGTTGGCCAGGCTGATCTCGAACTCCCGAGCTCGTGATCCGCCTGTATCGTCCTCCCAAAGTGCTGGGATTACAGACGTGAGCCACCGCGCGTGGCCCTCTTTAGCAATGATTCTTATCTTTTATCTTTTGGATCATGGCCATTCTAACAGATCTCTCATTATGGTTTTAATTTGCATTTCTCTGATGATTAATGATCTTCAGCATTTTTTCATAATCCTGTTGGCTGCCTGTGTGTCTTCGTTTGAGAGGTGTCTAGTCAGATTATTTAACCCCCTGTTTTTTTTTGAGACAGGGTCCTTTTTGTTTTTTTGTTTGTTTTGTTTTGCTTTGTTTTGTTTTGTTTTGTTTTGTTTTTGAGACAGAGTCTTGTTCTGTAACCCAGGCTGGAATGCAGTGGTGTGATCTCAGCTCACTGTAGCCTCGACCTCCCAGACTCAGCAGTCCTTCCACCTCAGCCTCCTGAGTAACTGGGATCACAGGTGCACACCATAACACCTGGCTACGTTTTAAAAATTTTTTGTAGAGATGGGGTCTTGTTATGTGGTCCAGGCTGGTCTTGAACTCTTGAGCTCAATCGATCCTCCTGCCTCTGCCTCCCAGGAGACCCTGGGCAATGTCTGGGGACATCTGTGGTTGTCACAACTCGGGGGCGCTCCTGGCACGGAGTGGGTGGAGGCCAGAGATGCTGCTTAGCACCCTGCAGTGCTCAGCATGGCCCCAGCCCAGAGAATGGTCCAGCCCCAATATCCACAGTGCAGAGGGGGAGACCCTGCATTCATTAATTCAAAAAAAAAAATAATTGAATTGCCTCTCTGCTCACAACAGACACCAGAATAAGCTCCCAGTGGGGCAGACAACATAAACCAGGGGACCCCAGTTCCTGGGATTCTCCTCCTCTCTCCCTCCCCCCACTCAGGGTATGGATTTCAATGTGTGCAGCCTGCTGGGACCTCAGCATGGGGGAAGATCATGGAACACAGTCTCTTGGGGATCTGTGGAACCCCCTAACCGAGGAGGTCTTTCTGGGGATGATTATGTTCCCCAGGGGACATCTGTGACTGTCATGACTGGGGGTGCTCCTGGCATAGAGTGGGTGGAGGCCAGGGATGCTGCTCAGTTCCCTGCAGTGCCCAGGACGACCCCGCCCCAGAGAGTGACCCGGCTCTAATGTCCGTAGTGCCTGGGGGTTGGGAGGGGGACCCGTGCCGTTTTGGATCGTGTCTAGGAGGCCGCTCTGGGAACCCGGGGAAGGTGGGAACGGAGCTTGTCATGAAGCGGGAGGGGAGGGGATGCATCAGAAAAGAAATGACAGGTTTGAAATGTGCAGAAGCTCGTCTTTCCTCTCCCCCTCTCCTCCCCACCCGGCCCCGCCCCCACCTGGCTTCCTAAATAAAGACCTTCCTCTCCATGGAGACTGCCTCACTCAAACTCACCCCCTCGTGCGTGCAGAGTCTCAAAAGACACGGCCCCGCCCCCGCCGCAGTGAGGGTCTGAATGGGAGGTTTGGAAATGGGAGAGCATCTGTGTCCCAGACCCAGCGGTGGGGGGCCCAGGGTGCCTGGCACATCTTCCGGAGCCCAGGCTCACCGAGGCAGGTGAGAACTGTCCCCTCGCCTCTGTTGGGGATGCCTGCCAAGGTCAGCCATGGGCGAGGCCAGGGACAGCGCCCAGGTGGTGCCAAGGGGACTGTGAGTCACCTGTGGACAGGAGGGCTGAGTGAGGAGGGGACATGGGCCCTGGGCCTCAAGGGCGCCATCCGAAGATCCCGTAAGGATGAGGACAGGGGAGGTCAGAGGGCAGAAATTCAAGGCAACAGAACAGCTCTAGACGGCGGCGGGGGGGGGGGTGCCCCCGGCATGGGGTGGGTAGAGGCCAGAGATGCTGCTCAGCACCCCGCAGTGCCCAGGACAGCCCCACCCCAGAGAATGCTCCGGCCCCAATGTCCACAGTGCTGAGGGGGAGAGACCCTGCATTCATTTGGAAAAAAATAGACTTCGATCCCTTCTCACTCCAGACACCAGGATAAACTCCCGATGGGGAAGACAGTATAAACCAGGGGGACCCCCAGCTCCCGGGATTCTCCTCCTCCCTCCACCCCACTCAGGATGTGGATTTCAGTGTGTGCAGCCTCCTGGGACATCAGCAGGGCTGAGGATCATGGGACTCAGATCGATCCCTCATCTGCCCTGCGGCGGAATTTCCCAGCTCTGTGTTTGTCTGTTGCAAATCCCCAGGTTTGGAAGCTGAGGGTCTGGCTGTTTGTGTCTTTGGGCACTGCTTGGAGATATTAAGCTATAAAATCTATCAGCCTTTTCAGAATTAGGAGCAAAATAACAACCAGCACCTTAATAACCCTGGACGATGCATGCCTTCGACACTGTGGGTGAGACCTGGTTTTTGTTTTCAGTTTCTATTATTTATTTTATTTTATTTTTATTTATTTATTTGAGTCAGAGTCTTGCTCTGTTGCCCAGGCTGGAGTGCAGTGGTGTGATCTCGGTTCACTGCAACCTGTGCCTTCTGGGCTCAAGGGATCCCTGGAGCCACCATGCCCAGCTAATTTTTAAATTTTTTGTAGAGATAGGGTCTTGCTATGTTGCCCAGGCTGGTTGCAAACTTCTGGCCTTAAGCAATCCTCCCACCTCAACCTCCCAAAGCACTGGGATTACAGGCATGAGCCCCCATGCCCAGCCCATACTACAATATCTTTAGCTGGTCCACAGGCTGCAGTGACATCTCTCAAGTCAATGTTTCCAGCACAGCTGAAACTGTATTCTCTGACCCTATCTCCCACTTCCTTTCCCTCCTCTACGACTAACAGCTCTTCTGCTTTCTGTTTCTGTGTATTTGGGGGGTTTTGATTGTGTGTTTGTTTTGAGATGGAGTCTCGCTCCGTTCCCCAGGCTGGAGTGCAGTGGTGCGATCCCAGCTCACTGCAACCTCTGCCTCTCAGATTCAAGCGATTCTCCTGCCTCAGCCTCCTGAGTAGCTGGGATTACAGGCATGCACCATCACGCCCGGCTAATTTTGTATTTTTAGTAGAGACGGGGTTTCACCATGTTAGCCAGGCTGGTCTCGAACTCCCGACCTCAGGTGATTTACCCGCCTCGGCCTCCCAAAGTGCTGGGATTACAGGCATGAGCCACCGTGCCCGGCTGTATTTGGGGTTCTTTGCTTGTTTTGCTTTTGGACTCCACAATACGTGGGATTATGCAGTATTTTTCTCTCTCAGCGTCTGGCCTATTTCACTTGGCGTTGTATTCTCCAGGTTCTACAAGGGGGAATTTTATGGCATGCGAATATTTTAATTTTTTTTTTTTTTTGAGACGGAGTCTCGCTTAGCCGTCCAGGCTGGAGTGCAGTAGTGCGATCTCGGCTCACTGCAACCACTGTCTCCCAGGTTCAAGCGATTCTCCCATCTCAGCCTCCCTAGTAGCTGGGACTACAGGTACCTGCCACCATGCCTGGCTAATTTTTGTATTTTTAGTAGAGATGTGGTTTCACTGTGTTGCTCAGGCTGGTCTTGAACTCCTGACCTCAGGTGATCTGCCTGCCTCGGCCTCCCAAAGTGCTGGGATAGCAGGCATGAGCCACTGCGCCTGGCCTACTTTAATTTTTTTAAAAAAGAAATTGGTCAGGCACGGTGGCTCATGCCTGTCATCCCAGGACTTTGGGAGGCCAAGGAGGGTGGATTGCCTGAGCCCAGGAATTCGAGACCGGCCTGGCCAATATGGCATAACACCATCTCTACAAAAAATACAAAAATTAGTTGGGCGTGGTGATGGGCACCTGTAATCCCAGCTACTTGGGAGGCTCAGGCAGGAGAATCACTTGAACCTGGGAGGTGGAGGTTGCAGTGAGCCTAGATCATGCCACTGCACTCCGGCCTGGGTGGCAGAGTGAGACTGTCTTTAAAAAAAAAAAGAAAAAGAAAGCAGAGAGAGACAGAAAGGAGGGATGGAGGGAGGGAGAGAGAGAGAGAGAGAGAGAGAAAAGAAAGAAAAAGAAGAAAGAAGGAGAGAAAGAGAAAGAAAAGAGAGAAAGAGACAAAGGAAGAGAGAAAGAGTAAGAGAGAGAGAAAGGAAAAGAGAAAGGGAGGAAGGAAGGAAGGAGGGAGGGAGGGAGGGAAGGTAGGGAGGGAAGGAGGGAGGGAAGGAAAGGAAGGAAGGAGGGAGGGAGGGAGGGAGGGAGGGAGGGAAGGACGTCGGACAGAGATTTGGAGAAGTGCCTCCAGGACGCAGTGGGGAGGGCTGGGAGGCGGTGCCAGCCCTTCCTACACGAGGTCCCCTGACCACCACCACTGTCCGTGGCCTCTGTGTCCCCAGGGGGACTGATCTCTCCCTGCTGGCATTCAGCACCTGCCACCTGGAGTGTTTCTTACCTGTGCCTGAGACTTGCCTGCCCGCTGGGTGGAAAGGCCAGCTGCACATAGGTGCCCAGGGCCCTGAGCTGGGTTTAAAGCCAGGCTATTGGCGCCTTGAAATCCATACTAATTTACGAACAGGAGGTCCCAGTGGTTCATGTTGCCCCTGGCTCGGCAGTTTCTGGAGGACCTAAGCCCCGCGGAGAGGTCTCTCCTCCCTCTCTCCACTGCTGGCCGCCCGGGTCGATTCTGATTTGTCCACACAGGGAACATGAAAACGCAGCATTTCTGTCGGGCTGAGCGAGCTGCTGAAGGTCGCTGGGGGACAGCCTGGCGCCAGCTGGTGTGGCTCAAGGCCCGAGGACAGAGTGGCTGGGATCCGGCTTCACCCACGCTGTGCTCACCTCTGACCCGAGCTGCTGTGGGGCCGAGTGCAGACCAGGGGGGTTCCGCAGGGGTCGCCTCACTGCCAAGTCCAAGGTCTTGAGGACAGCCAGGGGCTGGGGTTAAAGGGCTGGGGACGGGGAGGTTTGCAGTGAAGGCAGAGAGTGAGAACTCATCTTAAAAATGATTCCTAGGGCTGGGCGCCGTGGCTCATGCCTGTAATCCCAACACTTTGGGAGTCCAAGGCTGGCGGATCACCTGAGGTCAGGGGTTCAAGACCAGCCTGGCCAACATGGGGAAACCCTGTCTCTACTAAAAATACAGAAAAAGCTAGCCCTGCATGGTGGTGGGTGCCTGTAATCTCAATTACTCGGGAGGCTGAGGCAGGAGAATCGCTCGAACTCGGGAGGTGGAGGTTGCCGTGAGCCGAGATCGTGCCACTGCACTCCAGCCTGGGGGATAGAACGATACTCTGTCTCAAAAAAAAAAAAAAAAAAAGGTTCGCATGACACGAATATTCACAGCAGCAGATTCACAATTGCCAAGGAGTAGGAACAAGCTAATTGTCTATCCGAGGGTGAATGGATTTAAAAAACACGTCCTTCCACACTCAGGAAGAGTAACACTCAGCCATGGACAGGAGCGAGTCTTTGACACAGGTCACAGCGTGGCTGCACCTTGAGGACGTCACACTCAGTGAGAGATGCCAGACACAAAAGGCCACACAGTGTGTGACCCCATTTCTATGAAATGTCCAGGACAGGCCCATCCACAGAGGCAGGGAGGGGGTGCGTGGGGGCCGGGGCTGGGGATCGGGGGCTGATGGGGAGGGGGCTTCTTTGTAGGATGATGAGAATGTTCTGGAACTACATAAAGGTGATGGTTGCCCAGTTTTGCAAATATACTGAAAACGATGAATTATACACTTTAAGTGGGCAAGTTGTATGGTATGGGCGTTATTTCACAGTAAGGCTGTTTAAAAATAATGATTCCTGGCCAGGCGCAGTGGCTCACGCCTGTAATCCCAGCACTTTGGGAGGCTGAGGGGGGTGGATCACGAGGTCAGGGGTTCGAGACCAGCCTGACCAACATGGTGAAACCCCGTCTCTACTAAAAATACAAAAATTAGCTGGGGGTGGTGGCAGGCGCCTGTAATCCCAGCTACTCAGGAGGCTGAGGCAGAAGAATTGCTTGAACCCGGGAGGCGGAGGTTGCAGTGAGCCAAGATCGCACCACTGCACTCCAGCCTGGGCGACAGAGCAAGACTCCGTCTCAATAATAATAATAATAATAATAATAATGATTCCTAGGGGTGAGTGTCTACACGGAATGTATCTGCCTCTCTCAGTTTGGTGGTTTTGATAAGATGTGCCCTAGTTGTGTACGGTGTCACTGGCAGGGTAGTGACAGGGTCCTGTGCGAATTCATTCAGTAATTTAAGGTTGTCCAGGTGAAATGGCTGTGCCTGTAATCCCAGCCTTTTCAGAGGACAAGGTGGTGGGAGGATCACTTGAGCCCAGGAGTTCAAGACCAGGCTGGATAACATAGCAAAGACCCTGTCTCTATTTAAAAAAAATGTTAAAAATTAGCCCACAAACTAAGTGCATTCCTTCCCCCTTCCCAGTCCATAAAAACTACAACAGTGATGCCCGCCTGTAGGCCAAGCTCCTCAGGAGGCTGAGGAAGGAGGATCGCTTGAGCCCAGGAGGCGGAGGCTGCAGCGAGCTGTGATTGCATCATTGCACTCCAGCCTGGGCAACGGAGTGAAGCCCTGTCTCAAAACAAACAAACAAACAAACAAACAAAAAAACCATGATTCAAAGTTGAAGGATTATGTTCATAGCTGCCCTGCAAGGTGGAGGGCAGGAGTCTGGGCCTCGTGCAGCCCCGTGGGCATGCCGCTCCAGCCCTTTCATCGCTCATCCCTGCTGCCCTGAGCTGCTGCTGTCCTGAGTGGCAGGCCCTGGTGTAGCAGATCCTGCAAGATTCCAGCTGCTCCCAGAGCCCAAGGGCGCCAGGGCATTCCTGTGGCAAGGGGACCACCTGCAGGTGACAGCGGGGATTTCAGCTCCCTATCCCCATCTTTTATTGATGGTAAATTACCCTGAGCTCATAGAACGGAAACTAGCATTTTTAAAAGTTTGCATTTTTTTAAATGAACTTTTAATTTTAGATTTTCAGAAGAGTTGCAAAGAAATCCAGAGATTTCCTGTCTACCTCTCACCAGTTTTCCCTTATGTTAGCATCTTATGAAGTCACCATGCATTTGGGGTTGGTTTGTTTTTGAGACAGTGCCGTGCTCTGTTGCCCAGGCTGGAGTGCAGTGGCACAATCGCAGATCACTGCAGCCTCGACCTCCTGGGCTCAAGCGATCCTCCTGCCTCGGCCTCCCAAGTAGCTGGGACTACAGGTTTGCACCACCATGCCCAGCTAATTTTTACATTGTTTTTGTAGAGATGGGAGATGGGGTCTTGCTATGTTGCCCAGGCTGGACCATGTACTTGTGACCACCAGGAAGCCCATGTGGGTACATTTCTATAAGCTAAATTTCACTCTTTACCCCAGTTTCACGATTTTTTTCTTCTAATGTCCTTCTTCTGTTTTAGGATCCTATCCTGGATCCCAAGTGGCTTTTTTTTTTTTTTTGAGACAGGGTCTCGTTCAGTCACCCAGGCTAGAGTGCAGTGGCGAGATCTCAGCTCACTGCAATCCCCGCCTCCCGGGTTCAAGCCGAGTAGTGTTACAAGGCCCACCACAGCCTGGTAATTTTTGTTTTTTAGTAGAGAGGTTTAACATTTCCTGACCTCAGGTGATCCGCCCACCTCGGCCTCCCAAAATGCTGGGATTACGGGTGTGAGCCACCTCGCCTGGCCCCACGTGGCATTTATATTTATTTTTTCTCAGACAGGATTGCACTCTGTTGCCCAGGCTGGAGTGCAGTGGTGCAATCCTAGCTCACTGCAACCTTGATCTCCCGGGATCAAGCGATCCTCCCATCTCAGCCTCTCGAGTAGCTGGGGTCACAGGTGGGCACCACTACATCCTCCTAATTTTTAAATTTTTTTTGTCAAGATGGGGTCATTTTGTAGAGATGGGGCGACTTGCTCTTTGTCCCAGCAAGAGGACACGGAGCACGGAGCAGAGTTTGTGAAGGAAAAGGCTCATGGGGTGGGTCGGGGAGGCCAGGCCCGGCTTCCAGGCCCTCTCCCTGTGCGTCACGCGGGACACGCCTCATCCCCAGAGCGAGCTGGGACAACAGCCCAAAGCACCGTCACCAGCGAGGCTCCCAGAGACCCAGTGCCCACGTTCCTATGGGGGCTGCTTCTGCGGTCCCTGCTGCCTGACCCATGCCAGGATTCCAGACTCCAGAGGGAAGCAGGGATTTCATCTAAACCACGGTGTTTGCAGGACCAGCTCTGGCCCTGGAGCTCGTCCTGTCAGTGATGGTGGCGGGTTCCCCTGAGTCCCCCGAGGTGGGGAGTTCCTGGTCGCAGCCTCAGGCATGTGGTGCCAGCCTGGTTCTGCTCAGAGACTGCCCGTACCAGCTGAGCTGGGGCCGAGGGACTTCCCAGGACGCAGGACTGTCAGGCTAACTCCAGAAAAGTCCTGGGCAGACCTGGATATGCTGGGTGCCTTCTGGGCACCATGGGACTAACTCAGCCCCCTCTTCTTCCTCCCAGGGAGATCGTGAGGCTCCAAAGATGTACAGAGATGTTTTTGATAAACTGTGAAGAGCCATAAAAACATCAATCCTTGCACTCAACTCAGTTTTCAAACACGTGGAAAATGTATTAAATCTCTAATAATTTTTTCTAATAATATTTTCAGTGAATCGCCTTCTGCTTTTTTCCTTATTTATTTATTTATTTTTTTTTTTTGAGGCAGAGTCTTGCTCTGTTGCCCAGGCTGGAGGGCAGTGGCTCAATCTCAGCTCACTGCATCTTCTGCCTCCCAGGTTCAAGGGATTCCCCTGCCTCAGCCTCCTGAGTAGCTGGGACTACAGGCACCCGCCACCATGTTGGCTAATTTTTGTATTTTTAGTAGAGACCGGGTTTTGCCATGTTGG
>NW_026652290.1:96620058-96675775 GCF_009828535.3 Hylobates moloch
TTCCCCTCTCCTTCCCTTCCCCTCCCTTTCCCCTCCCCTTCCCCTCCCATTCCCCTTCCCCTGCCCCTTCCCTTCCCCTTCTCTTCCCCTTTTCTTTTCTTTTCTTTTCTTTTCTCTTTCTGACGGAGTCTCGTTCTGTCAACCAGGCTGGAGTGCAGTGGCACGATCTCAGCTCACTGCAACCTCTGCCTCCCAGTTTCAAGTAATTCTCTGCCTCAGCCTCCCGAGTAGCTGGGATTACAGGTGCATGCCACCACGCCTGGCTAATTTTTGTATATTTATTAGAGACGGGGTTTCACCATGTTAACCAGGCCGGTTTTGAACTCCTGACCTTGTGATCTGCCTGCCTCGGCCTCCCAAAGTGCTGGGGTGACAGGCGTGAGCCACCGCGCCTGGCCCATTCATTACTTCAAAACTGACTTCAATCCCTGCCCACACTAGACACCAGAATAAACTCCCGATGGGGCAGACCGTGTAAACCAGGGGGACCCCCAGCTCCTGGGATTCACCTCCTCTCTCCCTCCCCACTCAAGGTGTGGATTTCAATGTGTGCAGCCTCCTGGGACCTCAGTGGAGCAGAGGATCATGGGACGCAGAGTATCTTGGGGGTCCGTGGAATCCCCTAACCTGGGGGGGGTCTCAACCAGAGGTGATTCTGCCTCCAGGGGACATCTGTCATTGTCATGATGGAGGGATGCTCCTGGCATGGAGTGGATGGAGGCCAGGGACGCTGCTCAGCACCCTATGGTGCCCAGGACGGCCCCACCCCAGAGAACCATCAGGCTCTGATGTCCACACACCCAAGGGGAGGCCCCAGTAGAGGGGACGGAATTAGTGGTGAGCAGGTGTGGTGCCGGCTGACCTTGAAGGGGTTCTCTGTTACAAAGGATGGCATGGGATGCGGGCTTTTCCTGATCTTTTAATAATGTTGCTAACCATTCATCGAGCACCTCCTGTTTGCTGGGCGCTGGGCTGGGCGAGTGCGGCTTTGGCTCCTGCGGGCACCGGGTGGGAAGCTTGGAAACTCACCTCCCTACGAGGACGGACGAGGACGAGAGCGAGGCTGTGAGGGGTGCAGGCGCCTGCGGGGGTCTCTGACCTCTGGGTGGCAGCCTCTCCAGGAGAGCAGGTGCGCCGCCAAGTGAGGGCCGTGGCCGCCTGTCCTGATGACAGAACCAGCACCGTGATCCCCTGCTCCTATCTTCTGCAGGCCCCAGGGCAAAACAACAACGACAACAGCACAGACGGCCGGCCGGGGCTCGGGGCGGGGGAGCCTGTTCCTGGGGCCTCTGAAGCTCGATTTGCAGAGGGCTGTTGTTACCGCTGGCGGCCACCAGGGGGCAGAGGAGGCCCACGGAGTTTCCTGGGCCCGGGCCTGGAGCCGGGAGGGGGCTGGAGATGCGATGGGGTGCAGGTAGGGACGGGGGTGCAGCGGGTGTGCAGGTGGTACAGGTGGGTGCAGGTGAGGACAAGTGGGGTTGGAGGTGCAGTGGGGACAGAGGTGCAGGTGGGGATGGAGGTGCAGGTGGGCGCAGGTGGGCACAAGTGGGGACGGAGGTGCAGATGGGTGCAGGTGGGGACGGAGGTGCAGGTGGGTGCAGGTGGGGACAGAGGTGCAGGTGGGTGCAGGTGGGCGCAGGTGGGGACGGAGGTGCAGGTGGGCGCAGGTGGGTGCAGGTGGGCGCAGGTGGGGACGGAGGTGCAGGTGGGCGCAGGTGGGTGCAGGTGGGTGCAGGTGGGGATGGAGGTGCAGGTGGGCACAGGTGGGCGCAGGTGGGTGCAGGTGGGCGCAGGTGGGCGCAGGTGGGCGCAGGTGGGGATGGAGGCGCAGGTGGGGACGGAGGTGCAGATGGGTGCAGGTGTGCGTAGGTGGGTTCAGGTGGGCGCAGGTGGGGACGGAGGTGCAGGTGGGGATGGAGGCGCAGGCAGTGCACACGACTGCATCCCAGATGTCTTCAGTCACCCCTGAGCCCCTCTTTGAGCTCTGACACTACCCCCACTGCAGTTTGCTTGATACCTTCCTGGTTCAACACTGACAGCCCTAAGTCCCAGGCAAACCCAGATGGTTGGCCCCTGCCCTGGGGGCCCCTGTGCGCACACTCAGAGCCTCTCTGCCCAAAACCAGAGGCGGTCCCTGGGTGTTGTGCGTGGCAGGAGGCGGGAGGCACTGGCTCTGCTCCCCAGGAGTGGCCTTAAGGCAGTCAGGGAATGTACCCCACACTCCAGCACGGAGGCGTCTCCAGAGCAGAGCTTGGACCAGAGAATGGAAGGCATAAAGCACCCCTGGAGGGCTGGGTGGCCCTGGGGGAGTGCAGGTCATCCTGCCATGGGCATCAGACCCTGGCTTGTCCCCACCATCAGGCCCTGGGGTGCCTGTCGTCCCCCCTCCCAGATGTCATGCTCCTCAGGGTGAGAACTGGCTGTGGACCTGGGGCTGCCACTCCCCAGCTCAGAGATGGGTCATTGTCCTGGCGGGCAGAGGGCCTGGATCCTCGCCTGTGAGTTAGAGACTCGAGCGCCCCTGCTCTGATTGAAGGCAGGAGAGAGTTTGTTCAGTTTGGCCAGAGGAGAATTCCATCCATCCCGAGTGGGAGGGAGAGAAAAGGTAAATCCCAGGAGCTGGAGTTACCCTGATTTATGCTGTCTGCCCCTCTGGGAGTTTATTCTGGTGTCCGGTGTGAGCAGAGAACAGACTCTGTTTTTTTTCCAAATAACACAGGGTCTCTCCCCCTGGCCCCTGTGGACATCGGGGCCACATCATTCTCTGGGGTGGGGCTGTCCTGAGCACTGCAGGGTGCTGAGCAGCGTCCCTGGCCTCCACCCACTCCATGCCAGGGGCATCCCCCAGTTGTGACAACCGCAAATGTCCCCAAATATCACTCAGTGTCCCTTAGGGGACAGAATCACCCCAAGTTGGCTGGGTGCGCTGGCTTACACCTGTAATCCCAGCACTTTGGGAGGCTGAGGTGGGCGGATCACTTGAGATCAGGAGTTCGAGACCAGCCCGGCCAACATGGTGAAAACTCCTCTCTACTAAAAATACAAAAATTAGCCGGGTGTGGTGGCGGGTGCCTGTAATCCCAGCTACTCCGTAGGCTGAGGTGGGTGGATCACTTGAACCCGGGAGGCGGAGGTTGCGGTGAGCCGAGATCGCACCATCGCACTACAGCTTGGGTGACACAACGAGACTCCGTCTCAAAAAAAAAAATCACCTCAAGTTGAGACCCCCCTGGGTCTCAGGTGTGTCTTATGATCATATGGACCCCTCTGAGGTTCCAGGAGGCTGCACACACTGCAATCCACACTCTGAGTGAGGAGGGAGAGAGGAGGCGAATCCCAGCAGCTGGGGTCCCCCTGGCTTACACTGTCTGCCCCACTGGGAGTTTATCGTGGTGTCTGATGTGAGCAGGGGACAGACTTGATTACTTTTTTTTTCCTCAAATTAAGGCAGGGTCTCTCACGTTCAGCGCTGAAGACTTTCTACCCCTTAGGAGACACTGGGGCTGGGGGCGGGGTTGGAGATGCAGAGGGTGCAGGTGGAGATAGGTTCACGGGGCACCTGCACCCACCTGTGCCCACCTGCACCTCCGTCCTCACTCATCTGGGGCAATGTCTGGGGATATTTGTGGTTACACGACTGGGGGGTGCCCCTGGCATGGAGTGGGTGGAGGCCAGGGACGCTGCTCAGCACCCTGCCTTGCCCAGGACGGCCCCACCCCAGAGAACAATCCAACTCCCATGTCCACAGTACCTGGGTGGGAACCCCTCTTCCAGGATAAGCATTTCTTCAGCCTTTTTGCTTCTTGCCTCACTGAGTACAGAAGAACCCTGTGACCTCTGGATCACACAGTGTGTTTTTCTCATAGCTCCTTGTTCTCCTGGCAAGGGTTTATTTTTTATTTTTTTGGTAACATTTCTGCTGAGAGCTTTACTGGAGCCTTTTATCTTGAGAAGGGCTCTTGTGTGGTGAGCAATCTCCAGTCCCCGCGGCCAGTCAGAGCGGGTTTATTTCTCCCTGGTCTGTCACCAGATTTCGGCGTGTCCTGGTCGTGTTGAAATTCACGTTATTATCGGTTCTTTTTATGGACAAGTTGTTCTCCTGAAAGAATTGCCAAGATACACAGCCAGAGCCTGAAAACGCTCTGCTCCCGGAAGGTTACAGCTCAGTGCTACCATCCTCCCCAAGGAAACGTGTGCAGCCTGCAAGTAATTACGGGGCGCTGTGCCGAAATCTGGGGCTCTGCCACAGTCCCCAGGGCTCAGAAACCTCTCCCTGCACCCAGCAGCCTCCACATCTGTAGCCCAGGACAAGGCGGTGCTTCCCGGCGGTAGGAGAGCTTGGACGTGACCTTGACCCTCTATAGCAGGGGTCACCTGGGTGATGCCGTCCCCCCCCCCACACACACACCCAACCCTGGGGACACTGAGCAATTTCTGGGACATCTGTGGTTTTCGTGACTTGGGGGAGCTCCTGGCATGGAGTGGACGGAGGCCGGGGATGCTGCTCAGCACCCCGCAGTGCCCAGGACGGCCCCGCCCCAGAGAACAATCGGGCCTCAAATGTCCACAGTGCTGAGGGGGAGAAACTCTGGGTTCATTATTTTGGGGAAAAAAATCGAGTTATTTTCCTGCTCACGATAGGCACCAGAATAAACTCCCAGTGGGGCAGATGGTGTAAACCAGGAGGACCCCCAGCTCCTGGGACTCACCGCCTCTCTCCCTCCACACTCAGGGTGTGGATTTCAGTGTGTGCAGCCTCCTGACCTCAGCAGGGCAGAGGATCATGGGACAGACGCGGAGTCTCTTTGGGGTCCGTGGAATCCCCTATCCCAGGGGGTCTCAACTTGGGGCAATTTTGCACCCAGGAGACATTTGTGGCTGCCTCGATTGGTGGATGCCATGGGGTGGAGGTCAGGGGTGCCACTCAGCACCCTGCAGTGCCCAGGGCAGTCCCACAACCAAGAATGATCCAGCCCCAAATGCCCACAGTGCTGGGGGCAGAAGGCCCGGTGCAGAAGAACCTGCCTCCCGGGTGAGTTGAGAGCAGGCTTCTGTGCTCTTCTGGACAGAATTACTACAGCTGCCACTCAAGCCCCGGTAAACAGACCCCCGTTTTCAAGCCCACCAATGTCCTCTCAATGAATCCGTGTTTCAGAGCTGTTACTGCGACCACCTGACTCCCTCACTGAGGCTGCACACCCAGAGAGGCTCATGTCCACGACCACCGAGCCCGGGGATCCGTCGGTGGGGCCGTGGGAATCTGAGCACCACAGTCCGGTGTGCAGACCACAGCCACCTCTCGTGTGGGGTGTGTGTGTGTGTGTGTGTGTGTGTGTGCGCGTGCGCCTGTTGCTAAGCAACCGCTTGAACAGTCAGCCTCCCACAGAACAAGGGATGAGGCACCAACTCGGTCATCGGCAGATTCATCGAGCCTTGGCTGCCTTTGACTCAAAATACACACGGCGGTGACGGTCGCATATGATAAGATGCCGGGGGCAGGGGACATGGGGGAGCCGAGTGGAGGCCAGAGAGGATGGCTCTGCCAATCTGTGGCTTGACCTTGACCCTCTCTGACCCTCTACAGCAGGGGTCAGAGTCCATTGCCCAGGACAGCAATGATGCGGCCTGTTGGATGCTAATTTTCCTCCCGTCCGCTTCATCATTTTAGTGAACCAGCACCCACCTGCAGGGCCCCTGCCAGGCTAACACCCTTGGATCTCTGCGCAGACACTCCCAGTGCCGCCTGGGGATGCGTGTCATAGATGGTTAAGGTGCAGCCTGGGGAGGCCCAAGGTGGGGTCTGTTCAGAAGTTAGGGGCCTGGTAGAGGGGCCCCGTGTCCCACCAGCAGGGTTCAAGGGACTGAGGGCTCCTGAGCGGACGTGGGCCAGGCAGAGGCCCAGGCGGGTGCCCCAGTGCAGAACCCACTGTGGCTGGATGAGCCTCGTAATGACTTCATGTTAGAGCCTCAGCTTTACTTATTTATTATTTTTACCAGACACGGATCTGAATTATTATTCTTACATTCTTCTTCTTATTATTATTTTAGAGTCAGAGTCTCAATCTGTTGCCCAGGTGGGAGTGCAGTGGCGCGATCATAGCTCAGTGTAACTAAGGGGTGTTCCTGGCAGGGAGTGGGTGGAGGCCAGGGACTCTGCTCAGCACCCTGCAGTGCCCACGACGGCCTCACCCCAGAGAGGGATCCAGTCCCGATGTCCACAGTGCTGGCGGTGGGAGACTAACCTGTAGGGTAGAAAGTCTGTCAGCTGTTTTTACAATTCCCAAATTCCCAGTCTGTTCTGTGTGTGTGTGTGTGTGTGTGTTTCTTTTAGTTTTGTTTATAGCAGGTTGGGGTTTTTTGTTTTTTTTTTTTTTTTTGAGACGGAGTTTCACTCTTGTCTCCCAGGCTGGAGTGCAATAGTGTAATCTCAGCTCACTGCAACCTCCACCTCCCGGGTTCAAGCAATTCTCCTGCCTCAGCCTCCCAAGTAGCTGGGATTACAGGTGCCTGACACCACGCCTGGCTAATTTTTGTATTTTTAGTAGAGACGGGTTTCACCATGTTGGTCAGGCTGGTCTCGAACTCCTGACCTCAAGTGATCCACCTGCCTCGGCCTCCCAAAGTGCTGGGATTACAGGTGTGATCCCACAAGCCGCCAGGCCAGGAGTCTTACGTTTCTAGGAGGCAGAGTTTATCTGTTCTTTTGGGGCTCCTTCCTCTAGAGAATGGGGGAGACGGCAGCATCAGGGTGATGATGTCCCCGCAGAACAGGCCGTCGCGGGATTAGCCTAGTCGGTGCTAGTTGTCCTTATTGGAGAGCTTGGGGAGATGCCCTGAAAATGCTGCAGTCTGCCTTGGCTGGTTCAACGTCCTTTCACCCCTTTTCTCTCTTCCTCTTTCAGAAATGGCACTTCTAGGGTCAGTCGGCTTCATTTTAGAAGTTAGAAAAAGAAGGAAAAAACTGCTAAAGCCGGGGTTGAAAACTGCGGCCCCCAGGCCAAGTACCCCCTCTATTTCCTATTTTTATAAATAAAGTTTTATTGGCATACAGCCACAGACATACCATGCCCCCACCCCAGGCCCAGTCTGGCCCTTCACTTCCTGTTTTTATACTTGAAGTTTTATTGGCACACAGCCACAGACAAACTGCAGCTCTCTGGGCCAAGTTCCCCCCTCCACTTCCTGTTTGTATAAATAAAGTTTTATTGGCACACAGCCACAGACATACTTTCCCTCCCTGGGCCAAGTTCTCCCCTCCACTTCTTGTTTTTATGAATAAAGTTTTATTGGCACATGGCCACAGACATTCATTTACCTGTCATCGGTGACTGCTTTCATACTACACAGACAGAGCTCAGTGGCCTTTTGCAGAAAAGGTTTGCTGACCCTAGCCTAGAGAGGCCCTGAGTTGTCTGATTTCATCTCATAAACACTCGTGAGGAGAGAATGATCTTCACTGGACAGATAAGGATGCTGAGACCCAGTGAGGTTAAGTGGCTTCATGAGGTGACATAACCAGCAGTTTAGGGCTTGGGGTCCCAACTCTGCTACATACTGGCTGTGTGACCCTGGGCCATCTCTGTGCTTTTCTCAACCTCAATGCCCTTGTCTGTGAAATGGGGGAGAATAGGCAGTGCCTGCCTCTCAAGGGGTTAATGCATGTCAAGCTGTCTAATACTAAATGCACCATTCTTCCTCTGTTTTTCATGCCTACTATGCCTCCTCACCCCCACACAGTGCTGTTGAGACAGTCAGATAATGTCATAGTCATTAGACCTTCTTGATGATATACTCAGACATAGGAGGAAACTGCTGAGTTGCTTGGCTGATTGTGGAGGGACATGGTGTCCAAGCCCTTGTGTATGAATAAGTGTGAAAGCCAACCATAAAATCCCAGAGTGCTCTAGTCTGCAGCACATAAACAGTGTATTAGCTAGCTATGGCTGCGTAACAACTACCATGAATGCAGTAGCTTAGAGTGACACCCGTTTATTAGCTCATGGTTCCATAGGTCAGAAGTTTGGATGTAGTGTGGCTGGGTAAGACCCTGGACAGAGGATCCAGCCACACTATGTCCAAACTTCTGACCTTGGAGATGTGAGCCAGGGCTGCATTCTCATCCGAAGGTTTGTGTGGTGATGGATCCCCTTCCAAGCTCATTCAGAATTCAGTTCCTTGTGGCTGATAGACTGTTTCTGTTGTCTTGTTAGCTGTCAGGAGGGGGCAGCTCTCAGCAGTTTGAGACCACTCTCAGGCCACGTGGCCTCCTCCATAGGCCCCTCATGCTTCCAGGCTCTCACTTCAGGAAGGGCCCAATCCCTTTTAAAGGGTCACCTGATTAGGCCAGGCCCACCTAGGATAATCGCCCTTTCAGTGAACTCAAGGTCAACTGATTTAGGACCTTATTTACCTCTTCAAAATCCCTTCTTTCCTGCAAAGTAACCTAATCAGGGGAGTGATATCTCATCATGTCCACAGGCCCTGCCACACTCAGGGGGAAGGGGCTCTACAAGACGTGCTCTCCAGGGAGTGGGGATCTTGGTGATCTTAGAATCCTCTTGGTGGCAAAGGGAAGGGGGGCCCACGTTCGGCCTCAACCAGGACCGAATCAGCAGGACCTTCACTCCCTTCTTCTGGCATCCATCCCTTCCTCTTGCAGGAGTACTGCCAGGACTTTGGGGAGAGGGTCAGGGTTATTGGGAGAAAGGAGGCATTTGGAAAGTAGGTGGCAGGCTGTGTCCCAGTTACACCTAAACGTGTCTCCACTTATTTAAAAAAAAAAAAAAAGAAAAAGAAAAACCTTTATTTTGAAATCATTACAGATTCAGAGGAAGTTGCAAAAATCACACAGAGCAAAAAACATCACATGTATCTTCACAGTTTCCCCCAGTGGTGACATCTTACGTAACTGTAGAACGAAACCAGGAAATGGACCCTGGCACCATGTATGTGCAAAGCTCTGTGCTCTTTTGCACACATGCAGACTCGGCGTCGCCTTATCTATGGGTGTGCAGGAACATTAAGTGTCCATAAACGTGGATGGAGCTCCCTTACTCGTGTGCATGGGGGGTCAGAGGGAGGTGGAAACACAACCGAACACAACCGGAAACACAACCGAACACAACCTTCTAGACTTTGACCCTTGATGTGGGTGCCAGGTTCCAATCACCGTGTGCCCCCACGCTGCGTTGAGGGCTACACTCTTCTGTCTTCTCCCACTAGTCTGTGAGTCGGTGAGGTCTTGTCCACTACCTTTTTAGGCAGCCAGCCCTTCTGGTGGGCTTCATCGTGGGGAAGCGGTGGCAGTAGGTTTGTTCTGGAGCTCCTAGCACCAGAAGACTTGGTTCAAATCCAGAAGCACCTCCTATTCGTGTGGATGCCCAGGCAACTTCCCTGACCCGTCTAGGATTCCATGTCCTTGGGGATCGCCTATTCTAAACACAAGAGCACGGCCTGCTGTCACCATCACCATCCTGGCATCTGCAGAAGAGCCACCAAGCGCTGCCTCCTGAGAATTTCTGGAAGGAAGAGATGACTGGTAGAGTGGAAAGTTATTGAAAGGGACATTTGGAGTTCTTTCCAAGGGAGATAACCCATCCCCCAATATCCCCTATCCATTTGCTCACCCTTCAGGGAGAACTACTAAGATACCCAGTTGTTCACCTCAAGCCTTCAACTTTCCCCAAAGTTCTTTGCTGCTTTGTGCCTTGCACAGAGCCTGATGCATAGTACGTGCTCCTTGGGGGCCAGTTTGTGTGTGTTTCCTACTAACGGCACCTACAATAGCAATGGCCACCACGTCTTTTACAGCTACAGTCGTAGGCAGAATTCCAAGATGGCACCCAAGACCCCCACCCCCTGGTGCCCACATCTTATCTGTACTTGAGGATGGGCTGGACCTGCGGATACGATGGGGTGCCTCTCCAGTGGTTAGGTTAATGCAGTTAGGTCGTGTGTTTGGTAAAGGGATTTTGCAGATTCAACGAAGACTCCTAGTCGGTTGACTTGAGCTCACTAAAAAGGAGACATCCTGGGTGGGCCTGGCCTCATCAGGTGAGCCCATAAAAGAGACTAGAAGCACATCCCGAGGTGTCACATTCATAGAGACAGAAAGGAGAATGGTGGGTGCTAGAGGCTGGGGGAGGGAAGAGGGGGGCTGTTGTTCAGTGGATACAGTGTCTCAGTCGTACAAGATGGAAGGTTCTAGAGAGCCATTGCACAGCAGTGTGAGTATACTTAACATCACTGAACCGTACACATAAACATGGTTAAGATGATCAGTCTTATGTTTTATATATATATACACACACCACAGTTGAAAGAAAGAGAGAAAGGGAAGGGGTTGCTTGCCTTAAAGAAAGCAAACAGCTATGTCGTGAGCTGCCTGTGGAGGGTCCATGTGGCAGACACCTGGCAGTAGCCTCTAGGGGTTCAGAGCACCCCCATCCAACAGCCAGTAGGTAAACAGGGACCTCATTCCTAGTGCTGCAAGGAAATGGATTCTGCCGATAACCAAACAAGCTCAGAAGAGGACCCCAAATTCCAGATGACAACTTGGCCCAGCCCATACCTTGATTTTAGGCTTATAAGACTCTGAGCAGAGGACCCAGTTAAGCCAGACTCTTGTCACACAGACATTGTGAGATGGCAAATGGTGTTTTTGTTGTTGCTGTTGTTACGTAGCAGTAGCTGACTCATACACTTGCCGTACTGAAATTGAGATAATTATCTCCATTTCACAGAGGGGAAAACAGTAGCGGAGAGGGGCTAACGTGCCCAGGGCCACATGACAACTGTGTTGTGATCATCACATTAACTGTGCCTGTCACCCGGGCCAGACCGTCACCTCCTTCATTAAGATCAGGAATCTGGTCCAAGCCTTCACCAGATGTTTACTGAGTGAGTGAAAGAAACAAAGAATGAAGGTGCTGGGGCCGATCCTCACCTGACCTCCTGCACACAGGTGAGTCTGTGTCTGCCACCAGGACCAGTGACACCACAGGACACTGAGTGAAATCTCGAGAACATAACTGTGAGGCTCAGAAGGAGGAGTCGGCACATGCAACTCCCTGGGCTGAGTCAGCTGCCGGCGTTGAGGTCGGAGCTGATCAGCCTCCTGGAATGTGACATGCTGTACCCTGACTAATATTCCAGCTGACGCAGAGCTCTGCTCGTAATGAGAGGCAAGTCTCGAGCCAGTCACTCTCTGGCCCATGTGAGACTGGGAATTCAGAATCAGCCGGGAGTGACAGAAAGCCAGGTCTGGCTGGCACGCCTGGGCGGGTGTTTACGGCACACGGGCTGCCAGCTGTGACCAGCTTTGAAGGGAGCCAGGGCCAGAGGACGCAGGTGCAGAGGACAAGCACCCGGAGGAAGTGGGAGGAGAGGCGGCCACGGGGCTGGGGCCCCACTCTGGCTGCCATGCAGGGGGTGGGCTGATGCCCTTACCGCCATTAACGTGTGAGGCTGTTCATTCTCTGGGGTGGGTCACCCTGGGCACTGCAGGGTGCTGACAGTGTCCCTGGCCTCCACCCACTCCATGCCAGGAGCACCCCCAGTCATGACAACCACATATATCCCCAGACACCACCCAGCGTCCCCTGGGACAGAAACACCTTGGTTGAGACCCTCTGGGATAGCAGATTCCACAGACCCCAAGAGATTCTGCATCCCATGATCCTCTGCCCTGTGGAGGTCCCAGGAGGCTGCACACATTGAAATCCACACCTGAGTGGAGGGGAGAGAGGAGGTGAGTCCCAGGAGCTGGGACCCCCTGGTTTATGCCGTCGGCTCCGTCTGGAGTTCATTCCAGTGTCTGGTGTGAGCAGGGAGGAGACTCGGTTTATTCCCAAATAATTAAAGCAGGTCTCTCCCCCTGGGCACCGTGGACGCTGACACTGGACTGTTCTCTGGGGTGAGGCCGTGCTGGGCACTGCAGGGTGCTAAGCAGTGTCCCTGGCCTCCACCCACTCCGTGCCAGGAGCATGGACTGATGTTAGTGAGGGAATATTAGTCAGGGAAGGTCCCACTTCCCTCCGTCATGACAATTACAGATGTCTCCAGACACCGCCCAGTGTCCCCTGAGGGGACAGAATTACCCCAGTTGAGACCCTGATTGAGTGAACCGATGAAGACAACACCGCCCAAGAGTGAAAGCAGGTGCCCACACCAGGAGCTTTGTTCGGGAATTCAGGGAGGGCTTCTTGGAGGAAGTGACATGAGTTGAGTGTTGCTAGTGCCCTGAAGGTGACAGGTGGGGTGGGGGATACAGGTGCAGAGATGGTTCCAGGACCTTGAAAAGGTGAGGGGGAGGAAGACAGGAGGGTGCACGGCAGAGGCTGCATTTTATCTGGAGGGCAGGAGGGAGCCATAGTGGGTTCCAGCTCCACCCATGACAACAATCAATTGGTTTGGGTCCAACCTCCCTGTGTGACAGATTAGGAAACTGAGGCACAGGGAGGGTGAGAGATGCCTCAGCCTCCCGTGGGGGGCAGAGGTGCTGGTGGGTTTCCACGGTGCCGCTCGTCAGGCTGGTTTGGGGCAGGGGGCCGGCTTCAGGCCTGGGGCGGGAGCGGCATCAGCTTCACGTTCCCGCTGGAGACGCAGGGTCAGGTGGGCACCCGCGGTCACTCTCTGCTTCTGTTTGGTAAAATGGGGGGTGATCACCACCCCTGCGGTCCAGGGTTGCTGCAGGGGGTAAATGAAATAATCAGGCCAAGCGCCGTGGCTCACTCCTCTCATCCCAGCACTTTGGGAGGCCAAGGTGGGTGGATCAGCTGAGGTCAGGAGTTCGAGACCAGCCTGGCCAACATAGTGAAACCCCATCTCTACTAAAAATACAAAAATTAGCCGGGCGTGGTGTCTCATGCCTGTAATCCCAGCTACTCAGGAGGCTGAGGCAGGAGAATCGCTTGAACCCGAGAGGCGGAGTTCCAGTGAGCATTAGTGAGCAGTTCAGCCTGGGTGACAGAGTGAGACCCCGCCTCAAAAACAAAAACAAAAACAAAACCCAAAAACAAAATAATCAGCTCCGAAGTCCTTGTCTTGTGCCCAGCACGGTGAGGGCGCTCCCTGGTCAGGTGTATACCAAGAGGCATCTTTCCCCAGAGTGGGCCGGGCCCTCTCACACCCTCATCTCTCTGACCCAGCTTCCTCCTCCCCAAAGACTCCACCCTTCACTAGCTTCCCTGGTAACCATGGAAACACTGGGAGGGGCATGGGTGACCCACGGCCCTTCTACCAATTGGTGGCAGAACCTTGGTTCTCTGCTTCCTGATCCCCGTGACCAAGGAGAAGAAAGAGGTCTGGCTAATCGGGGGGCAGTGGCTCACGCTTGTAATCCCAGCACTTTCAGAGGCCGACATGGGAAGATCACTTGAGGCCGGGAGTTTGAGACCAGCCTGGGCAACAGAGACCCCCCCCCGCTGCCATCTCCGCAAAAAATAAAAATAAAAACCCTGGCTGGGCACAGTGGCTCACACCTATAATTCCAGTGCTTTGGGGTGCTGAAGTGGGAGAATTGCTTGAGGCCAGGAGTTCAGGACCAGCCTCGGTAAAAGAGTCAGACCCCTGTGTCTACAAAAAAGTTTTAAAAAATTAGCTGGGTGCAGTGGTGTGCACCTGTATTCCCAGCTATTCGGGAGGCTGAGGCGGGAGGATCGCTCGAACCCGGGAGTAGGAGGTTGCAGTGAGCTGAGATCGCACCTCTGCACTCCAGCCTGGCGACAGAGCAAGATCTTGTCTTCAACGAAGAAAGAAAGGAAGAGGTCTAGGGGCCCCAGGGAACAGCGCATGCACCCTCGGCACAGAGCCCGAGCCCCCAGGGAGGTAAACCACAGGCGTCCACCCCTGCCCAGGGTCCCGGCTCTGCACCCACAAGGAAAGGTGACAGCCAGGAGGTGGCTTCTGTGCCCTGAGCTGACCTTGTCTTCCTGTCTCAGGGCAGGAGTGGCCCAGCCCACAGCATGGAATTCTCCAAGCTCAGTAAACACCCTGGAGCCTGTGGGATGGGCTGGAGGGGCTCGGGCCCCTGTGCCCGCCTGCCCTCTGCCTGGGGGTAATTATCAGAAAGCCTCCCTCCTTTCCTCCTTCCCAGAAGGCGCTGCTGGGCTCAGCCTCCCGCAGGTCGGGAGCTGCTGGGAACAGCCGCTGGGGCTGGCAACAGGTCACGGTCACCGCTCCGGAGAGGAGGGGCCTGCTGTGCTGTGGCACCACCGGCAACCAGACAGAGGTGGAGCTCTGCCTGAGAGCCACTGGAGCACCTTTCTTTCTTTCTTTTTTTAATTGTGGTAAAATATATGAAACATAATATTTACCATCTTAGCCATTTCTAAGTGCCCAATTCAGTGGCACAGTGGGGCACCCATCACCACCGTCATCTCCAGAACTTTCCATCTTCCCAAACTGAATCTCTGTCCCCGTGAAACACTTGCTCCCCGTCCCTTCCCAGCCCTTGGCACCCCCCATCCTGCTTCCCTTGTACTGTTCGCTCATGTTCACAGCAGCCAAAAGGTGGAAGCAACTCAAGCGTCCATCAACGGATGGACTGTCTCTGTGAATCTGACGACTCTAGGGACCTCCTAGGCGTGCAGTCACACAAGATTTGTCCTTTTTTTTTTTTTTAGATGGAGTCTCACTCTGTCACCCAGGCTGGAGTCCAGTGGTGCGATCTCAGCTCACTGCGACCTCCACCTCCCGGATTCAAGCGATTCTCCCACTTCAGCCTCCTCAGTAGCTGGGATTACAGGCGCACATCACCACGCCTGGCTAATTTTTTAGTAGAGACGGGGTTTCACCACGTTGGCCAGGCTGGTCTCGAACTCCTGACCTCAAGTGATCCACCCACCTTGGCCTCCCAAAGTGCTGGGATTAAAGGCGTGAGCCTTTTGTTCTTTTGTGTCTGGCTTCTCTCACTGAGTGTGACTTCCTCAAGGTGCATCCGTGTTGCAGCCTGCGTTGGGATTCCCTTCCTTTTCATGGCTGAGTAATATTCCATCACACAGATGCACCATGCTGTGTTTATCTGTCCATCTGTTGAGGGACGCTTGGATTGCTTCCACCTTTTGGCTGCTGTGAACATGAGTGAACAGTGCAAGTATCTGTCCGAGCCCCTCCTTGCAATTCCTTTGGGTAAGGAACACCTTGTTTGTTTGTTTTCTTGAGACCTGGTCTTGCTCTGTTGCCCAGGCTGGAGTGCAGTGGCATGATCACAGTTCACTGCAGCCTCAAATGCCCGGGCTCAAGCGATCCTCCCATCTCAGCCTCCAAAGTAGCTGGGACTACAGGTGCACCACCACGCCTGGCTAATTATTTTTTTGTAGAGATGGGGTCTGGCTATGTTGCCCAGGCTTGGGACACCCCGTTTGTTCTGGTTTTGATACTACAGCCCGACCTGTGGTCACCGTTTTGCCTCCTGGGACACAGAAGAGCTCAGACTGAGCCTGGCTATTGAGGACCTTGGCTGGAAAGTGGCTTCTCCCTCACCCACCCTCACTTGGCCACACACCCCCAGGAAGAAGGACCAACGTTTTCTATCAGTGGCCGTGCCCAGGGTGTCAGAGCTCTAGGGGTATAAATGGTATACGGCGAAAGTGAAAACAAAGCCCTCCTCTCTGCCGCGTTGCTCGCGTTGGGTTCCCCTTCCCGGAAGCCCCCTCTCTGCCGCGTTGCTGGCGTTGGGTTCCCCTTCCCGGAAGCCCCCTCTCTGCCGCGTTGCTCGCGTTGGGTTCCTCTTCCCGGAAGCCCCCTCTCTGCCGCGTTGCTCGCGTTGGGTTCCCCTTCCCGGAAGCAGCTGGTGTTGCCAGTTTCGGGGGCTTTCCCTGGAGATCGGCTGAATCCCCAGCCCTCATCACTGACCATTGACTTCTCTTATCCTGCACGCTCAGTAAGCTTAAAAACCACCAGGAACCGGGCGCGGTGGCTCACACCTGTAATCTCAGCACTTTGGGAGGCCGAGGCAGGTAGATCACGAGGTCAGGAGATCGAGACCATCCTGGCTAACACGGTGAAACCCCATCTTTACTAAAAATACAAAAAAATTAGCCAGGCGTGGTGGCGGGCACCTGTAGTCCCAGCTACTTGGGAGGCTGAGGCAAGAGAATCGGCTTGAACCCGGGAGGCGGAGCTTGCAGTGAGCCGAGATCGCGCCACTGCACTCCAGCCTGGTGACAGAGCGAGACTCCGTCTCAAAAAAGAGAAAAAAAAGTTGGTGAGGGTTTGGGGCAGGCAGAGGGAATCGAACTCACTCCTCCGTAGTGACCAGCATGAAGGAAGGGGAGAGAAGAGAGGCAGACGAGCCTCTTGTGGCTGCCGTAACAGGTGACCACAGACCTGGAAATATCAATCTGCAGACGTGTCCTCTCACGGTTCTGGAGGGCAGAAGTACTAAACTAAGGTGTCTGTAGGGCTGTGCTCCCCTGGGCCCTACAGGAGAGGATCCTTCAGCGTCCTCTGCCTCCTGGGGGCTCTGGCAAACCTGGCTTGTGCTTACCGTTGAATTACTCCAGTCTCTGCTTCTGTTTTCTGCTGTCTCTCTGTGTCTCCTTCTTTGTTTTTTTTTTTTTTTAGATGAAGTCTTGCTCTGTCATCCAGGCTGCAGAGCAGTGGTGCAATCTTGGCTCACTGCAACCTCTGCCTCCCAGGTTCAAGCGATTCTCCTGCCTCAGCCCCCCAAGTAGCTGGGATTACAGGCGCACACCACCACGCCCGGCTAACTTTGTGTTTTTAGTAGAGATGAGGTTTCTCCATGTTGGTCAGGCTAGTCTCGAACTCCTTACCTCAGGTGATCTGCCCACCTCGGCCTCCCAAAGTGCTGGGATTGCAGACATGAGCCACTGTGCCCAGCCATTTTTCTTTAATTAATTTTTTGTATCTGGAGTCTCACTGCTCTGTTGCACAGGCTGGAGTGCAGTGGCGCTATCGTAGCTCCCTGCAGCCTTGAAATCCTAGGGCTCAAGCAATCCTCCCGCCTCAGCCTCCCGAGTAGCTGGGACCATAGGTGTGGACCACCACATCCAGCTTCAACATAAGTTTTAAGCAAATGCAGTTAGTCCGTAACAGTCATTTTCCAAGGTTCCCCGTGGACAAGAATTTTGAAGGGACACCACTAAACCCCCTGCAAGGGAAGTGAGCTTTACTCAGGTCTCAGGAAGCCACTGGGGTGTGCAGGAGGGGGAGAGGTCACCCCAGGAGGAAGGTGCTGTGCTAAGGAAAGGTGACTGTTGACGGGGCCCCTGTTTGCAGAAACCTGTATGAGTCGTACCACCTCCGTGTAATCCGAGACCTTCAGAGCGCCTGCAGGAAGCGGGCCACGTCACCCCTTTTATAAATGAAACTGGAAGCTCAGGCTGGGAAACCCAAGGTCACAAAACCCAGCCTCAAAGGCAGCCAGCATTTCCACCGCAGGAGTCTGTTCTCTGCACAGAGCTGTCTTGCTCTGTCGCCTGGAGCTGGAGTGCAATGGCACAATTTCGGCTCACTGCAACCTCCACCTCCCGGGTTCAAGCAATTCTCCTGCCTCAACCTCCCAAGTAGCTGAGATTACAGGCGCGCACCACCACGCCTAGCTAACTGGCCGACCCACGTCGGCTGGGGGTGCTGACGGCATGAGCTCACCCCTAGGTCCCTCCAGGGTGGCCAACGACGGGACCCTAAGAAGCTCACCCCCAGCTGGGATGTTGAGTTGAAAATCTTCTCTTTTGCCTTTAGTTGCTTGAAAACGTTGGACTCATACCCAGGAACTGTCTAATTGGTTTCTATAGGAAACGGTTCTGAGGTTTCGCCTTTTTTAATATCCTGTTGGTCTGACGCTGGAGGGGCCCCCGGGGTGGCAGGTTTCCTGGCGCATGGGCCCAGCTCTGGGGTGTGGGTTGGGGGATTGGTGCAGAGGTTTGCGAGGGAGGCAGTGACCTGCCTGCAGTGAGAGGGGCCGGTACAACATGCTGTAGCCAGACTGCAGGGGAGTCTGCCTTTCTTTCATCCTACAGGGTCCTCTCTTCTCTCTTCTCTCCTCTTCTCTTCTCTTCTCTTCTTTCCTTTTCTTTGTTTTTGAGACAGAGTTTCGCTCTTGTTGCCCAGGCTGGACTGCAATGGCGTGATCTCGGCTCACTGCAACCTCCACCTCCCGGGTTCAAGCGATTCTCCTGCCTCAGCCTCCCGAGTAGCTGGGATTACAGGCGCCCACCACCACACCCGGCTAATTTTGTATTTTTAGTAGAGACGGGGTTTCTTTATGTTGGTCAGGCTGGTCTTGAACCCCCAACCTCAGGTGATCCGCGTCCCCCTTGGCCTCCCAAAGTGCTGGGATTAGCTTTATTGAGATATAATTCACACACCATAAAACTCACCCTTTAAAAATGTGCAGCTCAGCGGTTTTTACATTCACAGAGTTGTGCAACCATCTCCTTTATCTAATTCCGAAACATCCTATCACCCCCAAAAGAAGCCCTGTCCCCCATGAGCAGTCACTCCCCATCTCCCCCCGGCAGCCCCGCCACACACGCATCCCCTCCCTGTCCCCGTGGATGGGGGCCTGTCCTGGACATTTCGTGGAAATGGGATCACACACTGCGTGGCCTTCTGTGTCTGGTTCCTTTCATACAGCGTGATGTCCTCAAGGCCCATCCACACTGTGGCCAGTGTCAGAGCCTCGTTCCCTTTCACGGCTGAGTCCTGCTCCATGGTGGCGTTTGCTGTACAAGGTGGGACAGAATGGACATTTCAGTGGTCCCCCGACGTCTGACCATGCCCTTCACCCTGATTAGGGCTCAGCCTTATTGTAAACAAATACTTGCTATGAACTTACTATGTGCGAGGCCTGGGGTAGCAAACTTTTCTGCAGAGAATGTAAACAACTGGGTGTGGCCTTGTGCCAATAAAACTTTATTTACAAAAACACACAGTCAGCTAGATGTGGTCCAGGGACCGTAGTTAGCTAACCCCTGGCTTAGGACAAAGGTTCTCAAACTCTTTGGTCCTGACGATTATTCCAAGGAGCTTTTGTTTATATGCCTTCTACTTACTGATATTTGTTGAATTTGAAATAAAAACGGAGAAAATGTCAATCAAATAGGTATTCATTCATTTTAAAATAGTAATAATAAGCTCTCAGGGTAGCCAGAATGACATTTTTTTTTTCATGGATAGTAACCATTTTCTTAAAGAGACAAACAAAAAAAGTTGATGGAAATATCAAAGAAAGACCAAGAAACTGACAGAGCCCAGAGGAACCTGGGGAGATGGACTGTCAGATGCCACATGGGCTCCTGGGTGGGGTCACAATGGGGCAGGAAAGGCCATGAGGGGAAAACTGAGGGAAGCTGAATCGCACGTGGCATTTGGTTACTAGGAAGGTGCCAGCGTTCCCCAGCTGTGAGCAATGCCCTGTGGTTACACAGGGTGGCCCCTGCAGAGGAAGCTGGTGAGGCGTGGGCGGGGACTCTGTCTTTGCAACTTTCCTGTAAATCTAAAATTACTCCAAATAAAATTGTTTATTAAAAAAAATAGAACGGGCTGGGCACGGTGGCTCATGTCTGTAATCCCAGCACTTTGGGAGGCCGAGGCGGGTGGATCATTTGAGGTCAGGAGTTCGAGACCTGCCTGGCCAACATGGTGAAACCCCGTCTCTACTAAAAATACAAAAATTAGGTGGGTGTGGTGGCATGTGCCTGTGATCCCAGCTACTCAGGAGGCTGAGGCTGGAGAATCGCTTGAACAGGGGAGGTGCAGGTTGCAGTGAGCTGAGGTTGCACCACTGCACTCCAGCCTGGGCAACAGAGCGAGACACACACACACACACACACACACACATACACACACAGAGGTAGAAAAGAGAAAAATGTGGCTGAGAGCTTTGCAAGGGGCATGGTTAAAGAGTAATCTGTGTCCTCAGTGCCCTGAGGTCGGCAGGGATTTGGGCAAGATGGAGAAGCTGGTGAGTGGAAGAGTAGATGGAAGGCCAACCCGTCAGTCAGTCGCAAATATTGACCCGACACGCACTGTGTGCCAGGGACAGCCTAGGTGCTGGGGGCCCAGCCTGATACAGGTGGAATCAAGTCCTGTTCTCAGGGAGCATCTGTCACACAGAGACAGCCCATGCCCAGACACACTGGCAAACCAAACAGAGGGTCTTAGAAGATAAGGAAATAGTCACGCCTGTAATCTCAGCACTTTGGGAGGCCCAGGCGGGAGGATCACTTGAGGCCAGAAGTTTGAGACCAGCCTGGGCAACATAGCAGGACCCTATCTCTACAAAAAATTTAAAAAATTAGCCGGGCATGGCGGTGCACACCTGTAGTTCCAGCTACTCTGGAGGCTGAGGCAGGAGGATCACTTGAGCCCAGGAGGCTGAGGTTGTAGTGAGCTGTGACTGCACCACTGCACTCCAGCCTGGGCAACAGAGCAAGACCCTATCTCAAAAAAAAAAAAAAAGGAAAAGACAAAATAGGATGAGGTGGCACCAAGAGGAGAGAGTCTGTGCCACGTGGTGTCCAGGAAGGTCTCTAAGGAGGGGACATCCTTGCGGACCCCTGCAGGATGGGGAGGAGCGTTGAAGGCAGGAGGAAGGACATTCCAGAGGGCTCCCTGGAGGCGGAGGTCTGGGGGAGCCTGAATGGTGTGAACCCGGGAGGTGGAGTTCGCAGTGAGCCGAGATCGCACCACTGCACTCCAGCCTGGGCAACAGAGCGAGACTCTGTCTCAAAAAAAAAAAAAAAAAAAAAAAACGTCACAGATGGCACTTGAGAGCAGACAGTGGCGGCTGCCCAGTACCCCGAAAGTGTCCTAGAAAGCTGGGCTGTTCCACACACCTTGCCCAGCCCGGCACTGAAGCCAGGGAAGGAGGGCTTGGGCTAGAGCCACGGCACAAATCACAGCTGCAAGTTCTGGCTCTGCCGACGGCTCCGGGGTGACCTTGAACAATCAGCTGCCTGCCTCCTGCCTCAGTGCCTTGTTTAAAAGCTGAGGAATGCCTTGGCATTGAGGATTGACGTGTGATGCAAGATGGGGCAGCCGCCGTGGAAACCAGTCTGGCGGTTCCTCAAAAGGCTGAATGCAGAGTCACCACATGACCCAGCAATTCCGCTCTTAGTTATGTGCCCAGAGGAATTGGAAGCAGGTGTTCAAATAGAAGCTTGCCACCAATGTTCATACAGTACGATTCGCAATGGCTAAAAGGTGGAAATGACCCAAGTGTCCGTCCGTGGGTAAATAGATAAACAGCGTGGCCCTCCACACACTGGAACGAGACTCAGCCACGAATGAGACTCTGACCCAGGCCTCGTGCAGCATGGATGCACCTTGAGGATGTCACGCTCAGTGAGAGATGCCAGATCCAAAAGGCCACGTAGTGTGTCATCCTATTTCTATGAAATGTCCAGGACAGGCCAGTCTAGAGAGGCAGGAAGGGGATGTGTGTGTGCCAGGGGCTGGGGAGGGGGATGGGAAGTGACAGCTGATGGGGATGGGGTGTCTTTTTGGGGGGCCGAGAATGTTCTAGAACTAGCTAGAGATGATGGCTGCACGAATGCCACTGGATGTCTGGAAAGGGAGCTTTATGTTGTGTGTATTTCACCGCACACGTGCCTGAGACCCGACGTGCAGCGCCCCCCTGCAGGTACACGGAAGGCAGGGAGAGGATGCTAGGGAAAGTCGCCACACCTGCTTTCTGGCGACCATGCTCAGGCTGCAGCTGGAGGAACCCTCTTCCCGCCCTCCTGGGACCTCTCGAGCCTTGAGGCTGCTCCCAGTGCGGTTCACCGGGTGGTGAGGATGTGGTCTCGCAACAGACGCTTGCAACGAACCCATCTGTGCGAGGCCGGCCCCCTTTATCCTGGGGGTGGGCGCGGGGCCCGAGTTCCCTGGGTGGATTCTGCATTGCACTTGCCGGCCTTTAGATGTCGCTGTGGCCGTGGCCTTCGCTGGCCTTAGGCTGCGACCTTCTGTCTGATTCGCACCTTTTTCATTCAGGATCTACTCGCTGCCTGCCGCAGTCAGTTTCTTGGCATAGCCAGGGACCCTTGATCTTCCCCCCACGTCCAGACAATTAAATCAGGATCTCTCCTGCCAGGCACTGTGGACAGCTGGGGCTAGATCCTCTGGGGTCTGGCCATCCTGGGCACTGCAGGGTGCTGAGTGGCGTCCTGGCCTCCACCCACTCCATGCCGGAAGCACCTCCAGGCATGACAACCACAAATGTCCCCAGACATTGCCCAGTGTCCCCTGGGGGCAGGATCACCCCTGATTGAGACCCCCCCAGGTTAGGGGAATCCACGGATCCCCAAGAGACTCTACATTCCATGACCTTCTCTCCTACTGAGGTCCCAGCAGGCTGCACGCATTGAAATCCACACCCTGAGTGGGGAGGGAGAGAGGAGGTGAGTCCCAGGAGCTGGGGGTCCCCCTGGTTTATGCCGTCTGCCCCGTCGGGAGTTTACTTTGGTGTCTACTGTGAGCAGGGGACAGATTGCATTTTCCCCAAATAATTAATTCAGGATCTCCCCCTCTCCAGGCAGTGTAGACACCTGCTCTTCCAATGAGGCAGTGGCTTGAGACAATGGACTTTAGATGAGGGGCTGAGAGCCCAAAGCCCCCCCTGTGTGTTAATTCAACACCTAATTCAACGTATAGTTCAAGCGAATTCACCTAATTCAATGTAGGCGCTAACTCAGCAAGAGACGGTGTGCAGCCTGTGACAGGAAGTAGGCTGCAGCCACCAGCTGGGTTAACCTCGCATCAGAAATTCTTCGTCTGAATTCCTTTTGCACGTCCCTTAAACACCATCCCTTTCCCTGGCTGGTTCTACCCAGCTGCAGGGCCATGTTGGGACGCTCAGGGCCTGGGGCACATTTGCCCTCCTGGGCCACCTCCTCTACTCAAAAAGTGTCCGAAGTTGGCCAGGCACGGTAGTTCACATCTGTAGTCTCAATACTTTGGGAGGCCGAGGCGGACGGATCACCTGAGGTCAGGAGTTCGAGACCATCCTGGCCAACATGGTGAAACCCCATCTCTAATTTTGTAAAAATACAAAATTAGCCAAGGGTTGTGGTGGGTACCTATAGTCCCAGCTACTCAGGAGGCTCAGGCAGGAGAATTGCTTGAAGTGGGAGGTGGAAGTTGCAGTGAGCTGAGATCGCACCACTGCCTGGGCGACACAGCGAGACTCTCTCTCAAAAAAAAAAAAAAAAAAAAAAAATCCTAAGCTGTGTTTTACAATTGTCTTGGCATAAAGACAAACAGAATCCAGGCCGGATTCATGATTATACACTCACAAGTATTTTATTCCTCTTTCGTCGACTGGATTTTAAAACATTTCCAGGAGCCCTAGACCTGGGGCTTTTGTGCCGTGGGAGCCTGGGTCCTGCCTGGGGGGGTCCCGGCTTCAGTCTTCTCACAGAGGCCCCCTCCCCTCACCCAGGCTGGGTCACCCCGATGTGAAATGCCGGGGTCCCAGACGCACCTTCTTTGCAGCCTGGGCTGCTACCCTGGAATTGTTTTTAAATGGGGGTGATGCTGCCCCCAGGGGGCACTGGGCGATGTCTGGGGACATATGTGGTTATCACAACTGGGGTGCTCCTGGCATGGAGTAGGCAGAGGCCAGGGATGCTGCTCAGCACCCCGCAGTGCCCAGGATGGCCCCACCCCAGAGAAGGGTGGGGCCCCAGGGGAGACCGTAGACCAAAGTCAATCCAATTATTAAAAAGAAAGAAAGATTTGGCCCGGTGCGCTTGCTCACACCTGTAGTCCCAGCACTTTGGGAGGCCAAGGCAGGCGGATCACGAGGTCGAGAGATCGAGACCATCCTGGCCAACATGGTGAAACCCTGTCTCTACTAAAAATACTAAAATTAGCTGGGCGTGGTGGCAGGTGCCTGCAGTTCCAGCTACTTGGGAGGCTGAGGCAGGAGAATCACTTAAACCCGGGAGGCGGAGGTTGCAGTGAGCTGAGATCGCACCACTGCACTCCAGCCTGGTGACAGAGTGACACTCTCTCAAAAAAAAAAAAAAAAAGATTTTTATTTTTATTTATTTTTACTTTTACTTTTTATTTTTTTAGAGACAGAATCTCACTCTGTCGCCCAGGCTGGAGAGCAATGGCGCAATCAAGGCTCAGTGCAGCCTCCACCTCCCGGGTTCGAGCGATTCTCCTGCCTCGGTCTCCTGCGTAGCTGGGATTACAGGCGGCCGCCAGCACACCTGGCTAATTTTTAAATCTTTGTAGAGAGCTGGTGTTGCTCTGTTGGCCAGGCTGGTCTCCACTTTCTGAGCCCAAGTGATCCTCCCACCTTGGCCTCCCCAAGTGCTGGGATTACAGGCGTGAGCCATTGCACCCGGCCTAAGAGAGATTTTTAAATGGTATTATCAAATAAATCATTAAATAGATTCAGGCTATGCACCGTCTTGCCCACCTGACGTCAAGCCCCACGCAGGACGGGACCCCCTCCTGCCGCGGTCCCGGGACGGGGCACCTCGAGCTCACTCAGTGGTGACAGCGAGGCCGCCTGTCGGGCCATGACCAGCAGGTGGCAGCACAGCCCAGCTCCCGGGAGACCTGTCCTGGCTCCAGCTCCCAGCGTCCCAGAAACACCGCAGTCTAGACGCTCGCCAGGCGGAATTCCTCGCCCCTGAAGTCAGTCTGCGTGTAGACATTCGCGATACCAGCTCTCAGTCATCATTTCCCACTCTGCGTCTCCCAGGCTGTCTCGCCAGGGCCCTGGATCCCTGGGCTGAGCGGCTTAGTAAGGGTCGGGGTGGCGGGGAACCCTGGGCGCCGCACCCGGGGCGAGGGGCCCGCTTCCCAGAAAGCAGAGTGCGAGAGGGAAGCCATCCAAGGCAGGTGCCGGGCGTGGTCGTTTCTGAGAATGTTTAGGACGTTTCCCCAAGCCTGGCACGTGAGCCCGGTTCCCCCCCAACCCCCTCCCCCCCCACACACACTGCCTGATAGGAACTGAGAGTGTCAAGTTTAGTGCCCAGGAGACAGGTGTCTGCACGCTCAGGCCGACCGAAACCAAACCTGGCCTGGGAGAAACGTATCCCAGGGGCCACCTGGGTCCCTGGGGCCAATTTGGTTCAAACCTCTTCTGAAACCTGTCAGCATCTTGCAACAGTAAAAGAGGGTCTGTCGCGCCTGTAATCCCAGCACTTTGGGAGGCTGAGGCGGAAGGATCACTTGAGCCCAGGAGTGTGAGACCAGCGTGGACAAGATAGCAAGACCCCGTCTCTACTAAAACATAAAAAAAATTAGTGGCCGGGCGTGGTAGCTCATGCCTGTAATCCCACCACTTTGGCAGGCGGGTGGATCACCTGAGGTCAGGAGTTTGAGATCAGCCTGGCCAACATGGTGAAACCCCGTCTCTACTGAAAATACAAAAATGAGCTGAGCGTGGTGGCAGTTGCCTGTAATCCCAGTTACTCAGGAGGCTGAGGCAGGAGAATCGCTTGAACCCGGGAGGCAGAGGTTGCAATGACCCAGGATCACACCACTACACTGCAGCCTGGGCGACAGAGCAAGACTCTGTCTCGAAAAATAATAATAAATAAAAATTAAAAAAAAAAAAGCCAGGTGTGGCAGTGCACACCTATAGTCCAAGCTGCTCGGGAGGCTGAGGCAGGAGGATTGCTTGAGTCCAGGAGGCTGAGGCTGCAGTGAGCCATGATTGCACCACTGCACTCCAGTCTGGGCGACAGAGCGAGACCCTGTCTCAAAAGTGATAATAATAATAATAAATAAAGAAGGTCTTTGTCATGTTATCCGAGGCCACCTGAGCTGTCCCCTGGGGCAAGGCCGTTGCCAGAGGCTTCCCCGTGCTGTCATCATCTTGACTCGGTGATATTAACCTCTGAGAGTTTAGGGGAGGGAGGGGGCCCTCCGCTTTTGGGAGCACTGGGCAGGGAGCCTGGCAGGTGCTCGGTGGTGTTGACAGACCTTGGCTGTTTAAAGTGCACGCTCACCTGCTTTTCCTGTACCGTTCAATTTCCTCACTCGTGGTCAAGGAGCTCTAGAAGTGCACTGAGTTCATTGGCTCACCGAGGGTCCTCCAATAGGCCAGAGGTACCCCCAGGTCCCACTGGATTGTCCT
This sequence comes from Hylobates moloch, assembly GCF_009828535.3. Classification (NCBI taxonomy): domain Eukaryota; kingdom Metazoa; phylum Chordata; class Mammalia; order Primates; family Hylobatidae; genus Hylobates; species Hylobates moloch. Next base: position 96,646,130 of record NW_026652290.1, read on the forward strand.
ACGGTGGCCAGTCTGCAGCTGCGAGCTCTGGGGACCAGTTCCCTTAACCCAGCGTGATGGTTTGCTGGGGCTCTGTAACTTCAAGCCACAGGCTGGAGGGCTTTAGCAACAGAGATTTCTTCTCTCTCTCGGTTCTGGAGGCTGGAAGTCCAAGATGGTAACAGGTGGGACCCTGTCTACTCTGGCACTCAGGACGTGGTGCACAAACATCACTGCAATCCACCCAGCTGTCGTGCACAGCGGGATTCCAGAAATGGCCAAAATGAGGCTCACGGAAGAGAGCCTGAGGTCCCCCAGCAAGCGAGCGGCTAAACTGCAGTTGTTACCCGGACCTGTCGGCTCCCAAATCCCAGGGCAGGACCAGGGTCAGGCAAGCAATGTACTCACATTGGGCACAAAATTGAAGGGGGCGCTAAAAAACCTCAGTGACCAAGATGAAATAATACTTTAGTGTAAAACAAAAATTAGCTGGGTGGGGTGGTACATGCCTGTAGTCCCAGCTCCACAGGACTCTGAGGTGGGAGGATCATGAGGCTAGGAGTTCAAGACCAGCCTTGGCAACATAGTGAGACCCCCATCTCTATGAAAAATTAAAAATTAGCCAGGTGTGGTGGTTCGTGCCTGTAATCCCAGCTACTTGGGAGGCTAAGGCAGGAGGATTGCTTGAACCTGAGAGGCAGAGGGTTGCAGTGAGCCAAGATTGCGCCACTGCACTCCAGCCTGGAAGATAGAGTGAGACCCTGTCTCAAAACAAAAAAAAAAAAAAAGAGAGAGAATGTACAAGAACTAGGTAGGCATGATGTTTGCACAATGTTGTGAATATGTTGAATACCACTGAATTGTTCACTTTTAAATGCTTAATTTTACATTATGCAAACCTTACCTCAATTTCTTTAAAAAGCAGGTCAGAAGGTGGCTTTGGAGAAGGCACACCAATTTTGGCAGTGGTCGCAGGCCTGCAGGGGTCTGCTGAGGCCCTCAGTGCCAGCAGACAGGGTTACCTGGAGCGGGGAGCCCAGCAGGCCCTCTGACAGCCTCAGTGCAGGCCCCGGGAGAGCGTGTCCTCTGTGTCTGCCCCACGCAGGGAAGGCCTGTGAGACTCTGCCATCTGTATCCCCTGCTGCAGAGAGGGGGGTTGCCCGGGAGGCACCCGGCCCCTTGCCCTGGGGTGTCCGTTGGCAGCCAGGGGAGCTCCTCCAGGTTGCTGGTCTCGTGACTCTGCAGATGACTAAAGCGGCACAGGTGTGCCTGCATCTGGGGACACGTGAGCCTGTTCCTTGTCCCTGGATTACTGACCTGCGTCATTTGGGGCTGCAGGGGAGCTGCACCGGAGCTGCACCGAGGCCGTCAGCGTGCCTGCCGGGTTGCCCACCTCCAGGGACGATCTGTGTCCTCCTGTGTATGTGAAGAGCCTGTCCCTCCAGCCCGCAGGCCTTGCCTTGCAGGGACTTAAGAGATTTTTTTTTTTTTTTTCCCAGGGGCCGATCCCATGCGGGCAGAACCTCTCCGCATCAGATATTACTCTTGGGTTTCGGTCTTTCTGCTCCTCAGACAGCCCCGCTCTTTTCCTCCACCCACTCTTCGCCACCTGCGAATTGTTCTGACTTTTAGGTGTGAAACCGACGTGGCACGCTCTGTGTCATGGGTGGCAGGGCGGCGACCTCAGCCTAACCTTTATTTATTTATTTTCTTCCTCCACCTTCCCACTCACTTGCCTTAACCTTTTTTTTTCTCTCAAATACCATCTGGTCTTCTGATCTCCCTCAAAGAGCTGCGTCTCAGGTCGCAGGTGAACTTTCTGGATGGCGTGGTCTGCGTGCGTGTGTGCGTCTGGCTGCCTGCCAGGAGGGAACTGGTGTTGCTGCCGTGTGTCACTGTCGCCTGAAAGCATTGCTGTCCTGGGGGGACTGCTCCCTAGAAAGCCTCTGTGCTGTGTCGTTGGTGAGCGCCGGTGTGTGCTGACACCGCACGCTACTTCCCAGTGCCGACGATCACAGCTCTGCCTCTGAAGTGAGAAGCAGAGATGCCACTGGGAGGGGCGGGGGGCGGAGGGCGCGGGGTTCCAGCGCCAGGCTGAGCCTACATGGGAGGTACTTGCAGACTGGCCCCAAGTGGGTTTTGTATGTTGTTAAAATACATAACAATGTAGTTTAGCTTGCCCCGTCCTAATACGTATTTCTTTTTCCTTTTTTTTTTTTTTACCATTTTAGTCTTTTTTTTTTTTTCTTTTTGAGATGGAGTTTCACTCTTGTTGCTCAGGCTGGAGTGCAGTGGTGCGATCTCGGCTCACTGCAACCTCTGCCTCCCAGGTTCAAGCGATTCTCCTCCCTCAGCCTCCCAAGTAGCTGGGATTACAGGCACCTGCCATCATGCTCGGCTAATTTTTTGAATTTTTAGTAGAAACTAAAAATGTTAGGGTTTCTCCATGTTGGTCAGGCTGGTCTTGAACTCCTGACCTTAGATGATCCACCTGCCTCGGCCTCCCAAAGTGCTGGGATTACAGGTGTGAGCCACCACACCTGGCCTCCTTCTTCTTTTTTTTTTTTTTTTTGACACAGGGTCTTGCTTGTCATCCAGGCTGGGGTGCAGTGGTGCAATCACAGCTCACTGCAGCCTCAACCTCCTGGGCTCAAGTGATCCTTCCACCTCAGCCTCTTGAGTAGCTGGGACTACAGACACACACCCACCACGTCCAGCTAATTTTTAAATTTTTCGTAGAGACAGGGTCTCACTATGTTACCCAGGCTGGTCTCAAAATCCTGGGCTCAAATGATCCCCCCCCCCTCGGCCTCCTGAGGTGCTGGGATTACAGGCGTGAGCCACGGTGCCCGGCCCTTGTTTACTGTTCAAAAGTTTGCAAGTCCGTGGCATTATTTACATGAATGCTGCTTGCAAACACCAGCACTATCTATCTAGTTCCAGAAACTTGTCATCACCGAGAATGGGAACCTTCCCAGTGTAGTTTTGGAATGTTCCAAAGAGACTGCACCATCTGAGCATGTTGTTGGTCTTCCTTGCCTTGGCTGCCATCCCTCGTCCCGACTTTGTATTTTTGAGACAGGGTCTAACTTTTTAAATTAATTAATTAATTAATTAATTTTTTTTTGAGACAGAGTTTCACTCTTGTTGCCCAGGCTGGAGTGCAGTGGCACAATCTCGGCTCACCGCAACCTCCACCTCCCGGGTTCAAGCAATTCTCCTGCCTCAGCCTCCTGAATAGCTGGGATTACAGGCATGCGCTACCACACCCAGCTAATTTTTGTATTTTTAGTACAGATGGGGTTTCTCCATGTTGGTCAGGCTGGTCTCGAACTCCTGACCTCAGGTGATCCACCCACCTCAGCCTCCCAAAGTGCTGGGATTACAGGCATGAGCCACTGCACCCGGCCAGAAACAGAGTCTAACTTTGTCACGCAGGTTGGAGTGCAGTGGTGCAATCTCAGCTCACTGTAGCCTTCAACTCCTGGGCTCAAGTGATCCTCCCACCTCAGCCCCTCGAGGACTACAGGTGCACACCTGCACGCCCAGCTAATTTTTGTATTTTCTGTGGAGATGGGGTCTCACTATGTTGCCCAGGCTGGTCTCAAGCTCCTGGGCTCAAGCAATCCACCCACCTCAGCCTCCCACAGTGCTGGGATGACAGGCGTGAGCCACCCAGCCTCTTCCTGACTCTTATAAGCGGCTTGCTTGCTTGGAAGCTTGCCCGGCTGCAGGGCACAGAGGCATCTCCTGTGAGCATCTACGTTTGCCCTGAAAAGAGACTTTCTATGTAGTGTGAGTAATGCCCCCAAAGATATTGGCTCCTAAATCTCTGGGACCTGTGAATTTTCCCTTATGTGACAAAGAGGTTGCAGAAGTGATTATATGAAGGATCTTCAGATGGCAGAGTATCCTGGGTTCTCCAGGTGGACCCTAAACAATTACAAATGTCCTTATAAGAGTGAGATTTTGGCTGGATGTGATGGCTAACACCTGTAATCCCAGCACTTTGGGAGGCCAGGGCGGGCAGATCACGAGGTCAGGAGATCGAGACCATGCTGGCCAACATGGTGAAACCCCATCTCTACTAAAAATACAAAAATTAGCCCGGGTGTGATGGCACGCACCTGTAATCCCAGCTACTTGGGAGGCTGAGGCAGGAGGATCACTTGAACCCAGGAGGCAGAGGTTGCAGTGAGACAAGATCACGCCACTGCACTCCAGCCTGGGCAACAAAGCAAGACTCTGCCTCAAAAAAAAAAAAAAAAAAAAAAAAAAAAAAAAAGGTGAGATTTGGCCAGGCGTGGTGGCTCACACCTGTAATCCCGGCACTTCAGGAGGCTGAGGCAGGAGGATCATTTAAGGCCACAAGTTTGAGACCTGCTTGGCCAACATGGTGAAACCCCGTCTCTATTAACAATACAAAAACTATCTGGGCATGGTGGCAGGTGCCTGTAGTCCCAGCTACTCAGGAGGCTGAGGCAGGAGAATCACTTGAACCCAGGAGGCAGAGGTTGCAGTGAGCCAAGATGGTGTCACTGCACTCCAACCTGGGCAACAGAGAGAGACCTTGTCTCAAAAAACAAACAAACAAAAAAACAAGAGTGAGATCTGACACATGAGGAAAGGCTTGGGGAGATGGAGGCAGAGACTGGAGCCACGTGGGCTCAAGCCAGAGGATGCCTGGAGACCCCAGAAGCTGGAGGAGGCAGGAAGGATCCTCCGCTGGAGCCTCCGGAGGGAGCACAGCCCTGCCCACATCTAGATTTCTGCCCTCCAGAGCCATAGAGAATCCATTTCCATTGTTTAAAGCCACCAGATCCATGTGACTTCTTATAGCAGCTACAAGCCACTCATACTGACGGCCAAAAGGACTTGGACCCCAACGACGGAATCTAGTCCATCCCAGGATTTCAGGTGGTTTCTTGGGCCTAATACTTCGAAGAGAGGGGAAGCTACCACTGCATTTTGTCCTTCTCACCACTGCCCTGCATCTCCGTCTGGGAAAAGCATTCAAACAAACCACACTTTGTTCTTGAACTTGGGGTGGTGTGAAAATCACACCCTAGGGCAGAAAACTTTCTCTTTTCCCTCCCTCCCTCCCTTCCTTTCTTCCTTCCTTCCTTCCATTCTTTTTTTTTTTTTTTTTTGAAGCAGGGTCTTGCTTCGTTGCCCAGGCTGGAGTGCAGTGGCGCAGTCATAGTTCACTGCAGCCTCGACTTCCTGGCACAAGCCATCCTCCTGCTTCAGCCTCCAGAGTCGCTGGGACTACAGGCACACACCACCACATCTGGCTAGTTTATTTTTATTTTTTGTAGTGATGGGGTCTTGCTATGTCGCCCAGGCTGGTCTCAAACTCCTGGCCTCAAGCGATCCTCCTGCCTCGGCCTCCCAAAGTGCTGGGAGACGGGCGTATTATGCTGCACCTGGCTTAAGACCACTTTTCAGTGTGTTAAAACAGGCACTTCTCCCTTAAAGGCTTAGTTCCTCCTTCTGTAAAATAAATCTAGGTGACACAAATTCTGAAATCCTTTCCAGCTTGAACACGCTATGAAAAACTGGGAGATCTATGAACAGTGAATAAAAATGAACCGAGATGACCCTCCTAACTGCAGGGGCTTCTGATGCCTGCATTCTCCAGATGGTTGGTTTCCTAAATTTAGCTGCCGCCCCGCAAGGGTGAGCCCTGCATAGTTTTTGGTCGGTCTCCAGTCCAGGCTGTGAATACACAGCCCTGATTTGCATTTCTGAACCCTCGGGGATGGCTGGATTCCTTGGGCTACTCTGCTTGGAATTTTCAGCCCCAGAAAGCCACAGCAGTCTCACCGGATGCTGGTCTCACCCGATGCCAGAAGCTCTGGGGGTTCCCCCTCATTCTGGCATCAGCTCCCTCTCTGCAGCCGGTGGAACAGAAAGAACACAGCTTTAGGCCGGGTGCGGTGGCTCACGCCTGTAATCCCAGCACTTTGGGAGGCTGAGGTGGGCGGATCACGAGGTCAGGAGATCAAGACCATCCTGGCTAACACGGGGAAACCCCGTCTCTACTAAAAATACAAAAAAATTAGCCCTGCAATGTGGCGGGTGCCTGTGGTCCCAGCTACTCGGGAGGCTGAGGCAGGAGAATGGAGTGAACCCGGGAGGCGGAGCTTGTAGTGAGCCGAGATGGCGCCACTGCACTCCAGCCTGGGTGACAGAGCGAGACTCCGTCTCAAAAAAAAGAACACAGCTTTAGAGCCAGGAGACTGGCTGCTGGACCCCGGCTCTGCCATGTGCCGCATGACACCCCGTGAAGCATTTCACCCCCACTCTTTAAAAATAAGAAAAAGGCAGACAGCTGGGCGCGGTGGCTCAGGCCTGTGATCCCAGCACTTTGGGAGGCCAAGGAGGGAGGATCACTTGAGCCCAGGAGTTCAAGACCAGCCTGGGGAAAACATGGCAAGACTTTGTCTCTACAGATTAAAAAAAAAAAAAATTAGCCAGGCACGGGGTGGTGCATGCCTATGGTCCCAGGTACTCGGGAAGCTGAGGCAGGAGGATCGCTTGAGCCCAGGAATTGGAGGCTGCAGTGATCTGTGATTGCGCCACTGCACTCCAGCCTGGGTGACAAAGCCAGATCCTGTCCCAAAATAATAATAATAAAGAAGAAGAAAAGGGTGGGCAGCCCAGCATAGTGGCTCACGCCTGTAATCCCAACACTCTGGGAGGCTGAGCTGGGAGGATTACTTGAGCCCAAGAGGTTGAGACCAACCTGGGCAACACAGCAAGACCTCATCTCTACAAAAATAAAAGAAAATATGGCCGGGCTTAGTGGCAGGCTTACAGGCTTAGTATCTGTCATCCCAGCTACTTGGGAGGCAGAGGTAGGAGGACAGCATGAGCCCAGGAGGTCAAGGCTGCCATGAGCTGTGATGGCACCACTGCACTTCAACCTGGGCAACAGAGCAAGACCTTGCCTCCTAAAAGAAAGAAAGAAGCCGGGCGCGGTGGCTCACGCCAGTAATCCCAGCACTTTGGGAGGCCGAGGCTGCCGGATCACTTGAGGTCAGGCGTTCGAGACCAGCCTGGCCAACACGGTGAACCCCCATCTCTACAAAAAATACAAAAATTAGCCAGGCATGGTGGTGTGCACTTGTAATCCCTGCTACTCGGGAGGCTGAGGCAGGAGAATCGCTTGAACCCGGGAGACGGCGGTTTCAGTGAGGCAAGACTGTGCTATTGTGCTCCAGCCTGGGCACAAAAAAAAGAACAGAACAGAACAGAAAAGAGAAAAAGAAAGAAAAAGAAAAGGAAGGAAGGAAGGAAGGAAGGAGAAAGGGAGAAAGAAAAGGAAGGAAGGAAAGAGAGAGAAAGAAAGAAAGAGAGAGAGAAAGAAAGAAAGAGAGAGAGACAGAGAAAGAAAGAAAGAGAGAAAGAAAAGAAAAGAAAGGAAAGGGTGGGTAGTGCATCTTCCCTTGCAGAGCCGCAGTGAGCCCCAGATGCCTCTATATAAGGAGGTGTTTTCCACGATGTCCGACCCGGGCCCACCCTTCCACCCTTGCAAGGCCCCTGGCCCCGGCCCCCTATCTCCGCTTTCCTGAACTGAGCACCTGCCCCAGAGCCCAGAGTTTTGAGCCCAGCTTTCATCTCGTCTCTCCTCCTGCACCCTGCATTTCTGGTACTTCCTCCTCTAGTCCTTTGACCCCCTTCCAGCTGTTGACTATCAGCCTGCCTATAAAAGGCAATTCTGATTGAAGGAAAAGGGAGGGGTGGTGGTGAGGGGAGGGCCGGGTGGCCCGAGATTGGCTTCTGTTTCTGGCTTGCTGTCCAGCATATGGGATTGATTTAGATTCCCAGAACACCACGGAAGGTAGCACATGCTGTGACGATTGCGTAGTGATTCGTGCTCCGGGGCCCGGTCGGAGATCCCTGCTGCCCGTCTGTCTGCCTGTGCAAGGCCACAGATCTGCCTGCATTTCCCTGCAGGCTCGGGAGGAGCTGGCAGAACCTGCTGCTCCTGCACAGCCCATTCGTGTCTGCTGGCAGCTCCTCCCCACCGCCCTGAAGGAAGTGCTGTATCTGTTTGAAAGCAGGAGGGGGTGGGTACAGGGGAGCCAGGGCCTGCAGAGGACGCAGCCCGCAGCCCAGTCCTGAGTGCTTCTTTTTCTGTTGTTGTTTTGAGATGGGGTCTCGCTCTGTCGCCCAGGCTGGAGTGCAGTGGTGCGATCTCAGCTCACTGCAACCTCCCCCTCCCAGGTTCAAGCGATTCTCCTGTCTCAGCCTCCCGAGTAGCTGGGATTACAGGCACCCACACCACCACGCCCGGCTAATGTTTGCATTTTTAGTAGAGACAGAGTTTCATCATGTTGGCCAGGCTGGTCTTGAACTCCCGACCTCAGGTGATCCGCCCATCTTGGCCTCCCAGAGTGCTAGGATTACAGGCGTGAGCCACCGCACCCGGCTTCTAGTGCTTCTTCTCCAGATCCTAGCAGACTTTCTTCCCCAGGGTGCCCCCACAGTGCTGCTTGCAGATTCTGGAAAGATCATCTGGGATTCCACTGCTCCCCTCCCCTCTTCTCCCCTCCCCTCCCCTCTCCTCCCCTCTCCTGTCCTCCTCTCCCCTCTTCTGTCCTCTCCTCCCCTCTCCTCCCCTCCCCTCTCCTCTCCTCCCCTCTCCTCTCCTCTCCTCTCCTCCCTCTCCTCCCTCCCTCCCTCCCTCCCCCTCCCCCCCCCCTCCCCCCCTCCCTTCCTCCTCCCTCTCCTCCTCCCCTCCTCCTCTCTTCTCCTCCCTTCCTCTCCTCCTCCTCCCTCCCTCTCTCTCCTCCCTCTCCTCTCCTCCTCTTTCCCTCCCTCTCCTCCCCCTTCCTCCCTCCTCTTTCCCTCCTCTCTCTCCTCTCTCCTCCTCCTTCCTCCCCTCCTCCCTCTCCTCTCCTCCCTCCTCCCTTCCTCTTCTCTCCCTCCCTCTCCTCTCCTCCCTCCCCTCCTCTCCTCCCTCTCTCCCCTCTCCTCTCCTCCCCTCTCCTCTCCTCCCCTCTCTTCCCCTCCCCTCTCCTCTCCTCCCCTCTCCTCCCCTCCCCTCTCTTCCCCTCCCCTCTCTTCCCCTCCCCTCCCCTCCCCTGTCCTCTTTTCTTCTTTCTGAGACGGGGTCTTACTCTGTGGCCCAGGCTGAAGTGCAGTGATGAAATCATAACTCTGCAACCTCAGCCTCCTTAAGTGAGCCTCCCACTTCAGCCTCCCTAGTAGCTGGGACTACAGGCTCACACCAACACGCCTGGCTGATTTTTTTATAGAGACAGGGTCTCGCCATGTTGCTCAGGCTGGTCTCGAACTCCTGGACTCAAAGGATCCTCCTGCCCTGGCCTCCCAACGTGCTTGGGATTACAGACGTGAGCCACCATGCCCGGCCTTCACTGCCTTTCTTTTCCTCAATAAAAATCTGACACCGGGGGATTGCATTGCTCTGTTACCCTTTCTGCAGGCACCTTTCTTTTCCTGCTGCCAAACAGTGGAGACAGGAAGCCAAAAAAAAAAGTGCCCAGTCCTTGTTCCCAGGGAGCTCGTTGTAGAGCAGGGGAGACAGACACATATATTGCAACCATGTACATGTGTCTGCAACAGGCATGAGCTGTGCCGTGGCAGAACCAAATCCACATGGCTAGGGAAACACATGCCTGGTAACTGGAAGCTGGTCAGATAGTGGTTTAGCCGAACTGAGGAGTTACCTACTCTGGGGTTTACCTACTTGTGCCCCATGGTTTTTAGGGGCAACAGGCATCCCAGCTGTACCCTGGGCCATCTGGATGGAACCAGAATGGATGAAAAGAACACAGCTTTGGAGTCAAGCAAACCTTCCCTGGTTCTATTTTTTAAATAAGTAATTATTTGTTTTTGGAGATGGTGGGGGGGGTCTCTCCTTGTCACCCAGGCTAGAATGTAGTGGTGCGATCCTAGCTCACTGCAGCCTCAAACTCCTGGGCTCAAGCGATCCTCCCACTTCAGCCTCCCAAGTAGCTGGGGGCACAGGCACACACCACCACACCTGGTTTATGTTTCTCTTTTTTATTCTCCTTCAGCCGTACTTTTCAGCTTTGAGGACTTGGGCAGGTTTATTACCATCTTGGATCTCATTTTCTCTTCTGTAAAGTAGAGAGAACACCTGTGGAGTGGAGTTCTCAGTGTGGTCCAGGGACACCCAGGGGTTGGTCTCTGAGACCCTTTTGGCAGGGGACCACTAGGTCAAAACTGCTAAGATAGAAGCCAGGCACTGTGACTCACACCTGTAATCCCAGCACTTTGGGAGGTCAAGGCGGGCGGATCACCTGAGCTCAGGAGTTCGAGACCAGCCTGGCCAACATGGTGAAACTCTGTCTCTACTAAAAATTAAAAAAAAAAATTAGCCAGGTGTGGTGGTGGCGCCTGTAATCCCAGCTACTTGGGAGGCTGAGGCAGGAGAATCACTTGAACCCGGGAGGCGGAGGTTGAAGTGAGCTGAGATTGCGCCACTGCACTCCAGCCTGGGTGACAGAGCGAGACTCCATCTCACAAAAAAAAAAAAAAAAAAAAAGAATGCCAAGATACTCTGGGTCTTCTTCCTCTCAGTCTCTCCCACACAGATGGTGGAGTTTTCAGAGGTTGCATGACGTTTGATATCACAGCAGATTGAACTCAGAGGCTTGTACGTGAATCCAGCTGTCTTCTATTAAGCCAGACATGAAAGAAATTTGCAAAAATGTAAAACAATGCCACTATTTCCCCTCAGCGTTTTTTTTTTTTTTAAATAGTTACTTTTCACTTAAATGTGTCATCCTCGTAACAAAATATATGGTTTAAAAAAATATACTTAATGGGATTATGTTAACTTTTAACAGGAGTATAGCTAAAATCTACATAAACACAAGCTGTTTTAAGGGCCTTAATAATTTTTTATCGCCATATTTATATATATATATTGGCATCATATTTATATATATTTATTTTATATGACAGCTTTATTGAGATTTTTACATGCCATAGAATTCACTTTTTTAAGTGTATAATTCAGTGGTTTTTAGAATATCCAGAGTTGTGTAACCATTACCACAATCTAATTTTTTTTTTTTTTGAGACGGAGTCTTGCTGTGTCTCCCAGGCTGGAGTGCAGTGGCGCCATCTCTGCTCACTGCAACCTCCGCCTCCAGGGCTCAAGCGATTCTCCTGCCTCAGCCTCCTGAGTAGCTGGGATCACAGGCCAGCACCACCACCCCCGGCTAATTTGTATTTTTAGTAGAGACGGGGTTTCGCCGTGTTGCCCAGGCTGGTCTCGAACTCCTGACCTCAAGTGATCCGCCTGCCTCGGCCCCCCAAAGTGCTGAGATTACAGGCGTGAGCCCCCGCACCCGGCCTAACCCCCGGTTTTCATGCACCGTCTTTGATGTTGCCTTTAGGCCGTGTCCGAACTCCGGTGTCACAAACCAAAGCCACAATAACTTAACAGCTTCATGAAATACCCAAACTCCCCCAGCTCCTGTGACATCAGGCAGGAGGAGTGACGCGGCTGCATGGCAGGGCTGCCCCAGGGCCCCCACCACGGGTCCGCACCTCCACCTCCTGTTAACCCACCCGGGTGGGCGACGCTTTAAATGCTCTTCCCCAGCAGCTGGGTTTATTTGGATTCATCCAGCCTCGGCTGGGAGGAGGAAGGGGTGGGCCCTCGTAGTATTTATTCTGCTGGAATGGAAACCTCAGATCTTCGAGATATTCAAGCAGACAGACAGAGACATTCACCAAGGCAGCGAGGAAAATGCGGTGTTTTCGGAGGTCAGCCCAGGACAGCAAAGCAGGCAGGCTGGGGCTCTGATCAGCTCACAAAGCACCACGTGGTGTCTGCAGCGGAGCAACCACCGGCACACTCCCACTTCCTCCCCCACCCCGGGCGTCCCTCCCACAAGCAAATAGCACAGCCTGGTGACATTGGCTTTTTGCAGCTGAGCGCGGGGCACCCGCTTCGCCTCCTGCCCGCCTCTCGCCCTCTTCATCATCGGCCCTCGGTGGAACTGTATGCTAGAAACTTCACTTTCCATTTCTGGAGATGCTTCTAGAAACTAGACTTCTTTCCAGCTTGAGGTGAGCTGGAAGTTAGATAGGTTTCCATTTCTTTCAACTGAAAACGTGATTACAGAAGTCAGTGTTTCATAAGCTTTCTTTTTTCGTGATCACCTACTTTTTAGACCTCCTTTTCCTAGTGGCTCCTTAGAAAGAATAACGGTGGTAAGAGATTTAGATGCACCCGCTGTCTGATTCTTTTGACCAAAGATGCCCAAGTAGCATTATTATTATTATTATTATTATTTTTTGAGACAGTCTCGCTCTGTCACCCAGTCTGGAGTGCAGTGGCGTGATCTTGGCTCACTGCAACCTCCACCTCCCGGGTTCACACCATTCTCCTGCCTCAGCCTCCCAAGTAGCTGGGACTACAGGCGCCGGCCACCACACCCGGCTAATTTTTTGTATTTTTAGTAGAAACGGGGTTTCACCGTGTTAGCCAGGATGGTCTCCATCTCCTGACCTCGTGATCCGCCCGCCTCGGCCTCCCAAAGTGCTGGGATGACAGATATGAGCCACCACACCCGGCCCCCCACTAGTTTGGATTGTGAGTTCTTGGGCAAGTTCCTTGGTTTTCGTAAGCGTTGCTTCCTCCTTTGTAGCAGAGTAACAACCATGTAGTGTAGAGTCGCCGTGAGAGCTGGATTCGGTCGTTGATGGACAGAGCCGAGTGGAGGGCCTGAGATGACTAAGTGCCACACAGGTGCTGCTCACGGAGTTATCATGGTCACTGTCATCTAACCACTGAAACTTCCTAGACGTTTCCTATGCACGCACACTCACATAGATATGTACAGCAATATGGAGCGCATTGCACATTGGCGGTCCTGAGCTGCTTTTTACCTTTTTAAATTTAATTTCTTTTTTTTTTTTGAAACGGAGTCTCACTCTGTTGCCCAGGCTGGAGTGCAGTGGCGCGATCTCGGCTCACTGCAAGCTCCGGCTCCTGGGTTCACGCCTTTCTCCTGCCTCAGCCTCCCGAGTAGCTGTGACTACAGGCGCCCGGCTAATTTTTTGTATTTTTACCAGAGACAGAGTTCTGCTATGTTGCCCAGGCTGGTCTCAAACTCCTGAGCTCAGGCAATCCACCCGCCTTGGCCTCCCAAAGTGCTAGGATTACAGGCATGAGCCACTGCACTCGGCCCTTAAATTTAATTTCTTTTCAGCCGGGCGGGGTGGCTCACACCTATAATCCCAGCACTTTGGGAGGCTGAGGTGTGTGGATCAATCAACTGAGGTCAGGAGTTCGAGACCAGCCTGACCAACATGGTGAAACCCCGTCTCTACTAAAAATACAAAAATCAGCCGGGCGTGGTGGCGGGCACCTGTAATCCCAGCTACTTGGGAGGCTGAGTCAGGAGAATTGCTTGAACCCGGGAGGCGGAGCTTGCAGTGAGCCGAGATCACGCCACTGCACTCCAGCCTGGGCAACAGAGCGAGACTCCGTCTCAAAAAAAAAAAAAAAAAATTAATTTCTTTTGAGACAGGGTCTCGCTCTGTTGCCCAGGCTGGAGTGCAGTGGTGCCATCGTGGTTCACTGCAACCTTGACCACCTGGGCTCAAGCGATCCTCCTGCCTCATCCTCTCAAATAGCTGGGACTACAGGTACGTGCCACCATGCCCAGCTAATTTTTTTGTGTTTTTTGTAGAGATGAGGTCTGGGTATGTCGCCCAGGCTGGTCTCAAACTCCTGTCCTGAAACAATCAGCTCGCCTCAGCCTCCCAAAGGGCTGGGATTATAGACGTGAGCCACCACGCCGGGCCATAAAAGACATTTTTGAGATAATTACAGACAATGGGTCACAGGCTGGTTATTGGTAACAGGAAATTATTGATGATAATCATGTAGCATGTTGATAACATTGTTCATTTGATTGGCCGGTTCTGTGTTGGGAAATCAGAAGGCTTCAGTGATTAGGGAACATTCTGAAGTTTCTACAGGCAAAGTCATATGATGTCTTGAATTTGTGTGAAATACCCGTGCAAAGCTGGAGAGAGGAAGTGAGAACAGAAGAAGGGCAGAATGTTAATTCCCGTTGCAGGAGGCGATGGCACTCAGAGAGGCCTCTTCCTGGCCTGCGTACTTCAGGCTGTGTTTGAAATTTTCCACTATATGTAATTTTTTTAATTTGCCGTTTCTTTCTTTCTCCTTCCTTTCTTCCTTCCTTCCTTCCTTTCCTTCCTTCCTTCCTTCTTTCCTTCCTTCTTTCTTTCTTTTTTGAGGGAGTCTCGCTCTGTCGCCCAGGCTGGAGTGCAGTGGTGTGATCTCGGCTCACTGCAGCCTCTACCTCCCAGGTTCAAGCGATTCTCCTGCCTCAGCCTCCCTAGTAGCTGGGACTACAGGCGCCCACCACCACGCCTGGCTAAGTGTTTTGCATTTTAAGTAGAGATGGGGTTTCTCCATGTTGGCCAGGCTGGTCTCGAACTCCTGAGCTCAGGTGATCCGCCCATCTTGGCCTCCCAAAGTGCTGGGATTACAGGCGTCAACCACTGTGCCCGGCCTTGATTTGCAGTTTCTATAAACAACTTGTATAATAGAAAAGCAGAGAAATAAACTTTCCTCCCCTTCAGATGCACCTCATGTTTGTTTTAAAGTATAGTATTTAATCCAGATTTGAGAAGGTTTGGGGTGAATAAGGTAAGAAAGTTTTTTTGTTTTTTTTTTGGCGTCAAATCTTTCTGCCTGCCTCTCAGCTTGCTTCAGAAAACTTAAAACATCACAATAGTAATCAAAACATATATAACACTGAAACAGAAGGAAATGGCATGGACCACAGAACTCCAAGGATTGTTTAAAAAAAAAAAAAAAAAGAAAGTGCTACCCTGGGAAAAGTACTCGCAATACTTTTTTTTTTTTTTAGATGGAGTCTCATTCTGTTGCCCAGGCTGGAGTGCAGTGGCACGATCTCGGCTCACTGCAAGCTCCGTGTCCCAGGTTCAAGCGCTTCTCCTGCCTCAGCACCCCTAGTAGCTGGGACTACAGGCAGCCGCCACCACGCTCGGCTGATTTTTGTATTTTTAGTAGAGACGAGGTTTTGCCATGTTGCCCAGGCTGGTCTCGAACTTCTGACCTCAGGTGATCCGCCCACCTCGGCCTCCCAAAGTGCTGGGATTACAGGCGTGAGCCAGCACGCCTGTAAAGTTCTTAATACTTTTGAAATCTTTAGAGCAGCTTCAAGGCTTGTAAATACATAGAACGAATATTTTTAAAAACAAAAAGAAATTGACTCAATACTATTTCTTTTCACTTTGAAAATATAAAGCACAAAACAAAGACAAACATTGCAAGTTTTTTTAAAAAAAGAGGAATTTTCCACTATAAATTTTTAAGAGAGGCAGAGATTAAGAACAACATCAGGCTGTTGGTGACCAAGAGCAGAAGCCTCTCCCCTCAATCTGGGTGGCCACAGGCCACTTCTCACCACCCGGGGCCCTGTCCTCTTTGAAGTTGTTAGTCTGTGCTGGATTTTCTTACTGTTTTGTGACCTCAGCTGTTGGTTAGAAAGAGTATTCATTTTCTTTTCTTTTTTTTTTCCCTCCCTCTCCTTCTTCCTTCCTTCCTTTTCTTCTTTCTTTTTTCCCTTCTCCTCTCCCCTCCCTCCCTCCCTCCCTCTCTCCCTCCCTCTTTCTTTCTTTTTTCTTTCTTTCTTTCTTTCTTTCTTTCCTTCTTTCTTCCTTCCTTCCTTCTCTCCCTCTCCTTCCTTCTTTCCTTCCTTCCTTTTCTTCTTTCTTTTTTTCCCTTCTCCTCTCCCCTCCCTCCCTCTGTCCCTCCCTCCCTCCCTTCCTCTCTCTTTCTTTCTTTCTCTCTTCCCTCCCTCCCTCTCCTTCCTTCCTTCCTTCCTTCCTTCCTTCCTTCCTTCCTTCCCCTCCCCCTCCCCTCCCCTCCCCTCCCCTCCTCTCCCCTTCCTTCCCTCCTTCCTTCCCCTCCCCCTCCCCTCCCCTCCCCTCCCCCCCTCTCCCCTTCCTTCCCTCTCCTTGTTGCTCTGTCACCCAGGCTGGAGTGAAGTGATGCAATCATAGCTCACTACAGCCTCAACCTCCTGGGCTCAAGCAATCCTTCTGCCTCAATGTCCTGAGTAGCTGGGGCTATGGGCACCTACCAGCACACCTGGATGCTTTTTAAAAATTTTTTCTAGAGATAAGATCTTGCTCTGTTTCCCAGGCTGGTCATGAACTCCTGGGCTCAAGCGATCTTCCTGCCTCAGTCTCCCAAAGCACTGGGATTACAGGCGTGAGCCACTGCACCTGGCCTTTGTTCATTTCTTTCATCCAGTCTTGCTTGGGTTTTATAGGAGGAGAGATTTAAAGTGATGTTTTCTGCCACATTGCTAGAAATAAAAATGCTGTGATAGAAGGAGCAATTTTTTTTTAATGTAGCAACTCTACTTTTCAGCCTTTGAAAAAATGTTGAGTTGGTTTTGGTTGCCATTTTTTGTCAGTGTGATTAGTCAGCTTCGTTCTTTTCAGTTAGCGCATTCTTGTGTATAGATATGCCAGAGTGACTTGAAGAACACACTACTGATCTTTACAGTTTTTCTTACATCCAAATAATGTTGCAGCAGAAACATCAGGGTATACATAACTTTTGACCTTGTCTAAATATCTCAGGAGGTAAATTCCTAAAAGCAGAAATGCAGCTTTAGAAGATAGTGGCATTTACAATTCTGTTAATCATTGACAAATAACCTTCCACAAAGTTTATAGCAACTTGAACTCCTGTCAACAGTGAGTGAAAATGCCAGTTCCCCCACAGCCTTGCCATAATGGTTATCAACTGAATTTAAAAGTTTTGCCAGCCAGTTATGTGAAATTAGTGTCTCTTTGATGTTATAATATTCATTTATTTGGCCATCAGTGAGATCACTCACCTATTCCTTTCTTTTCTGATTGTTAGTATCTTTGCACTAAGTACCTCTGTATATCTTCTATTTTGGCTATTGAGTTTTTTTCTTGTTGATTTGTAGGTGCTCTTTACATATGACAGGCACTAACACTTTGTTACATATGCTACATATGCTACATATTACTATTTTCTTCCAGTTTGCTATGTGCCTTTTTACTGGCTTTGTGGCTGTCCTCCATCCTAACACACCCAGTGTAGAAGAGAGCTTCCTTTGGGCTGGTGCCTTGGGACAGACTTTCCCCCAACATTGGTTCTTTGGTTGAACAGCCTCAACAGGGTATTTGGAAACAGACAAACTCAAGGCCACACACTCAGTCCCCTATAATCTCTCCCTTAAAAAAAAAAAAAAAAAAACCGTTTATTTTCAAATTACGAATACAATGACATACTAGAAAATCTTAAAAATACCAAAAGGTTTAAAGAAAGGGACGGAAATCATCCTGCATGCATTATTGCCATCTTACAAGAGAGGAAACAGAGACGAGGCGGAGTAGTATGTTGGCAAATAGTATTGGCAAGTAGGAGTATGCCTTACAAATCTCATAAGAAACAGCAAGGAGGGATGACTATTCTTCCATATCATCGGTTCACACAGCCTTCCAGTGTGGAACGGCTTGTTTGCAAGCCAAACCTACTGCACGAGAGGTTCTTCTTGTTCTCTGTGAGGTGCTGAGTTGCTAGGTTACTGAGAGCATCAGGAATCCAAGGAACAACATACTTATATCATGCTCAACTTTGAAAAATAAAATAGATACTAACATTTTAAAATGAGTAAGAATAATATTTATTGCACCAGCATTTGCAAATATTGAATTCTAGTTGCAATTCTACCATTTCTAGTATGTATGTATGTGGATGGATGGATGGATGGATGGATGGATGGATGGATGGATGGATGAGTAAATGGATGGTTGGATGGATGGATGAATGGATGGATAAATGGATGGATGGATGGGTGGGTGGGTGGATGGATGAATGAATGGGTGAATGGATGGGTGGGTGGGTGGATGGATGGATGAATGGATGGATAAATGGATGGATGGGTGGGTGGGTGGGTGGATGGATGAATGAATGGGTGAATGGATGAGTGGGTGGATGGATGGATGGTTGGTTGGGTGGGTGGATGGGTGAGTGGATGGATGGGTGGATGGATGAATGAGCAGATGGATGGATGGATGGATGAACAGATGAGTGGATGTATGGATGGATGAGTGAATGGATGGGTAGATGGATGAATAGATATAGAGACATAGATATAGATGAGAGCTTTATCAAGATATAATTCACACAATTCTACCATTTCTAAGCCTCAGTTTTAACTATAAGATATGGAAAATTGTTATGTGCCTGATAGAGAAAAAAGGAAGACTGACCCATTTTCTTTACCTGTTCTATTTTTTGCCTTACCTCTTATAATTTTATTTTTTAATGGTACTTTAAAAAACTGATTCATTTGAAAAATCCACCTGGATAAAAGCCCCAACCTCTTGATAATGTTGTTACCTGTAGTTTATTTCCTAACAGCTTTATTGAGATAAAATTATATGCTATAAAGGCCAGGCACAGTAGCTCACACACCTCTAATCCCAGCATTTTGGGAGGCCGAGGCAGGTGGATCACTTGAGGTCAGGAGTTTGAGACCAGGCTGGCCAACAGAGTGAAACCCTGTCTCTACTACAAATATAAAAATTAGCTGAGTGTGGCGGTGCATGTCTGTAATTCAAGCTACTCGGGACGCTGAGGCAGCAGAATCGCTTGAACCCGGGAGGTGGAGGTTGCAGTGAGCTGAGATCGTGTCACTGTACTCCAGCCTGGGCGACAGAGCGAGACTGGCCTGTTCTGAACATTTCGTATCAATGGGATCACACACTGTGTGGCCTTTTGTCTGGCTTCTCTTGCTGAGTGTGATTTTTTGGAGTTCATCCACATTGTAGCGTGTATGCAGTGAGGTTTTAAATGCTCCTAGACTTAGTACAACCCCCCATGCGCAGGGCCTAAAAGAGCTAAATCAAGGCATCATTTCCTTACTGCTGCCATCATCTGACATGGGAGGAGGGTACCAGAGTCAAACAGCAGAGGTGGGAACGACACAGGAAGATCCAGAGACACGTGGAAGACTCCGAGATCTGCAAGAAATGCGACCTGGGAGGCCAGGCATGGTGGCTCATGCTTGTGATCTCAGCACTTAGGAAGGCCGAGGCGGGTGGATCACTTGAGGTCAGGAGTTCAAGACCAGCCTGTTCAACGTGGCGAAACACCATCTCTGCTAAAAAAAAAAAAAAAAAAAAAAAGTGCACCTGTAGTCCCAGCTACTTGGGAGGCTGAGGCAGGAGAATCACTTGAACCCGTTGCAGTGAGCTGAGATCGCACCACTGCACTCCAGCCTGGGCCATGGAGGGAGACTCCATCTTAGAAGAAAGAAAAGAGATGGCTGGGCGCGGTGGCTCATGCCTGGAATCCCAGCACTTTGGGAGGCCGAGGCAGGCGGATCACCTGAGGTCGGGAGTTCGAGACCAGCCTGACCAACATGGAGAAACCCCATCTCTACTAAAAATACAACATTAGCCGGGCGTGGTGGCTCATGCCTGTAATCCCAGCTACTTGGGAGGCTGAGGCAGGAGAATCGCTTGAACCTGGAAGGGGGAGGTTGTGGTGAGCCAAGATCGCGCCATTGCACTCCAGCCTGGGCCACAGAGGGAGCCTCCGTCTTAAAGAAGAGAAAGGAGACCTGGGAGTCAGCTAGCACCAGGGCCAGCAAGGGACGGCTGATGTCACACCTGAGCACCTGGGAAGAGAGGTGCCACCACCAAGACAAAGCAAGAGAGTCGGGGAGGAAAAGAAGCCGGTTTCCCCAGAAAGATGACCACCTGATGGGGTCTGCGGTGTGATCAGCAAGCCCGGGTTTGCTGGGTCTGAGGACTTGGCGCTGCTCCAACCAGGACAACCCCGGGTAACCCAGCTGGGGTTGGTCACCCTGAGTCTGGAGTTCCCACGGAGCGGGCCAAGGTTAGATGCGTCAGCAGGCGGTTTGAAATGAAAGTCAGAGGAGGATGGCTAAGAAATACGGCCCCTGACTGACGGGAGAAAGTTCCGCGGGGCCGGCGTCCAGCTGCCGCTGCCCTGGGCTCCTGCTTTTTTCCCAGCCGGGGGAACGGGCCCTTTGACCGCCCTGCCCGGCCCTGTGCGATTCACCAGCTGTTGACTTTTAAAAGAAAAACAAACCTCATGACGTGCATTAAGGTCTGTTTACTACCTGTCGCTTTGCAGGGAGCCGCGTCGTGATGGTTTATCTCAGTGTGACTTTTTAATCTGATGTCTTTCGGGTTGTCCTCAGGGAGCTGATTAGAATGTAAAGGCCAGTTGCAATTCAGCCGGACTCTCCTAGTGCACAAACAACATTGTCACCATTCCCCGGCCACCCTCTCACGCCCCCACCAAGCTTAGGAAAATAGTTCGTGCTCAAGGGACTTGCTAGGTTTCTAAGCAGCCTGTGAAGTGCCGTATTTCTGCTGCACAAATTGTACCAGGGGACCTTTTACACCAGAGCAAGCCGTTTGCAAAGAGAGAAATGGTTTTTCTTCTCTTGTTCCAATCTTTTCATGCCCAGTTGCCCTGGCTCGAATTTGCAGTAACAATACCGAATAGAAACAGTGAGAGTGGCCACCCTTATCTTGTTCCTGTTCTTTCTTTCTTTCTTTCTTTCTCTCTTTCTTTCTTTCTTTCTTTCTCTTTCCTTCCTTCCTTCCTTCCTTCCTTCCTTCCTTCCTTCCTTCCTTCCTTCTCTCTCTCTCTTTCTTTCTTTTCTTGAGATGAGAGTCTTGCTGTGTCGCCCAGGCTGGAGTGCAGTGGCACGATCTTGGCTAACTGCAACCTCTGCCTCCTAGGTTCAAGTGATTCTCCTGCCTCAGCCTCCCAGGTAGCTCCTGGAGGCTGAGACAGCGTCCCCCTCCCTTCCATGCTTTCACGGTCGGTGTGATGCTGCCTCGAGTTACAGCTTTTTGGGAACTGCATGAGGCCCGGCTGACTCAGCAGCCCAGGCCTGCCTCCCCTTTGAAGCCCGTTTGTGGCCGTTACAAGGTGGCCGCCTGCGTACCGACCCCCGCACTGGCGCCGGCTGTTGTCCTCACTGGCCAGAGCCTCTGCCATCCCAGGCGCTAGATCTCACAGCTCCTTTGGGTCCCAGGAACTTTCCCAGCCCCTTGCAGCTGCATCTCAGCAGCTGTGATTCTCATCAGAAGACATTGTGCCCGGGGAGCCCTCTGTCCTTCTGCCCGGGACCTGAGAGTGTGGGTGAGCTTCCCCGGCAGAGGAAGCAACGCAGGGCACGCAGGTGAGGTCGGAGGGGCAGGAGAGACCCCTGGGTCTGCATCTGGGAATGGTTCGGTCCAGGCAGAGACCCTAGAGCCAAATGCTCAGGGACGATCTGGTGTTTCTGTGCAGGTCACATCCTCCTGGTGTCTTCTTGCCGCTGCAACTGTCCGTGGTGAAACCTCCAACTCAGGGGTCCTAACCTGTGGCTGATCCTAGCCCCTGGGGGACATCGGGTGATGTCTGGGGCCAAAAATTAGCCGGGTGTGGTGTCGCGCGGTAGTGGATGCCAGGATTCTCCTCCAGTGTCATTATGATTTCAAAGTCACATTCTTTTTTTTTTTTTTGAGATGGAGTCTCGCTCTGTCACCCAGGCTGGAGTGCAACGGCACGATCGCTGCTCACTGCAACCTCCACCTCCTGGGCTCAAGTGATTCTCCTGCCTCAGCCTCCCGAGTAGCTGGGACTACAGGCGCGTGACACCACACCCGGCTAATTTTTGTATTTTTAGTAGAGACGGGGTTTCACCATGTTGGCCAGGCTGGTTTCAAACTCCTGACCTCAAAAGATCCGCCCACCTCGGCCTCTCAAAGTACTGGGATTACAGGCGTGAGCCACCACACCCGGCCCAACGTGACATTCTACTGGATCTACACATGATATTCACTCTGAGTTCCCACTGAGGGATGCTTGCGTGCGTGTGTGTGTAAATTCTACCTCCTTTTTCACTTGAGCCCTTGGCTGTCAAATGTCAGGGCTGGGATTTGCCCTCATTTCCAGAGTCTGTGAGTGTCCTTCCCTCCCCATCCTTCCCTTTCAGCCTCACCTGAGCTCTTGGGGGACCGAGGTCACCAGCAGCTTGTCTGGCCCCGCTGGCTCCCAGCTCCCCAAGCCAGACGCGCCATCTCAGGTTCTCCATTTGCGGCCCTCGCTTTGAATTTATGGGCCTGCTGAGCGGAATGGGAAACTCATCAGGGAGTGTGAAAGTCACTCTAGAAGGTGGGAATGCCAGCAGCCACCAGCCCCCAGCACCTGCACCAACAAGGGGTCTTGCCACACAGCTTGGGCTGGGGCAGGCAAAGCTGAGGGTGGGGCAGTGGAAGGTGGGAGCTCTTGGTTTTCCCCAATCTCACCCCATCATGACGGCTGCAAGACTGTGCTGAGCCAGCCCTGGTTCCACAGTCTACAAAGGGGGTGAGAGGTCCGTTTTTCATCATCAAAATCGTACAACTTTATGTTTACAAAAGTAACACTGGCTTGTTGCTAAAAAATTTTTTCAGAAAACACACAAAAGTTTAAAGAAAAATATCCTTAGGACAGTTTTCCAGAGGGAGATTTGCTTATAAGAACAGTTATTCCAATGTCCTCCACCCACTGTCTGCTAGTCCATGATTTATCACACCTTGACCATCCCTGGATATTATCTACTTAAAAAAAAATACTCGCCAGTTAGACCAGGTGTAGTGGCTCATGCCTGTAATCTCATTACTTTGGGAGGCTGGGGCAGGAGGATTGCTTGAGCCCAGGAGTTTGAGACCAACCTGGGCAACATAGCAAGACCCCATCTCTACAAAAAAATTTAACAATTTGGCCGGGCACAGTGGCTCATGCCTATAATCCCAGGACTTTGGGAGGCCGAGGTGGGCAGATCACCTGAGGTCAAGAGATCGAGACCATCCTGGCCAACATGGTGAAACCCCATCTCTACTAAAAATACAAAAAATAGCTGGGCGTGGTAGCTTGCACCTGCAGTCCTAGCAACTCGGGAAGCTGAGGCAGGAGTATCACTTGAACATGGCAGGTGGAGGTTGCAGTGAGCCAAGATCACGTCACTGCACTCTAGCCTCAGTGACAGAGCGAGACTCTGTCTCAAAAAAAAAAATTAACAATTAGCCAGCCATGGTGGCACGCACCTGTAGTCCCAGCTACTTGGAAGGTGGAGGTAGAGGGATCCTTTGAGCCCAGGAAGTCAAGGCTGCAGTGAGGCATGATTGCACCACTGCACTCCAGCCTGGGCAACAGAGCAAGACCCTGTCTCAAAAAAAAAAAATTGTCATTTAAAGGCTAAAAGTAACATCTCATTGTTTGATCTGTAATCTTTTTTATTACTGGAGAGCTTGAAATTTTTCATAATGAACATTTATAATGCTTTTTGTGGATTATGTTCACTTTTAACAATTTTATTTTTTAAATTTTGAGATAATTTGTGAATTATAGAAGAGGTGCAAAAATAGTACAGACTGTTCCCTTACACCTTTCATCCAGCTTCCCATTGGCTGACATCTTCCATAACTACAGAACATTTATCACCACTAAAAAAATCAACCTTTCTACAATATTAAATATAGGGCTGATTCGAATTTCATCCTTTTTTCCATTTCCATGTGCTTTTGTGTTCCAGGATCTGATCCAGGATCCCACATTTATTAAGCTGGTTTGTTCACTTTTCATTGATTTGTTGGAGATCTTTATATATTAAGGACCTCAACTTTTTGTCTCTTGTCCCTTTGGCAAAGTATTTCCATTTTGCTTTTTCACTTTGGTGATGACTTCAAGAGATGGGTGGTAGGTGACATAGGATGATGCTGGCATCATGACTTAAAGAGAGAGTTATAGGGCACAGTCTGCATGCCAAACCCTCCACAAACTGTTCTCACCTCCCTGTCCCCTCCCAGACATTCTCTGTTTCTCTAACACAAATTGAGCAACTGGCCACTTGTCACCTTGTGAAACCTTGGTATTTTATTCCACAAAGTTGTGCCTATCTTGAGTAGAGCCTACACCTTAGCCATAACATGGTTCATGCATTGTTCCAACACCTGTTGGGTGATGCAGAGTGAATGGGGCCTGGCCAGGCAGCTTATTGAGGAACATGTCACAGTGTCCCCACCCTCGAGGAGAAGGGGAGGTGTCCTATCCCTGCAGGGTGGGGTGAAAACCCGTGCAGAAGTGGGCACTGGGAGTGCAGCCAGGAGCTTGGCTGCAGGCGTCCTGGCTGCAGACACAGCTTTGCTGCTGTGTTTGGTAAACAACACCAGGGACCAGGGAGGGGGCCCCCACATCCCACCCCACAGCCTCAGACCTGTTCTCACCCCCCTGTGGTTTGGGAACTCAGTATCTCTGCTGACCCCTCCTGGGTAATTTGCAAGTGAAGGAATTGACTGCTGGGGCTCCAGGCCACCCGAGAGACACCCCCCTCCCCATCCCCGTGTCAGTCTGTCACCCAGGCCTCTGGGAGCTTTTAGACAAACTCTGTTGGGGGAGGGGAGAGGAGGAAGCAGAGATTAATCACTTTCAGGCTGGGCCTGCAGCAGAAGGCACTTCTAGTGAGGGACGTCATAGTGCATTTTCCCACAGGGTTCATGGAAGTCTTTCTTGAGGCCTGATGACGAGGAAGGAAGACACCGGTCTCTGCCTCAACAACCAGGCAGAGGCCGGGTGCAGTGGCCCATGCCTGTAATCCCAATACTCTGGGAGGCCAAGTCGGGTGGAGCGTCTAGGATCAGGAGTTCAAGACCATCCTGGCCAACATGGTGAAACCCTGTCTCTACTAAAAATACAAAAATTAGCCGGGTGTGGTGGCGCGCACCTGTAATCCCAACTACTCGGGAGGCTGAGACAGGAGAACCGCTTAAACCCGGGAGGCAGAGCTTGCAGTGAGCTGTGATTGCACCACTGCACTCCAGCGTGGGAGATAGACCAAGACTCTGTCTCAAAAAAAAAAAAAAAAAAAAAAGTAAAAATTAACTAGGCTTGGTGGCACCTGTAGTTCCAGCTACTTGGGAGGCTGAGTGGGGAGGATCCCTTGAGGCCAAGAATTTGAGGCTGCAGTGAGCTGTGATTGCACCACTGCACTCCAGCCTGGGTAACAGCACGACCTTGTCTCTAAAATAAAATAAAACAGAACCAGGCACAGCGCCGGGCACGGTGGTTCACGCCTGCAATCCCAGCACTTTGGGAGGTCAAGGCGAGTGGATCCCCTGAGGTCAGGAGTTCAAGACCAGCCTGGCTAACATGGCAAAACCTCGTCTCTACTAAAAATACAAAAATTAGCCAGACATGGTGGAGCACACCTCTAGTCCCAGCTACTTGGGAGGCCGAGGCAGGAGAATCTCTTGAACCTGGGAGGCGGAGGTTGCAGCGAGCCGAGATTGCGCCACTGCGCTACAGCCTGGGCAACAGAGTGAGACTCAGTCTCAAAAAAAAAAATAGAACCAGGCAGAGAGCAGCAGGGCTGCATCCTATCCCTGCCCCTTAGACAGAGAGGCATGAAGGGGTGAGCAGGCCAGGCCGGGACCAATGTCAGGGGCCCTGACCCCTAGGCACACCTGCATTCCCCTGCCCTGGGAATTCCTCCAGTGTTTATTGAGTGGGTCCTCTGGGACGGGCACTGGGGGGATGCAACGGTTTTTTTTAAAGTCTCAGTGGATTCTAGCCGGGTGTCCGAGGAGGACAGAAGCTGAGAGACGCCTGCGCCCCCAGAACTGGAGGAGGCAGGAAGCGTCCTCCCCTGGAGCCTCTGGAGGGAGCACAGGCTTGCAGACACCGTGATTTTGGACTTCTGGCCTCCAGATCTGGGAGAGGATCCGTGTCTGTGGTTTTAAGACCCCCCCTCCCCCATTTGTGGCACTTTCTGACGGCAGCCCCAGAGTTCCTGGGAAACATCCACAGAGTTCCTGGGAAATGGGGATGTCAGGCCCGTCTTCTGCATGTTTGGCAACCAGAAAAGCCCCTGTCCGTGGAGGTGCGTCCCCTGCTCCCCGCATTTCTGCCAAAGCCCGTCGGTCAGCAGCTTGTCCTTGCGTGTCCCCGAGGAAGGTGACCAGCAGGCGGAGCTGCTGCCCAGCGGCGGCCATCCCCACGCCCTCCTCCCTCCTCTTGTTACCATAAACACTTGCAGACCTCAGAGGAAAACACTCAAGGATTCCCAACCGCCAGGGCTGTGTGCTCAGGGCTTCAGAGGCACGCATAGGGAGTGCCCTTTCCTGCACCCGCCCTGTTGACTCTGCTATCTTCCCGGCCGCCCGGCTTCCCGGGGCAGCCTGATGGCCAGGGTGCAGGTCTGGGTGGGTGCCAGGTGCCTGCCCTCCTGCCCGCCCCGGGCCACCCTGAGCTGTAGGACACAGAGACCCGGACAGGAGCCAGCCGTGCTGGGAGTGGCCTCAACTCTGGGTTACGCTGGGGCAGTGAAATTTCAAAACAAACTTAGCCACAGGATCTGAGTCAGGTGTGTCCGGGTGACCCCTGTCCAGACCTTGGCGTCTGGACCTGCCCGGTCAGGGGCACCCGTCTCACAGATGCTGAGGCAGAGCCCCAAATCACGGGACCCTCTGCTGCAGGCACTGGCGGGGCGGGCTGCCAGGGCCGGAGACGAGCAATGTGCATTCTTGGGATGTTTTTTCGTTTAACCGTCTCTCCCTC
The DNA here is from genome assembly GCF_009828535.3 of Hylobates moloch. NCBI lineage: Eukaryota > Metazoa > Chordata > Mammalia > Primates > Hylobatidae > Hylobates > Hylobates moloch. The sequence goes on from NW_026652290.1 coordinate 96,672,798, forward strand.
TCCCAGCCATTTCCTGGCCTCTCACAGACAAGCGACAGACAAGCAGGTCTGGCGCCGGGCCACGCTGGTGGTTTTCCATGCCGGGGGTCAGTCTGGGATCTACATCCCCACAGCTCGGCCCCTGGAGGGCCAGGAGTCAGGGGTTTGAGGCCCCGATCTACCCCTTCCCAGCTCTGTGACCTTAAAATCCTTTAGCATGGGTTTCCCTACTTGGGCATGTTAACATTTGGAAGCTGATGATTCTTGGTCTTGGGGTGTTGGGGGGTTCCTGGCAGGGAGTGGGTGGAGGCCAGAGACTGCTCAGCACCCTGCAGTGCCCAGGACGGCCCCACCCCAGAGAGAAGGATCCAGCCCCAGTGTCCACAGGGCTGAGGGGGAGAGACCCTGCTGAAAAGAAGCTGCAAACAGGTGCTTTTCTGCCCAGCTTCTCCGGCCTGGTTAGCAATGAAACCTGTGGCTACCACCGGCCATTAGCCCAGCCCCTGGGCGGGCGTTGCTCGTGAATTCCTTAGGCCCTGCAGGACGGGCAGTCTCTCGCTCATGGCTGGAGCACCGTTTTCTGTTGATTTATTTATATTCTGCCTCATTCCACAAAGGACCGAAGCAAGCATTCAGGAAGAGATTCAATCAAATAGAAAACTGCAAATAGCTTCCTAACATAGAGTAGAGAACAGAGCGAGTCAGGAGTCAGCACTAGGCTGCCCTCGGTCCCCTGGGTCCTGTATTGGGTTCCCTGAGGGTCCCCAGCTCTAATGGGGGATTCGTCCCAGCTCTGCCTACGCTACCTGCATCTCAGCAAATCTCTGAGCCACAAAGCCTCTAAGAATCAGCACCCTCTATGATGTCACAATGCTGAGTAAGACAAGCATGGAGCTGGGCGCAGTGGCTCATGCCTGTAATCTCAGCACTTTGGGAAGCCGAGGTGGGAGGATCGCTTGAGCCCAAGAGTTCAAGACCAGCCTGGGCAACAGAGAGACCTCCGTCTCTACAAAAAAAAAAAAGAATTAGCCGGGCGTGGTGGTGCACATCTGTGGTCCCAGCTACTCGAGGGGCTGAGGTGGGAGGATCTGGAGTCTGGGAGGTTGAGGCTCCAGTGAGCTGTGATTGCGCCATTGCGCTCCAGCCTGGGTGACAGCAAGACTTCATCTCAAAAAAAAAAAGAAAGAAAGAAAATAACACCATAACATTTTATATAGGGATGTTCTACGTTTTCTTTTTAGATTTATTCCTCAATGTAAATATGTAGCAAATGTTTACATGCATATATAATATCTAAATATTACACTGATATTTCTTTTTTTTTTTTTTTTTTTGAGATGGAGTCTCGCTCTGTCACCCAGGCTGCCGTGCAAGTGGCATGATCTCGGCTCACTGCAACCTCTGTCTCCCGGCTTAAAGCAATTCTCCTGCCTCAGCCTCCCAAAGTGCTAGGATTACAGGCGTGAGCCACCATGCCCGGCCAGAAGACTCTAGCTTAGCAGAGTCGTGGGAAGACACTCCCCTGCTGGTTCCTGGTATGAAGAAATGAGTGGTGCATTGTGAGAAGGCCCGAGGAGGGTCTGATAGCTAGAACCCAAGGGTGGCCCCTAGGAGCTGGGCGTGTCCCTCCAGGCAACATCCAGCCAGGAAACAGGGACCCCTGTCCTACAACCACAGGGAGGCAAATGGTGCCAACAGCCTGAGGGAATGCTGGATGAGGAGCCTTCCCCGGCCGAGCCTTGGATGAGACGCAGCCCCGGCCAACACCCAGACTGCAGCCCTGGGGGGACCCTGAGCAGAGGCCCTGGCTTGGCTGTTCCCAACTCCTGACCCCCCAAACTGTGATGTACTAAGTGGATGGTGTTGGAAGCTGCCACATGGGTGGCGATTGGTTATGCAACACAGAGACTGAGCTTACTGCCCCACAGCCCCAGCCTGCAAGGTGGACCTTGTCCTGACCCTGCCAACAGGAATACAAAGACTTACTGGAACTTTGCACATGGGACAGCCCTGGTGACTCACGTAGCGTGAATGAGTTAACAGCAAATTCATGCCGGGTGCAGAGGCCCACGCCTGTAATCCCGGCACTTTGGGAGGCTGAGGCAGGAGGATCACTTGAGCCCAGGAGTTTGAGGCCAGCCTGGGCAACATAGCGAGACCCTGTCTTTAGAACGAATTTTAAAAATTAGCCAGGGTGGTGCTGCGCTCTTGTAGTCTTAGCTACTCAGGAGGCTGAGGCAGGAGGATTGCTTGCATTCAGGAGTTTGAGACCAGCCTGGGCAACCCAGGGAGACCCCATCTGTAAAAAAAAAAAAAGTTTTAAAAATTACCCAGATGTGGTGGTGTGCACCTGTAGTCCCAGCTACTCACGAGTCGAGGTGGGAGGATTGCTTGAGCCCAGGAGGTCCAGGCTGCAGTAAGCTGTGATTGCACCACTGCACTCAGCCTGTGCAGTGAAGCAAGACCCGGTTTCTTAAATAGATAAATAAAATTAAAAAGACCAAGTTTAGTTCCCAAGGGTTCCTGATTTCCCAGACGTGTGAGGGCAGCCACCAGCTGCTGCAGTGCCCGTCCCCCGCCCGCCGCGGCCCGCCCTGTCCTCCCTGGGGTCAGCAAGCATCCAGGGACCACGGTGAACTCTGGGAGGGAGTGGGACAACCCCACCCAGGGCGGATTCCCAGCACACCGCGTGCAGGCCTAGGTCGAAGGGTTCTGCTGGAATCGACCCGGCGTGTTTGTTTTTGCTGCAGTCCCCTGGGGCCGTCCGGGCTGCACGCCTGCACGTCATCCAAGGCCGCCCCACTGCGGTGGGTTGGGAAACACAGTCTTGGAGCCCGCCAGCCTCACAACTCCTGCTCTGAGAGTACGTGCCTGTGCCGCATGTGTCTGTGTGTGTGTGTGTGTGTGTGTGTCTGCATGCGTCTGTGTGTCTGGTTCTGCGTGTGTCTGTGTGTGTCTGCATGTCTGCGTGTACCTGTGAGCGTGTCTGTGTGTGTCTG
>NW_026652290.1:96675785-96840648 GCF_009828535.3 Hylobates moloch
TGTGTGTGCCTGCGTGTGTCTGCATGTGCCTGCGTGTCTGCATGTCTAGTGTGCCTGCGTGTGTCTGCGTGTCTGCGTGTGCCTGCGTGTCTGTGTGTCTGCATGTGCCTGCGTGTGCCTGCGTGTGTCTGCGCGTGCCTGCGTGTCTGCATGTGCCTGCATGCCTGCGTGTGCCTGCGTGTGTCTGCATGTGCCTGCATGTCTGCGTGTCCGCACGTGCCTGCGTGTGCCTTCGTGTCTGCATGTCTGCATGTGCCTGCGTGTCTGCGTGTGCCTGCGTGTGCCTGCGTGTCCACACGCCCTGAGGAGGCGGCCATTCTGCTTTGTGCACTTCCCAGAAGCTTTCCAGGTCAGTCCCAAAGGACGCCCAAAAAGACTAGAGCTGGGCACTGTGGCTCACACCTGTAATCCCAGCACTTAGAGAGGCCAAGGCAGGAGGATTGCTTGAACCCAGGAGTTCCTGGCAACAGCAAGGTCCCGTCTCTACAAAAAATTTTTAAAATTAGCTGGACAGGCTGGTGCAAACCTGTGGTCCTAGCTACTCCGGAGGCTGAGGTGGGAGGATGGCTTGAGCCCAGGAGCTCCAGGCTGCAGGGAGCTGTGATGGCGCCACTGCACTCCAGCCTGAGCAATAGAGCAAAGCCCCGTCTAAAAAAAAAAAAAGAAAGAAAAAAAGGAAAGAAAAAGAAAAAAGAAAGAGAGACTCCAACCAGCCTTTCTCCCTTGTTCCCTGACAGCTCAGAGATAACCACTGTGCCCCTAAGCCTAACAGCAGCTGGAGCTGATGTCCTTTCACAGGGCCTGCCAGCAGCCTTGCAGGAAGCACGAGCCCATTTAACAGGCAGGACACTGAGGCTCAGATAACAAGTGCGGTTTCGGACAACAGCAGGAGAGGAGGTGGAGAAACAGACCCTCGTGCGTGGCTGGTGGGGATGGAACAAGGCCCAGCCTGGCGGCTTCTCACATGGTAAACACGGAATTACCATAGGGCCCAGCAATCCCACTCCTGGGTATAGACCCCACGGAACTGACAGCAGGGACTGAAAGAGGTGTTTGCACACACAAGTGCACAGTGGCACCATTCCCAACAGCCCCAGGGTGGAAGCCACCCCAGGTGCCCATCAGTGGATAAACACAGCATGGTCCAACCAGACAGTGGAATATTACTCAGCCATGAAAAGGAAGGGAATCCAGACAGGGGCCACAGTGTGGATGAACCTTAAGGTCCTCACGCTCAGTGAGAGGAGCCAGACACAAAAGGATGTATCCCGTGTGATCCCACTCCTGGGAAGTCCCTAGAGTCGTCAGATTCACAGAGACAGGAAGTGGGATGGGTGAGCGCCAGGGGCTGGGGAGGGGGACAGGGAGTGAGTGTTTCATGGGGACAGAGTTTCAGTTTGGGAAGAGGAGAAGGTTCTGGAGAGGATGGTGGTGATGGCGGCACAACATTGTGGTCAGAAAAGACAGCGGGAGAGGAAGGGCTGACACAGCCCCGAGCCCCATCTTCCGGCTCCAGCGTCATATGGGATGCGTGTTCCCGCAGCCACACCGTTGAGTTTGAAGGCGTGATGTCAGAATGCAGGCCCAGCAGGGACTCCCCAGGAGATGGTGGGGGTGGCTGGCAGGGCGGGTTTCACCTGGACTGCACCAGCCCAGGTATGACGGGCTCTGGGCCAGAGCCAGGCACCCAAGGTGAGAAGGCAGCATCTCTCATCTCGGGATACCCAGGCCTCCCCCAGGCGGCAGAACTCCGGCCGTACCTCGCAGCAGCTGGTCCGTGGCGCCCACGGTATGTCCCATTCATGCAGTGCCTTTCCAGCCTCTTCCAGAAAGAATTTAATTCGCCGCTTCGCATATGACCATGGGAGGGAAATGCCAATCCCACTTTTATTGTTTGTTTGTTTTCGTTTCAAGACGCAGTCTCGCTCTGTCGCCCAGGCTGGAGTGCAGTGGCGTGATCTCAGCTCACTGCAACCTCCACCTCCCAGGTTCAAGTGATTGTCCTGCCTCAGCCTCCCGAGTAGCTGGGATTACAGGCACCCACGACCACGACTGGCTAATTTTTGTATTTTTAGTAGAGACGGGGTTTCGCCATGAACAAGACTCTCTTTTGCCATGTTGACCAGGCTGGTCTCAAACTCCTGACCTCAGGTGATCCGCCCACCTTGGCCTCCCAAACTGCTGGGATTACAGGCGTGAGCCACCGCCCCCAGCCCCAATCCGACTTTTAGATCGTTCTCCACAGACAGCGCAGAAGCAGTTTGTCCGAAGCCACGCAGCTAGCTGTGAGGGGACAGGACACGGACAAGATCTTAAGTCTTCTAGCCGCTTCCCTGGGACTAGCCCCGCCTCCTCCATCAGTGCAGAAACATGGTGGGGGAGTGGGCTCGGAACTGTGGTCCCCTCAATACCTATTTCATGAAGGAAGCCAGGCCAGGCGTGGGAGCTCAGGCCTGTAATCCCAGCACTTTGGGAGGCCGAGGCGGGCGGATCACCTGAGGTTGGGAGTTCGAGACCAGCCTGGACAGCATGGTGAAACCCCGTCTCTACTAAAAATACAAAAAACTAGCCGGGTGTGGTGGCGCCTGTAGTCCCAGCTACTCAGGAGGCTGAGGCAGGAGAATTGCTTGAACCTGGGAGGCAGAGGTTGCAGTGAGCCAAGATCACGCCACTGCACTCCAGCCTGGCGACAGAGCGAGACTCCGTCTCAAAAAAAGAAAAGAAAAAGTGTTGGAACTAGAGAGTGGTGATGGTTGCATAGCTCTGGGAAGGAATGAAAAACTTTCTCGACCAGCCTAGGCAACATAGCGAAACAAAAAAATTAAGCAGGCATGGTGGCATGCACCTGTAGTACCAGATACGTGGGAAGCTGAGGCAGGAGGATTGCTTGAGCCCAGGAGTTAAAGACCAGCCTGGGCAACACAGCAAGACCCTGTCTCTTAAAAAAATAAAAAATTAGCCTGGTGTTGTGGTGTGCACCTGTGGTCCCAGCCACTCGGGAGGCTGAGCTGGGAGGATTGCTTGAGCTCGGGAGGTGGAGGCTGCAGTGAGCTATGATCGCACCACTGCACTCCAGCCTGGTGGACACAGTGAGACCGCTTCTCAAAAAAACAAACAAACAAACAAAAAACAAACCAACAAAACACAAAGAGAGAGAGACAACGTAGCATTGTCAAAAGAACAGACAAGTAGGCCAATGGGACAGGATAGGTATAGCCCATATTTTATATAACCCATATAAAACGGTCAACTGGCCGGGCGCAGTGGCTCACGCCTGTAATCCCAACACTTTGGGAGGCCAAGGTGGGCAGATCACCTGAGGTCAGGAGTTCAAGACCAGCCTGGCCAACACGGTGAAACCCCGTCTCTACTAAAAATACAAAAATTAGCCAGGCGTGGTGGCGCTCGCCTATAATCCCAGCTACTCAGAAGGGTGAGGCAAGAGGATCACTTGACCCCGGGAGGCAGAGGTTGCAGTGAGCCGAGATCGCACCCCTGCACTCTAGCCTGGGCGACAGAGCAGGACTCCATCTCAAAAAAAAAAAAAAAAAAAAAAAAGAGTGACCACACATCTGATGACTCTTCCACTTAACGTAGCCTGCGGGCGCCCTCCAAGCCATCCCTGCACACCACCCATCCTAGAAATGCAACGTGGCCTGACCACGCCTCTGCAGGCAGATGTGAGATGGTTCCAGTTTGGAAGGATTCACAGTTCTGCAATCAGAACAAAGATAAGGATATAGGTAGACATCTTTGCCCACGTGTCCAACAGGGTATTTACAATAAATTCCTAGGTAGGGAATTGTCACATCAGCAGGTAGCACCTTCTCGGTTCCGACTATGCCACCGCATTTTCTTCCAAAAATGTTGACCAGGGAACCCTCTGTTATCTGTGCCGGAGAGGCCCCCATTCCGCAGATCCTAGAAGACACTGGGTGTCCTCAGGCTTCCATCCGTGACAGTCCGAGGGGCCAGGGTGGAATCTTGTTATTGGTGCATTTGTTGTTGTTTGTTAAAGCTGGATAACTCCGCCGGGCACGGTGGCTCACGCCTATCATCTCAGCACTTTGTTTGTTTGTTTGTTTTTTTGAGATGGAGTCTTGCTGTCTCCCAGGCTGGAGTGCAGTGGCGCGATCTTGGCTCACTGCAAGCTCCGCCTCCCGGGTTCACGCCATTCTCCTTCCTCAGCCTCCCGAGTAGCTGGGACTACAGGCGCCCGCCACCACATCTGGCTAATTGTTTGTATTTTTAGTGGAGACAGGGCTTCACCGTGTTAGCCAGGATGGTCTCAATCTCCTGACCTCGTGATCTGCCCACCTTGGCCTCCCAAAGTGCTGGGATTACAAGCGTGAGCCACCACGCCCGGCCCATCTCAGCACTTTGGGAGGCCAAGGTGGGTGGATCGCTTGAGTCTAAGAATTTGAGACCAGCCTGGACAACATAGTGAGACCCCATCTCTACAAAAAAAAAAATACAAACATTAGCCAGGCTTGGTGGCGTGCACCTATAATCCCAGCTACTGTGGAGGCTGAGGCAGGAGGATGGGTTGAACTCAGGAAGTCAAGGCTGCAGTGAGCTGTGATCGCGCCACTGCACTCCAGCCTGGGTGACAGACCAAGACCCTGTCTCAAAAAAGTAAAAAGCCAAACTGAACATCTCTTTTTAGGCTTGGGGTTTTGTTTCCACGTGTGAATTGTGGGTTCACGTCCTTTACCATCTCTCCACTGTCCGAGGAGGGCTGTCTGCTCCTGGAAAACCTTCCAGTACCTTCCGCTCATGGCTGAGACTTGGCTCCTGGGCTCTCTCTCTCTCTGAAGCTCCTCCTGGGGCCCGTTATGGGGCTGCGTCCTTAGGGATTTAGCTTCTCCTTTGCTGCCATGAGTTCTCAGCTAAGTGGCTGTGGAGATGGCCATTTTACAGATGGAAGAGCTGAGGTGTGCAGGTGCCACATCCCCAGTGAACACGGGCCCCATCCACGTGTGGCTGGAAAGGGAAGTTTCCTTCCTGACCTGAGGCCCAGTGGAGCTCTGCGTGTCTCCTCGTGCCTGACTGTCATAGTCTGTTTTGTGTTGCTATAAAGGAATAGAGCTGAGGCTGAGGGGTTTATAAAGCATAGAGGTATATCTGGTTCACAGTTCTACAGAACACACAAGCGTGGCGGCAGCATCTCCTGGGCTTCTGGTGAGGCCTCAGGAAGCTTCCACTCATGGCAGAAGGTGAAGGGGGAACAGGCATCTCATACGGCCAGAGAGGGAGCGAGAGAAAGGAGGGAGGAGGTGCCAGGTTTTTATTAACAACCAGGTTGTCCGTGAACTAACAGAGCGGGAACTCACTCATTCCCGAGGGGAGAGCACCAAGCCGTTCATGAGGGATCCCCCCCACCACCCAAATGCCGCCCACCCAGCCTCACCTCCAACACTGGGGGTGGTATTTCCGCGTGAGATCTGGAGCCACAAACGTCGGCCCCGTGTCACTGACCTTGCTCAGTCCTGTGCTTCCGGATTCTGGGTTTTGTGGTTATTTTTGCTGCCGTTATTCTAGTGTGGTGGTTCTCAGCTGGGGCTGATCCTTCTCCCCGGGGACACCGGGAGATGTCTGGTGACATTTGTGGTTGTCATGACTGGGGGACGGGTGATGTCTGGGGACGTCTGTGGTTGTCCTGATGGGGGTGCTCTTGGCATGGAGTGGGTGGAAGCCAGGGACGATGCTCAGCACCCTGCAGTGTCCAGGACGGCTCCACCCCAGAGAACAGTCTGGCCACAGTGTCCACAGTGCTAAGAGAGACCCTATTCAGTATGACAGCAACAAAATTATCATTTCTCGCACTTTTTGTTTAAGAATGGAGATGATCGGTCATGTGCGGTGGCTCATGCCTGTAATCCCAGCACTTTGGGAGGCCGAGGTGGGTGGATCACGAGGTCAGGAGATCGAGACCATCCTGGCCAACCCGGTGAAACCTCGTCTCTACTAAAAATACAAAAAATTAGCCAGGCGTGGTGGCGGGCGCCTGTAGTCCCGGCTACGCGGGAGGCTGAGGCAGGAGAATGGCGTGTACCCAGGCGGCGAAGCTTGCAGTGAGCTGAGATCGCGCCACTGTACTCCAGCCTGGGCCACAGAGCGAGACTCCGTCTCACAAAACAAAAAAAAAAAGAGAGAGAGAGAACGGAGATGATCGCCATCTGTTGTGTAGCTGCTCCTGCTCCAGCAGTTATGCTGCATCCTTTGTGGAACTGAACCCCAGCAGGCACCTCATGCTGGGGCCTCTCCCTTCGCTGAGTTGTGTGTGTGTGTGTGTGTGTGTGCACCTGTGTGTATATGCATGTGTGCATTTGTGTGTATATGTGTGTGTGCTTGTGCATGCGTGCTTGTGTGTGTGCACTTCTGTGTATATGTGTTTGTGCTTGTGTGTATATGTGTGTAAATATGTGTATGTGTATGTGTGTTTTTGTGCATAGATCTGTGTGTATATTTGTGTATATTTGTATATGTATGTATATATATAGTGTGGATATGTGTGCATATGAGTGTATGTGTGTGTGTACTTGTGTATATATTTGTATTTGCATATGTGTATATATTTGGGTATATGTGTGTATGTATATGTGTGTATGTGTGTATATATTTGTGCATGTATACGTGTGTATGTGTGTATATGTGTATATAGTTATGTGTATATGTGTATGTGTATGTATGTATGTATGTATGTATATGTGTGTCTATATTGTATGTATATATGTGTATATGTGTGTATGTATATGTGTGTCTGCATATATGTGTGTCTATATTGTGTGTGTATGTGTATATATGTGTGTATGTGTGTGTGTTTATATGTGTGTATATGTGCATGTGTATGTGTGTATGTAGATGTGTATGTGTGTATGTGTGTATATGTGTGTATGTGCGTATATCTATATGTATGTGCATGTGTGTGTATGTGTGTATATGTATGTGTGTATGTCTGTGTTTATGTGTGTATGTGTGTGCATGTTGTATATGTATGTCTGCCTATATGTGTGTATGTGCACGTGTGTGTATGTGTGTATGTCTATATGTGTGTATATGTGGGTATGTGTGTGTGCATGTGTATGTATGTCTATATATGTGTGTATGTCTATATATGTGTGTATGTGCACGTGTGTATGTATGTCTATATGTGTGTATATGTGTGTGTGTGTGTGTGCATGTGTATGTATGTCTATATATGTGTGTATGTGCACGTGTGTGCATGTGTGCTCGCGTGCATGTGACTCTGTCTTTGGGTGGCTGGAGTGCCTGGTGAGGTGCATTTTCCAGGAAGGCTTTGTGAACGCCCTGCTTCCTGAGTTCCTGCCGAACGGCAACGCCCTTCTCTCCCTTCCATGCCTGAGTGCGTCGTGCCCGGGAACAGATGGGTGACTTCCCCGTTGCCCAGCTGACATTACCCTGTCCCTGTCGGTGTCTAGTGCTCTGAAGAGGAGACTTGTGACCTTTTAGGTCTCATCCTAGACCACAAGGCAGCGAGCTTTTCCTGTAAAGGGCCAGAGAGTTGCTGTTTTCGGCTCTGTGGACCAGACAGTCTCTGGCTCCACCACTCAGCTCTGCCGCTGTAGCACAGAAGCATCAGAGGCAGTGCCTAAGTAGGATATGACAGAGGACACCGGCCCAGTGCAGCGGCTCACGCTTGCAATCCCAGCACTTTGGGAGGCCGAGGTGGGAGGATCGCTTGAGCTCAGGAGCTCAAGACCAGCCTGGGCAAAATGGCGAAACCCCATCTATACAAAAAAATGCAAAAATTAGCCTGTGTGGTAGTGTGCACCTGCAGTCCCAGCTGCTCAGGAGGCTGAGGCAGGAAGGTTGCTTGAGCCTGGGAGGTTGAGGCTACATGATTGCACCACGGGCACTCCAGCCTGGATGACAGAGTGAGACCCTATGTCTCACACACACACACACACACACACACACACACACACACACACACAAATCGAGGACAACTGAGAAGAAATAAACCTGCAGATGGAAAAGGTGTGTTTTGGAAGCATCACTACGGAAATGATCACGGCCAACCCAATGACTTGAAGTTAAGGAGATTCCAGAGCAGAGGTCAGCCAGCAAGGGCCTAGGATGGACACTGTGGGTTTTTCATTGTTTTTGTGTTTTTGTTTTTGTTTGTTTTTTTGTTTTTTGTTTTTGAGACAGAGTCCTACTCTGTCGCCCAGGCTGGAGTGCAGTGGCACAATCTCGGCTCACTGGAATCTCCTCCTCCCGGATTCAAGCGATTCTCCTGCCTCAGCCTCTCCAGTAGCTGGGATTACAGACGCCTGCCACCACGCCTGGCTAATTTTTTTGTATTTTTTAGTAGACACGGGGTTTCACCATGTTGGTCAGGCTGGTCTCGAACTCCTGGCCTCAAATGATCCGCCTGCCTTGGCCTCCCAAAGTGCGGGGATTACAGGCTTGAGCCACCATGCCCAGCGACAGTGTGTTTTTGTAAATAAAGTTTTATTGGCACCCACCATGCCCACTCATTGGGAAATCGTCCACAGCAGCTCTCCTGCCTCTGTGGCTGAGTAGAGCAGTTGCAACAGAGACCATCTGACCCACGAAGCCAGAGAAGTTTGCACTCTGGCCTTTTACAGGAAAATGTTGCCAACCCCGGCCTTACAGCCTCTATCCAGTCCTTTAGCAGTGGGGGTGGGAGGGGAAGGCAGTGTCCCCCGACCATTGCTGTGGCCCAAATTCTGGTCTGCTGTCTCGGACCCTTCCCCCGGAGCCAGGCTGAGCCGCCTCTTAGGGCTTTGTGTGAATTTCATGGGGCTGCTCGTACAAGGTCCACAGACCTGGCCGTTTAGACACCGCAGGTTCATTCTCTGTCCGCTCTGGAGGCCGGAAGTCCAAGGCCAAGGTGTAGGCAGGGCTGGGTTCTTCCGAGGCCAGGGGGGAGAATCCATCCTAGGGCCACTCCCAGCTCCTGGTGGTGGCCAGAGATCCTTGGCCTTCCCTGGCTTGTGGAAGTGACACCCCCCAATCTCTGCCTTGTCACCCCAATCTCTTATCTATACAGCATTCTCCCTCCTGTGTGCATCTGTGTCCAAATGTCCCCTTTATTTATTTTTTATATTTATTTATTTATGAGACGGAGTCTCGCTCTGTCACCCAGGCTGGAGTGCAGTGGTGCGATCTCAGCTCACTGCAACCTCCGCCTCCCGGGTTCAAGCGATTCTCCTGCCTCAGGCTGCCAAGTAGCTGGGACTACAGGCGCCCACTACTACGCCCGGCTAATTTTTGGTTTTTTAGTAGAGACGGGATAGGGTCTGTCTCTGTCACCCAGGCTGGAGTGCATTGGCACAGTCATGGCTCACTGGAGCCTGAACCTCCTGGGGCTGAAGCAATCCTCCCACTCAGCCTCCCGAGTAGTTCGTTCACAGCCACACGCCACCACACCCAGCTAAGTTTTACATTTTTTTGCAGAGACGAGATCTTGCTATATTGTCCAGGCTGGTCTCACGCTCCTGGACTCAAGGGATTCTCCCACCTTGGTCTTCCCAAAGCACTGAGATTACAGGTGTGAACCACCATGCCCAGCCTCAATTTATTTATTTTATTTATTTATTTATTTATTTTTTGAAATGGAGTCTCTCTCTCTCTCTCGCCCAGGCTGGAGTGCAGTGGCGTGATCTCGGCTCACTGCGACCTTCACCTCCCAGGCTCAAGCAATTCTCCTGCCCCAACCTCCCGAGTAGCTGGGATTACAGGCACCTGCCACCATGCCCAGCTAATTTTTGTATTTTTTAGTAGAAACAGGGTTTTGACATGTTGGCCAGGCCGGTCTCGAACTCCTGACCTCAGGTGATCCACCTGCCTTGGTCTCCCAAAGTGCTGGGATTACAGGCATGAGCCACCACGCCCAGCCTTTAATTTCCTCTAAAATCAGAAGAATACCATCCACCTGCCTCATATTTATTCGTCCACCAACGTGGTCATAAAGTAGTATTTTCTATGGATGGGGAATGGTAGATGTCATAATGAGACACTGAGGCGTCCCCTCCACCCTGAACAGATCCTTCTCACCGTTGAGACTTCCTCTGGCCCCAGCAAGGGGCTAAAACTCTCCATGAGGCAGCCAAAGCATTTTTTTTTTTGAGATGGAGTCTTGCTCTGTCACCCAGGCTGGAGGGCAGTGGTGCAATTTCGGCTCACTGCCACCTCCGCCTCCCAGGTTCAAGCAATTCTCCTGCCTCAGCCTCCCAAGTAGCTGAGATTACAGACACGCACCACCACGCCCAGCTAATTTTTGTATTTTTAGCAGAGATGGGGTTTCACCATGTTGGCCAGGCTGGTCTCGAACTCCTGACCTCAGGTGACCCGCCCACCTCGGCCTCCCAAAGTGCTGGGATTACAGGTGTGAGCTACTGCACCTGGCCTCAAGGCCATTTTTGACTGGACTCTGGCCTGGCTGTGGCCACCGGGCCCCCGTTCCCTGCACCCTTCCACACCCACGTCCCAGCTCTGAACTCAGGGTGCTGCCCCAGCCCAGGCCTCTGCACACAGTCTGCCCCCACAGCCTTTCCAACTCCATATCCGCACCCACGCCCCCACTATGGGTTAGGACATTGTCCCTGCCATGACATCTGTATTCCTTTTTTTCTCCTTAATTGAAATGTAATTCACGTGCTATAAAACTCGCCCGTTTAAGTGACTCAATTTAATGTTTTTAGTGTATTCACAGGGTTTTGCAACCATTACCACTGTCAGCCCAGAACATTCCTTCCCCCCGAAGGAAACCCCAACCCCATTAGCAGTCATTTTCTATCCCCCCACCCCAGCCACCGACACCCATGCATCCACTTCCTGCGTCTGTGGATGGGCCTGTCCTGGACATTTCATAGAAATGGAATCACACGGTTGGGCGCGGTGGCTCTTGCCTATAATCCCAGCACTTTGGGAGGTCAAGGCGGGCAGATCACCTGAGGTCAGGAGTTCGAGACCAGCCTGGCCAACATGGTGAAACCCCGTCTCTAGTAAAAATACAAAAAATTAGCTGGGCATGGTGGCACACACCCGTAGTCCCAGCTACTCAGGAGGCTGAGGCAGGAGGATCACTTGAACCCGGGAGGCGGAGGTTGCAGTGAGCTGAGATCGCACCACTGCACTCCAGCCTGAGCGATTGAGTGAGACTCTGTCTCAAAAAAAAAAAGAAATGGGATCACACACTGTGTGGCCTTTTGTGTCCGGCGTCTCACTGGGCGTGACGTCCTCAAGGTGCATCCATGCCGTGGCCTGTGTCCGAGCCTCGTTCCTTTGATGACTGAATACTGTTCCATTAAACGGATGGACCACATTCTGCTTATCCATTCATCCGTTGACGGGCATTTGGGCTGTTTGCACTTTTGCCTGTTATGACTCATGCGTCTGTGAACTTTCCTATACAAGTTTCTGTGTAGATGTAACTTTCAGTTCTCTTGGGCGGATACCTAGGCCTGGAATTGCTGGGTCACATGGAAACTGTGTTTAACCTTTTGAGGAACTGCCAGTCCTTAACTTCAGAGGCTGTTCATCTCTGCAGCTCAGGGTTCTGCAGACACAGCCTGTGCATGTGTCAAATCTGGCCCGCTGCCTGTTTTTACAAATAAAGTTTTATTGGCACACGGCCCCACCCACTCATTTACATATAATCCACGACCACTTTCTCGCTACTTGGGCAGGCAGAGATAAACAGTGTCCACAGAGACCTTCTGGCCCCCAGATTCAAAGTGTCTACTCTCTGATCATTTACAGAAAAGGTGTGCTCATGATCTACCACCCGCAACATCCAAGGTAATTGGCTATTTGTGGGTCTTAATCCCTCCTTAAAAGTAAAATAAAAATAAATAAAATAAAAAGAATGCTTCCTTTCCCCTCACATTCTGCACAGAAAACTTCTTAAGGGCAGAATTTGATGTTTTAATTTTTAAATTGTTGTTTTCTACTATCGTTTATCTATTTATTTATTTTTAAGTTTTAATTTTAATTTAATTTTTTTTAAGACAGAGTCTCACTCTGTTGCTTAGGCTGGAGTGCAGTGGTGTGATCTCGGCTCACTGCAACCTCCACCTCCCCGGTTCAAGCAATTCTCCTGCTTCACCCTCCTGAGTAGCTGGGATTACAGGTGCCCGCCACCACGTCCGGCTAATTTGTGTATTTTTAATAGAGACGGGGTTTCACCATGTTGGCCAGGCTGGCCTCGAACTCCTGACCTCAGATGATCTGCCTGCCCTGGCCTCCCAAAGTGCTGGTATTACAGGTGTGAGCCACCGCGCCCGGCCTCTACCATGGTTTGAAATGTTTGCACACATCATTCCGCCCGTCCCCTGCAGAAGCATTGAGCACATTAGACTCTGCAGCCGCTTCCTGTAGGACTCAGGGCCGGCCTCACACGGGCTCCACACTGAGCTGCCGGTAACTGTCACCTGGAGTCTTAACTGCCCTGTGCCGGGCACACCCCAGGCCACTCAATCAGGTTCTTCCGGGTGGGATGGGCCTCCCCCAGTGATTGCAGGCTTTACGATCCCTGGGCGAACTGGTTCCTAATCCTAAATTTCTGCAGTTCTCATGGATTCAGTCCTGGAGGGAAGGAACTAACCGACCCTTCATTTGATGCAAACAGCTTTGGTTTTTGTTTTGTTTTGTTTTTGTTTTTTATGAGACAGAGTCTGTCTCTATTGCCCAGGCTGGAGTGCAATGGCACGATCTCGGCTCACTGCAACCTCCGCCTCTCGGATTCAAGCGATTCTCTTGCCTCGGTCTTCTGAGTAGCTGGAATTACAGGCATGTGCCACCACGTCCAGCTAATTTTTATATTTTTTTAGTAGAGACGGGGTTTCACCATGTTGGCCAGGCTGGTCTCGATCGCCTGACCTCGTGATCCACCCGCCTCGGCCTCCCCAAGTGCTGGGATTGCAGGCATGAGCCACCAATCATTTTTTTTTTTTAATAACCAATGTGTTCATTTCCTAGGGTGCCATGCAAATTATTACAGATTGCAGGGCTTTAAATAACAGACATTTTATGACAGTCTCCTTTCCCAGTTCTGGAGGCCAGAAGTCTGAGATCAAGGTGTCTGCAGGGCTGGGCTCCCTCCAGATACTCCAGGGGCAGGGTCCTTCCTGCCTCTCCCAGCTTCTGGGGGCTCTAGGGATCTTTGGCTTGTGGCCGTGTCACTCCAGTCTCTGCCTCCATCTCCACACAGCCTCGTCCTCTCCTCTGTGTCTCTAAATCTCTCCTTCTTGGTGTTTGTTTGTCTGTCTGTTTTGAGACAGAGTCTTGCTCTGTTACCCAGGCTGGAGTGCAGTGGCACCATCTTGGCTCATTGCAACCTCCGCCTCTTGGGTTCAAGCAATTCTCGTGCCTCAGCCTCCCGAGTAGCTGGGACTACAGGTGCACGCCACCACGCCTGGCTAATTTTTGTATTTTTGGTAGAGATGGGGTTTCACCATGTTGGCCAGGCTGGTCTCGAACTCCTGGCCTCAAGCGATCCTCCCGCCTCGGCCTCCCAAAGTTCTGGGTTTACAGGTGTGAGCCACTGATCTCAGCCTGTGTCTCTCCTTCTTAAAAGGACACCAGTCATTGGATTTAGGGCCCACCCTACAAACAGGATGATGATTGCATCCCAAGATCCGTATCATCTTCCATCTGCAGAGACCCCATCTCTGAGAAGGTTACATGCCAAGCTTCCAGGAGGATGTGAGCTTTTGCGGGACACTATTCAACCCACTGCATTCAATACACATTCTTTTTCTTGAGTTGAAAATTACCTACACTTAAACAGGAGCCCGTCCTTATACACACGAACGCCATTCTCATTTGGCTAACCATCGTTTGATTTTTCCCTGCTATTTCTCCCACCCCACCCAACACCCCCAAATACCACCTTCACCATCTCCTCCATTCCTGGATTCGCAATGCTGCTGTGTTGTTTATGTATGAGCTTCAAATCCTCTCTGGACCAAGGAAGCTTGGGTGGGAAGGTTTAAATAACTCGACAGTTGACAATTAGGCTAAAAATTCACACATAAAATGAGCCCACTGAAGGGTTCAAAGGTGTGACCTGGGCCGGGCGTGATGGCTCATGCCTGTTATCCCAGCACTTTGGGAGGCCGAGGTGGGTGGATCACTTGAGGTCAGGAATTCAAGACCAGCCTGGGCAACGTGGCGAAACCCCATCTCTACTAAAAATTCCAAAATTAGCCAGGCGTGGTGGTGCACACCTGTAGTTCCAGCTACTATAGGGAGGCTGAGGCAGGAGAATCACTTGAACCCAGGAGTCAAAGGTTGCAGTAAGCTAAGATCGTGCCACTGCACTCCAGCCTGGGCGACAGAAATGAAACCTATCTCAAAACATAAACAAAAAAAAGTGTGACCTCAATAATGCTTGGGAGGGGTTCTCTTGGGATCCCGAGTAGAGTGTGGGGACATTTCTGGTAGTCACGACTATGGGGTGCTCCCGTCATGGAGTGGGTGGAGGCCAGGGATGCTGCTCAGCACCCTACAGTGCCGAGGACAGCCCCACCCCAGAGAACAATCCAGCCCCAATGTCCAGAGTACAGAGCAGGGGAGACCTGTGTTCATTATTTGAAAAATACTGGGCCAGGCACGGTGGCTCACACCTGTAATCCCAGCACTTTGGGAGGCAGAGGCGGGCAGATCACGAGGTCAGGAGATCGAGACCATCCTGGCTAACACGGTGAAACCCCGTCTTTACTAAAAATACCAAAAAAAAATTCGCCGGGCGTGGTGGCGGGCACATGTAATCCCAGCTACTCGGGAGGCTGAGGCAGGAGAATGGCGTGAACCGGGGAGGAGGATCTTGCAGTGAGCCGAGATCGCGCCACTGCACTCCAGCCTGGGCGACAGAGCGAGACTCTGTCTCAAAAAAAAAAAAAAAAGAAAAAGAAAAAGAAAAAGATTGAATCTGTCCCTTGTTCACACTGGACACTGGAATAAACTCTCTATGGGGCCGACGGTGTAAACCAGAGGGACCCCAGCTCCTGGGACTCACATCCTCTCTCCCTCCCCACTAAGAGTGTGGATTTCAATGTGTGCAGCCTTCTGGGAACTCAGCAGGGCAGAGGATCACGGACCCAGAGTCTCTTGGGGGTCTGTGGAATCCCCTAAGATTCCAGTGTACCCTGGGAGCGATTCTGTCCCCACCACCAGGGTACACTCGGTAAATGTTTGGGGGCACCTGCTGCTGGCATGGAGTGCATGGAGGTCAGGGACACTGCTCAGCACCCTGCAGTGCCCAGGATGGCCCCACCCCAGAGAAGGATGTGGCCCCAGTGTGCACAATGCCCAGGGGAAAAACCCTGTTGTAGATATTGAAAGTGAGTGTAGCTTTCAGCTGAACAGAAATCATGAGTATTAATCATTTAAAAGAAAAGGAAAAGGAGCAGAGTGCAGTGGCTCACACCTGTAATCCCAGCACTTTGGGAGGCTGAGGCAGGAGAATCACTTGAACCCAGGAGGCGGAGGTTGCAGTGAGCCGAGATCGCGCCACTGCACTCCAGCCTGGGCAACAGAGCCAGACTCTGTCTCAAAAAGAAAAAAAAGGAAAAGAAAGAAAAAGGAATCCGCTGTAGATGTGTGTTCCTGGGGCTGAGCAGGTGGGGACCCCGGCAGTTCCAGGGCTGCGGTGACTCAAGGCTCTGGCTCTCGTGAACCTACAGATCCCAAGGGTGTTACTGCAAAGCCCTGAGTGGGTGGAGGGCGTGAATGCCTGCCCCGGACCCCGGTTTCTTTCTGAGAAGCAGAATGCAGAGGAACTTCTCAGAGAAATGTCGGAGGAAGGGGATTACCCGCTGGTCTCCCAGAAGAGACCTGCGAAGCCCAGAAACAGGGGAAACAGGGTTTCCTGTGTCTCAGGTCGCCCCGGGGCAGCTGCCTCTGCCGGGCACTTTGCTCTCAGGTGCTTTTCAGAGTGCAAAGAAGAGAAAGAAGCCAGTGTCATTTCTTTTTTTTTTAGACAGAGTTTTGCTCTTGTCACCCAGGCTGGAGTGCATTGGTGCAATCTCGGCTCACTGCAACCTCTGCCTCCCAGGTTCAAGCGTTTCTCCTGCCTCAGCCTCCCGAGTAGCTGGGATCACAGGCGCCTGCTGCCATGTCCGGCTAATTTTTTCTTTTTTTTTTTTTTTTTTTTAATATTTTTAGTAGAGACGGATTTTCACCATGTCGGCCAGACTGGTCTTGAACTCCTGACTTCAGGTGATCCACCTGCCTCAGCCTCCCAAAGTGCTGGGATTACAGGCATGAGCCACCACGCCCAGCCAACCAGTGTCATTTCTATCCTTCTGAGATAGGCTCTTGTGGGGATTGTGTGTCCAAGAGTGCTGAGAGCTGGGAGGGTCAAAGACCCAGGCCAGGGTGCAGAGAGGAAGGGACAGGGGAGGACAGGGCCCCTCCTGGGCACAGAAGGGCAGTGGTGCTGATGGAACCAGCACTGTGACAGGACCTAACCAGGGTCTCCCCAGGGCACTGTGGATATTGGGGCCTGGGTCATTCTCTGGGGTGGGGCCAACCTGGGCACTGCAGGGTGCTAAGCAGCATCCCTGGCCTCCACCCACTCCGTGCCAGGAGCGCCCCCACTCATGACAACCACAGATGTCCCCAGACATGGCCCGGTGTCCCCTGGATGCAGAATCATCCTTGTTGAGCCCCCCTGGGTTATGGGATTCCACGGACTCCCAAGAGACTCTGCGTCCCATGATCCTCTGCCCTGCTGAGGTGCCAGGAGGCTGCACACATTGAAATCCACACCCTGAGTGGGAGGGAGAGAGGAGGTGAGTCCCAGGAGCTGGCCCCTGGTTTACACACCGTCTGCCCCATCGGGAGCTTATTCTGATGCCTACTGTAAGCAGAAATTGCACTCAACTGTTTTCCCAAATAATTTTTTTTTTTTTTTGAGACAGTCTCCTTCTGTCGCCCGGGCTGGAGTGCAATGGTGCAATCTCGGCTCACTGCAACATCCGCCTCCCAGGTTCAAGCAGTTCTCCTGCCTCAGCCTCCTGAGTACCTGGGATTACAGGCACCCACCACCATGCCTGGCTAATTTTTGTATTTTTAGTAGAGACGGGGTCTCCTCATGTTGGTCAGGCTGGTCTCGAACTCCTGACATCAAGTGATCCACCCACCTCGGCCTCCCAAAGTGTTGGGATGACAGGCGTGAGCCACCGTGCCCAGCCTTTTCCCAAATAATGAATTCAGGGTCCCCCCGGGCCCTGTGGACATCGGGGCTGGACCCTTCTCTGGAGCAGGGCTGTCCTGGGCACCGCAGCGTCCACCCACCCCATGCCAGGAGCACCCCCAAGTCGGGATAACCACAATGTCCCCAGCCACCGTCCAGGGTCCCCTGGGAGCAGGGCCACTCCCAGGTGAGAATCACTGCCTCAAGGGAAGGACTGGGTGGGACACAGAAATAAGATGTGGAGGTACGGGGGTCCTGCTTGGGCCCCCTAAAGCAGGTCGGACCTCCTCTCCTGAGAATCGACCGTGGGGGCCGGTGGGAGACAGACCTGTGGGATGGGGTGATGTGGGGTCCAAGGCAATCCCTTCCTTCCTGCCACGGCCAGGCCCTGAGCACACGGAGGGGGCGCGAGGGACAGGCTGGGTTCGTACTGTAGTCCCCTTGGTTGTTCACGGAGTCCGTATTTGCGAATTCGCCAGCACGATGCTGTGTATTCGTGAACCCCAAATCGATGCCTGGGGTACTTTCCCTCTCATCCTGGGACACGCACAGAGAGACAGAAATTAGAGTCCTGGGTGTGTGTTCCCTGAGCGGAGGCCACGCTCCACCTTCCCATTTCCCCTCCCAGGTGGACCACGCCCGCATTACTGTCGAGCAAGAGCCTCGGGGTTTGCGTTTTTGTACTCTTGTTGGTGATTTTGCTGTTTGCGGTGGCCCCTGGCATCGTGCTGAGGGCCCCCCTTCTCGTGTCCCTCGGGGCCGCGTGCAGGAACCAGTAGGTGAGAGAAGCTTCGCTCAGGCAGGACTGAGAGAGCAGCTGCCCTGTTCAACACTCACGTCATCGATAGGCATTCAAGAAGGCGCCTTTGAGACGGGCACAGTGGCTCACGCCTGTAATCCCAGCACTTTGGGATGCTGAGGCGGGCGGATCACGAGGTCAAGAGTTCGAGACCAGCCTGGGCAAGACCTCGTCTCTACAAAAAATACAAAAGTTAGCCGGGCGCGGTGGCTCATGCCTGTAATCCCAGCACTTTGGGAGGCCGAGGCGGGCAGATCACAAGGTCAAGAAGGTCAAGAGATCGAGACCAGCCTGACCAACATGGAGAAACCCCGCCTCTACTAAAAAAAAAAAAAAAAGAAGGTGCCTTTGAAAGGAAACACACAGGCTGGACGCTTATAATCCCAGCACTTTGGGAGGCCAAGGTGGGTGGATCACTTGAGGTCAGGAGTTCGAGACCAGCCTGGCCAACATGGTGAAACCCTATCTCTACTGAAAATACAAAAATTAGCCAAGCGTGGTGGTGCATGCCTGTAATCTCAGCTACTCAGGAGTCTGAGGCAGGAGAATTGCTTGAGCCCAGGAGGCAGAGGTTGCAGTCAGCAGAGATCGCACCATTGCACTCCATCCTGGGTGACAGAACGACACCTGTCTCAAAAAATAAAAAATAAAAATAAAAAGGAAAGAGAGAAAGAGAGAGAAGAGAGAGAGAGAGAAAGAAGGGAAGGAAGGAAGGAAGGAAGGAAGGAAGGAAGGAAGGACGGAAGGAAGGAAGGAAGGAAGGGGAAAGAAAGTTATATAACTTCATTTTACAGAATCTGAGAATCACATAAGGAGAGGAAAATCATCCACAATCCCAGCACTTTATCCTTTCTCCAGACATCTATACACACACTTTTATTTTTAAAAATTGAGGTTCTGGCTGGGCGCGGTGGCTCACGCCTGTAATCCCAGCACTTTGGGAGGCCGAGGCGGGGGGATCACGAGGTCAGGAGATCGAGACCACGGTGAAACCCCGTCTCTACTAAAAATACAAAAAATTAGTCAGGCGTGGTGGCGGGCGCCTGTAGTCCCAGCTACTTGGGAGGCTGAGGCAGGAGAATGGCGTGAACCCAGGAGGCAGAGGTTGCAGTGAGCTGAGATCGCACCACTGCACTCCAGCCTGGGCGACAGAGCGAGACTCTGTCTCAAAAAAAAAAAAAAATTGAGGTTCTACACACAGTTTGATCATCTGCCTTTAAAATCTTTTCTGCTGGCCAGGTGCAGTGGCACGCACCTGTCATCCCAGCACTTTAGGAGGCCAAGGTGGGAGGATCGCTTGGGCCCAGGAGTTTGAGACTAGCCTGGGCAACATGGCAAAACCCTGTCTGTGCAAGAATAAAAGTTAGCCGGGTGTGGTGGCGCGCGACTGCAGTCTCAGCTACTCAGGAGGCTGAGGAGGGAAGATTGCTTGAGCCCAGGAGGTTGAGGCTGCAGTGAGCTGTGATCACGCCATTGCACTCCAGCCTGGGTAACAGACCCTATCTCAAAAAAAACAAAACAAAACAAAAAAAACAACGATGCCCATCGGTGGCAAGGATGATGAAAATAATACAGTGTGCTGACGAAAAGCGGTATTTCCAGCCACCTAAAAGTAAGCCTGAGAGGCCGGGCGCGGGGGTTCACGCCTGTAATCCCAGCACTTTTGGAAGCCGAGATGGGCAGATCACGAGGTCAGGAGATCAAGACCATCCTGGCTAACACGGTGAAACCCCCTCTCTACTAAAAATACAAAAAATTACCCAGGCGTGGTAGCCCGTGCCTGTAGTCCCAGCTACTTGAGAGGCTGAGGCAGGAGAATCGCTTGAACCCAGGAGGCAGAGGTTGCAGTGAGCCAAGATCGCGCTACTGCACTCCAGCCTGGGCGACAGAGTGAGACTCCATCTCAAAGAAAAAAAAAAAGTAAGCCTGAGAGAGAAATGCACCGAGTCACCCCATCAGAATGAGGAGCTGTGGTTCCCTGGTCAAGTCCCGTGGGTTCTGAGGCTGACCCGAGACTGCAGGTGAGGTGGCCCCAGCATCCTCGGTCACTGTCCTGATCTTATGGATCAGGAGCTGAGGTCACACCGGGCTGGCCTGGGCACGTCGCACTTACTCAGAGTTTGTGACGGGCCAGAAGTCTAATTTCCCGTCGTTCTCTATCACGGTGCTGGAACGGTGCTACGACTCCATTCACTGACCCGGCCACACGGAGCCTCTGAGTCTTTTGTGAGTGCAGGCACCTTTGGGCAGGAGGGAGGAAAAGTCCTGGGGCCGCCCCTCGTTTCTTGAGTCTGTGCATGTTTACTAGCAGGACGTTGCTTTAGATGCAGGACTGGGTGGAGGCTCTCGCTCCTGTGTGCATGTGTGCGTGCACGTGTGTGTCTGTGCGTGTATGTGCATGTCTGTGTGCACGTGTCTGTGCATGCAAATGTGTGTGCACGTGTCTGTGTGCACATGTGTCTGCATGCAAATGTGTGTGCACCTGTGTGTGCGTGCATGTGTGTGCGTGTGTGTGCACGTGTGTGAGTGTGCGTGTGCGTGTGTGTGTGCGCGTGGGTGTGCACGTGTGTGTGCGTGTGTGTGTACGCGTGTGTGTAGAGGTGGGAGGGGAGGCAGCCCCCTGGCAGGGGACCCTGGGCAGTGTCTGGGGACATTTGTGGCCAACACATCTGGGGGGTGCTCCTGGCATGGAGTAGGTGGAGGCGAGGGACGCTGCTCAGCACCCTGCAGAGCCCAGATGGTCCCGCCCCGGAGAACAATCCGGCGCTGGTGTCCGTAATGCTGAGTCGGGGGAGAGACCCTGGCTTAGGAGAAGGTGACCTCAGTCACCGCCTTCCTGCAGCTGAGACCCGGGAGCCCCCGGGAAAGCTGGGACTTGGCCTCCCCAGCTGGGCTGCAAGGTAAGGAGGCTTCCCGCCGACCTCAGCTTCCTTGGCCTCCAATGCAGCCCCGGGGCGCAGGGCTGCCGAGAAAGTGTCGTGTGTGCGTGGCCCGGACTCCAGCCCAGGGGCAGCAGCCGTGTGGCTCTTCTTTGTGTCGGTGGAAAAAAACCCATTGGTTTGTGGAAACAGCAAATGTTTGTGAAGGAAGAGGGGCCTGGCCGGCTTCAGAGACCACAGGCGCCCTTCAGGGCAGGAGGGAAACAGCCTCGTCCACGTGAACCCGGCCCAGCCCGGCCTCGAGCAGCTCAGGAAGTTGGGCCTGGGTTGGGCCCGGTGCAGGGGCGTCTGCTGACCTCGCCGGGCGAGTCCACTGCAGGGTGAGCCCCGCTATGCAGGACAGGGTCTCCCCTAGAGCTGACAGTGGTGCAGCTCCTGGCTTCTCCAAGTGGGGCCGGCGGCTCAGCAGCAGGGCAGTGGTGGCCTAACCGGGAGACACAGAACCTGGCATCTGGGCCCGTTGTGCGCAAGTCCCGGCCCCATGACCTCGGCCGGTGCAGACGCTCAGCAAGGCACGGGCTTTGCCTGCCTCGGGCTTCCATGTCCACGAAATAGGAGGCTGCCGCGAAGCTGGAGGCGGCAGATCGCTGCCTGCCTCTCCCTCCAGGCCTTCGTGGGAGTCAGGAAAGACCACAGAAGGTGGTCTCCGTGGGCCCCCCCTCACGATCCGTGCACTCTGCATCGGAGACGGGTGCGGGGCCCGGCTCTATCCAGGGTCCGGCTTGGAGCAGAGGATTCCGTTCCATGGAAAACCGCAGCTCCAAAGGCCCCAACCCCGCTGACCCCCCGGAGTCCAATCACGGGGGCCTGGAGCCGTGCTTTCCTTCCTATTGACCTCCTGGCCCCGGGCAGCTCACGTGAGACCCCCGGCCTTCCTGCCCCCCGTATACCTGTCAGTTCCTCCATTCGGGGTTAATTGGTTTGTCCCCAGTTTCCACATTCCACCTCTCCCTTTGCCCGGCACGTGGCTTACATAAAAGTAGAAATCAGAGATGGAAAAACACCGAAGTATTCCATGGGAAGGCTCCGTGCCTGGATATTTTGTTTTTCTTGCACTGGTGTGTCTGATGGACTGGACTTTGACTGTGGGGTTGAGGCTTCCTTGTTCTGAAATAGAATAACACAAGTTTCTAGGAGATAATTTGCCCTGTTGTCCTGCAAGAGAAGCATCCAGGTCTTTTCCGCACGGATTGGTGGTAAAGAATAAAGTCGATTCTGCCCCCGTTTTCTCCGGAGGGCACGGCCGTTTTGAATTCCCATGCTTCGTTTTTGGGGACAGCAGCGTCCTTCTCTGATAAAAGCCGGAGGTAGCTCTGTGAGTTCCTTGTAAGTAAAAAATATGTAACCATGCTTTTCTCTTTCTCTCTCCTTTTTTAAACAGGGTGTACAGCAAGCCGTGATTCCTGGGGAAACTAAAAAAGGTATGTGGCATTTCTCTTACTTCATGAGCTTGGAATCTCTTGTTTTTTAGAAAAAGGAACAAACAAGCCCCAGTCTTTTATGTGTGCCTGACACATTGGGAGGTTGAGTCATCCCATAAAAGGGCTCTGGGCTCAGAGCCAGGAAACCTGAGTTCAAATCCCAGATCCCCTTTTACCAGCTCTGCCCTGTTTGGGTGGGTTCCTGTCAACTGACTGCAGTGGAGATGACGTTCTGCGTTTTGCAGGAAGGTCGCAAAGATTAAACAAGGATATAGATACAAAAATATAAAAATAGCCAGGTGCAGTGGCTCACGCCTGTAATCCCAGCACTTTGGGAGGCCGAGGCAGGTGGGTCACCTGAGGTCAGGCGTTTGAGACCAGGCTGGCCAACATGGCGAAACCCCATCTCTACCAAAAATACAAAAATTAGCAGGGCATGGTGGCACGTGCCTGTAATCCCAGCTACTCCGGAAGCTGAGGCAGGAGAATCACTTGAACCCAGGAGACGGAGGTTGCAGTGAGCCGAGATCACGCTACTGTACACCAGCCTGGGCAATAGAGTGAGACTCTGTCTCAATATATATATATATTTTATACACACATATACCTACATATATGTATACACAATGGCATGCGCCTGTAGTCCCAGCTACTCAGGAGGCTGAGGCAAGAGGATTGCTTGAACCCAGGAGTTCGAGGTTGCAGTGAGCTATGATCACACCACTGTACTCCAGCCTAGGTGACAGAGCGAGACCCGGTCTCTTAAAAAATATACCCAGTGTGGTGGCATGTGCCTATAATCCTAGCATTTTGGGAGGCTGAGGTGGAAGGATCACTTGAGCCCAGGAGGTAGAGGCTACTGTGAGCTACGGTTGTGATTGCACCACAGGACTCCACGCTGGGCAACAGAGTGAGACCAGGTCTCTAAAGAAAAGAAAAAAATATATATATATTATCTATTATATATAATATTATAGCTCACTGCAATCTCGAACTCCTGGGTTCAAGCAATCCTCTTGCCTCAGCCTCCCGACTAGCTGGGACTACAGGCGCACGCCACTGTGTATACATATATATACATATTATATATTACATATTACATATAAAATATATATATTACATATAAAATGTACATCTATATATGCTCAGCACCATGCTGGCATCTAAGTCAGTATCTAAGAGATGTGAGTGGAACCTGAAACCGTCGCTGATCTGTTTCATTCGTGTTTTTCTAAGAATTTGTCCATTTCATGTAGATGACCTAATTGGGTGTCACTCACTGGTTCATAATACTACGGTGTTCTCTGATAATGCTTTTTATTTCCATAAGATTGGTAGTAATGTCCCCCTTTCGTTTCTGCCTGTAGTTATTTGCATCTTATTTCCTTTTTTTTTCTTTTTTTTATGGTTTTGCTTTTGGTCAGCCCCGCTAGAGGTTTGTCAATCTTGCAGCTCTTTTCAAAGAACCAACTTTTGGTTTCGTCGACTTGCCGGTTTTTCTCATGTCTGTCTCGTTTATCGCTGCTCTGATCTTTACAATTTCCTTCCTCCTGCTGGCTTGGGGCTGCCTTTGTTGTCCTTTGCTGGTTCCTTAAAGCAGCAGTCCTCAACCTTTTTGGCCCCAGGGAGTGGATTCGTGGAAGACAGTTTTTCCACAGACAGTGGGGAGGTGGGTGGTGGGGGAGGCGGGAGGATGGTTTGGGGATGATTCAAACGCATTACTTTTATTGTGCGTTTTATTTCTGTTATTATTACATTGTAATACATAATAAAATAATGCCACAACTTACCATAATGTGGGATCAGTGGAAGCCCGGAACTTGTTTCCTCCAACTAGATGGTCCCTGGGCTGGGCATGGTGGCTCACACCTGCAACCCTAGCACTTTGAGGGGCTGAGGCGGGCGGATCACTTGAGGCCAGGAGTTCGAGACTAGCCTGACCAACATGATGAAACCTCATCTCTACTAAAAATACAAAAATTAGCCAGGTGTGGTAGTGGGCACCTGTAGTCGCAGCTACTTGGGAGGCTGAGGTAGGAGAATCACTTGAACCCGGGAGGCGGAGGTTGTAGTGAGCCGAGATCGTACCATTGCACTCCAGCCTCGGCAACAGAGCGAGACTCTGTCTCAATAACAAACAAACAAATAAAAACTAGATGGTCCCATCTGGAGGTGATGGGAGACAGTAAGATCATCAGGCATTAGATTATTTTTGTTGGCTTGTTTTGAGACAGAGCCTCTCTCTGTTGCCCAGTCTGGAGTGCGGTGGCATGATCTTAGCTTACTGCAAACTCCGCCTCCCGGGTTCCAGCGATTTCCGGCTGGTTTTTTGTATTTTTTAGTAGAGACGGGGTTTCATCGTGTTGGCCAGTCGAGACCATTAGGCATCAGATTCTCGTAAGGAGCGTGCAGCCGAGATCCCTCGCATGCACAGTTCACAATAGGGTTCATGCTTCTATGAGAATCTGATGCCGCCGCTGATGTGACAGGAGGCGGAGCTCAGGCGGGAATGCAAGCGATGGGGAGCAGCTGTGAATATAGAAGAAGCAGACAGGTGCGGTGGCTCACGCCTGTAATCCCAGCACTTTGTGAGGTCAAGGTGGGTGGATCACCTGAGGTCAGGAGTTCAAGACCAGACTGGCCAACATGGCAAAACCCCATCTCTACTGAAAATAAAAAAAATTAGCCAGGCGTGGCGGTGCATGCCTGTAATCCCAGCTACTCGGGAGGCTGAGGCAGGAGAATCACTCGATCCCGGGAGGCAGAGGTTGCAGTGAGCTGAGATCGTGCTGTTGCACTCCAGCCTGGGGCCCAGAGCGAGACTCTGTCTAAAAAAAAAAAAATTCATATACATATACATATATATATATAACTTAAATATATATTTTATTTATAAACATGTATATATGTTTTTATATATTTATAAATATATATTTGTTTATATATATTTATCTATTATAAATAGATAAATATATATTAATAAATACATATATTTATGTATAAATAATAAAAGATTGCATGAAAATATGATTTACCAGCATGGCGGGGCTTTTTGGCGTTCCCTAGATTGTGCCCCCAAGGTGAGTGCCTGATGGCCTCACCCCAGTCCCAGCCCCCACACCCCTGACACTCAGGATGACGACGAAGACAGTGATGATTTAAAACGTAGCCGATGGCCGAGGGGTCGCACGTGCCTGCAGTGTCTGGTCTGGATCCTTTTACGTCCTTCTCCGTGAATATATTCTCCATGGAGAAGTCCCTGCCCTCCCTGCTGTTTTCTGACCGGGAGACCAGACCTCCTTTGCTAGAGGTCAGATGGCCAGGGCGAGGTCCCTGGAGCCCACCCTGAGCCCGGTCCTCTGGGGCACACACGTGCTGGCTGATGGCAGCGCGGCTGGACGGCAGGTGGCACGGAGCTGCCAGGGCAGGGCTCAGGTGTCTCCAGGCCGCAGGCTCAAGCTGCCAGCCACGTGGCCACGTCCCATGGGGATTAGGTCCCTATGCTGCAGCATCTGCTGGGAGGGATGACAAGAGGCTCCAGCAATGACATCAGGCAGTTCTCGTCGGGCCCTGGCTAAGTCCCCTGGCCCTGTTCCCAGCAGCCTGGCCATCCCCACCACTGATGCCTCCCTGGTCCTCAGCTCCCCCTACTCAGCAACTCAGCAGACACCTCTGCCATGCCCCCTGCAGGCCAGGTCCACTGCTCCAAATCCTTTAGTTCTCCTAAGATCCCTGGGGAGCAGGGCTCATTGTCCCCATTTTATAGGTGGGGAAACTGAGGCTTGGCAACCAAAAGATGCAGCAAGGCCCGGGGGCCAGAGCGGGATTGGAGTCATGAGCCTCTGGCCACAGAGCAGCTGGTGGTCCCTCAGGCTGTGCGGGCCCCTCAGAACCCACCAGGGCCATGGTCATTCTCTCTGGGAGACAGTCACGGAAGCTGGGGCTTGGTGAGGAGGTGAGCAGAGGTGGCTGGGAGCGGTGGCTCCTGCCTGTAATCCCAGCACTTTGGGACGCTGAGGTGGGCGGAGATCACTTGAGGTCAGGAGTTCAAGGCCAGCCTGAACAACATGGTGAAACCGCAACTCTACCAAAAAATAAAAAAATTAGCCGGGCTTGGTGTTGGGCGCCTGTAATCCCAGCTACTCGGGAGGCTGAGGCAGGAGAATCGCTTGAACCCGGGAGGCGGAGGTTGCAGTGAGCCGAGATTGCGCCAGTGCGCTCCAGCCTGGGCGACAGAGCAAGACTCTGTCTCAGAAAAAGCCAGCAAGGAGGGTCGCCACAGGGGCTGGATGAGACAGTGCCTCCCAGCTGCTCCTTCTCCTGCATTCTACCCACTTCCCGTGAGCGGGTCTCAACCCAAACACTCTTTCCCCATTCCACAGGGATTCTGAGAATCAGGGCACCCCAGCCCCAAGGCAGCCACGTTTCCCTTTTCCACTGAGAGCGGCAAGAGGCCTCGGCACTTCCTGGGGCAGCCCAGGACTTGGCCGTGTTTCTGCATTAGCAAGAAAAGGCGTAATGGAATTTGGATAGACAAGAAAAGGGGAGGTAAGCGTGAGCAAAACCACACGCTCCATTTCATTGTTAGAAATTCCATGCGTGTCATCAAAACCTCATCCTGGGACGGAGGCCAAGACGAACTCACTGTCACAAGGAACTTTGTGCACAACAAGTGTGCTGGTTCCCCTGTCACCCCCGCCCTCACCCCCGGCTTGCTGGCTTACCCCAGACACAGCAGCCTTGTGGTTCCTCCCTCCTGGTCAGCTGGTGCCTGGTGCCTGGTAGCTGCAGCCGTGGTAGTTGCGGTGGTGCCTCTCCAGAAGATTCTGGAGGAGAGACTGAAATTCCCATGTTTAG
The DNA here is from genome assembly GCF_009828535.3 of Hylobates moloch. NCBI lineage: Eukaryota > Metazoa > Chordata > Mammalia > Primates > Hylobatidae > Hylobates > Hylobates moloch. Next base: position 96,702,996 of record NW_026652290.1, read on the forward strand.
CCTCACAATGCCCTGGCCCCGTGCGAACCTCCAGATGAAAACGCAGACCCGGACGGTGCGGTGGCTCACGTCTGTCATCCCAGCACTTTGGGAGGCCGAGGCAGGTGGATCACAAGGTCAGGAGTTCAAGACCAGCCTGGCCAAGATAGTGAAACCCTGTCTCTACTAAGAATACAAAAATTAGCCCGGTGCGGTGGCAGGTGCCTGTAATCCCAGCTACTCGGGAGGCTGAGGCAGGAGAATTGCTTGAACCCAGGGGGCGGAGGTTGCAGTGAGCCGAGATCTCACCATTGCACTCCAGCCTGGTTGACAGAGGGAGACTCCATCTCAAAAAAAAACAAAAAAAAACCACAGCCCTGTTGAAGCCCTCCCTCCAGGTCCTCCCCCACCTCCGCCCCCACGGCTGCCATTTTTGCCGAAACGTACATCCTGGACTGAAACTTGCTTTCTCGCCCTTTGCTGTGTTTGAGCGTCAAGTGTTCAGCCAGACACAGTTGGGTCGGCACAGCAGTCAGGGTTCTCTCCAGGGGTCCTGACGGTTTGCTGCCAAACCTTCATGTCCAGGCCAAGTGTCCCCCCTGGGGTCCCTCGGGTTTGGAGTTGCCTTGGCATTGAGGATTCAAGGTGTGTGGCAGGAACAGGGAACCAGGAGACCCTTCGGTGGCCTCAGCCTGCCCAGCTTTGTCACTTGAACCTGTCAGGACGCGAACAACATGCACATTTCACGAGAAAGCCCGCTCCTGGCTGGAACATCCCTTCGACCAGGGTCTCTGGGTCTCAGCATCACTGACATTAGGGTCAGATTATTCTTGAGATGGGGTTGTCTTTGTTTGTTTGTTTGTTTTGTTTTGTTTTGTTTTGTTTTTTGAGGCAGAGTCTTGCTCTGTCGCCCAGGCTGGAGTGCAGTGGCGTGATCTCAGCTCACCGCCACCTCCGCCTCCTGGGTTCAAGCGATTCTTCTGCCTCAGCCTCCCAAGTAGCTGGAATTTCAGACAAGCGCCACCATGCTTGGCTACTTTTTGTATTTTTAGTGGAGATGGGGTTTCACTATGTTGCCCAGGCTGGTCTTGAACTCCTGACCTCAAATGATCCACCCGCTTTGGCCTCCTAAAGTGCTGGAATTACAGGCGTGAGCCACTGCACTGGCTGTCCTGGGCACTGCAGGGCACTGAGCAGCACCCCGGCCTCTACCCACTCCATGCCAGGAGCACCCCCAAGTCATAACAACCACAAATGTCCCCAGACATCACCCAGTGTCTCCTAGGAGGGGGTCACAGTCCCCTCTAGTTGAGACCCCTCCCTTAGACTTTAGCTCTTTACACCAGCAAGTCTCTAAAACTTAAATTCATCCATTATTTGCTATTGGGTTTTTTTCTTTTTTTCTTTTTTTTTTTTTTTTTTTTGAGACGGAGTCTCACTCTGCACCCAGGCTGGAGTGTAGTGGTGTGATCTTGGCTCACTGCGACCTCCGCCACCTGGGTTCAAGTGATTCTTCTGCCTCAGCCTCCCGAGTAGCTGGAATTTCAGATGAACGCCACCACACCCGGCTAATTTTTGTATTTTTAGTAGAGACGGGGTTTCACCACGTTGGCCAGGCTGGTCTCAAACTCCTGACCTCAAGTGAGCCACACACCTCAGCCACCCAAAGTGCTGGGATTACAGGTGTGAGCCACTGGGCCTGGCTAGGTTTTTTTTGTGTTTTTTTTTTCCACACAGAGTCTCGCTCTGTTGCCCAGGCTAGAGTGCAATGGCACGATCTCAACCCACTGCAACCTCTGCCTCCTGAGTTCATGCCATTCTCCTCCCTCAGCCTCCCGAGTAGCTGGGATTACAGGGATGCCACCCTGGATTACTGGGATTACAGTAGCATGCCACCATGCCCAGCGAATTTCTTTTGTATTTTAGTAGAGACCGGGTTTCACCGCGTTGCCCAGGCTGGTCTCGAACTCCTGAGCTCAGGCAATCTGCCCGCCTTGGCCTCCCAAAGTGTTGGGATTACAGGTGTGAGCCACCATACCTGGTTTTTTTTTGTTGTTTTTTTTTTTCCCATTGTTAACCTGAAAACATCCCTAATGATTCCTAGCCCTCAGGGAGCACCTCCCTGGGCCTGTAGTTTTCCGGGACTTTCTAACAACACCAGGGCTGGAGTGGGGTGGCTCTGGAGATGTCACACACAATGCTGGTGACCTCCAGCCATTCTGATGATGTGACCTGGAGCCCACGGGCCACAGCAGAGAACCCCACGCTCGAGGTCCATCCTTGGCCATGTGTGTGCCCGGACAGGCTGGCCCCTGCTGCAGAGCCCAGAGGGGTGGGTGCACCAGGCCACGCGTGCCCATGCACAGGAGCAGCACCTGCTATGGATGGAGGTGGGGCAGGCACTCCACGTCCGAGGGCTGCCTGGGCCTGGGAGCCTGTGTCCTGGGAGATCGGCCCTGGGAACAGAGTGGGTTCCGGGAAGTAACACCCTCTGTGAACTCCCTGCACCACGGCCTCCGGCCCCTTCCATCCAAGTGGCGTCTTTGGTACCCAGCGTCTGGGATGTGCCTGGGGTTGGCAGAACAAAGTCCTCAAAGACATCCATGTCCTAATCCCTGGGAGCTGTGGCTGTGTCACCACACACGGAAAAAGGGACTCTGCAGGTGGGATTGAGTGAAGGACCCCCTGAGTCAGGAAAGCACCACCGTCGATAAGCCGGGGGACGCAGTGACCTCACAGGATCTCCACGAAGAGGAGGCAGGAGAGTGAGAGTCAGAGAGAGACTGGAAGAGGCTGTGCGGTGTCTGTGAAGGGGGAGGAAGGGTCCCGAGCCGAGGGATACAGGCACCTCTAGGCAAAAGACGGAAAAGGGATTCTCCCCTGGAGCCTCCAGGAGGGACCAGCCCTGCCCGTGCCTTGATTTTAACCCAGTGAGGCCCATGTTGGACTCTGAGCCCAGAGCTGTGAGATGAGAAACGTGTGTCGTGTGCAGCAGCCACAATGTCACAGGACACAGGGAACGTCCAGGGAGCTGCCAGTGTGCCAAGAAGGGGTTTTAGTGCAGCCTGGCTGTGCATAGATGATTGCAATCAGGGTCTTCTCAGAGGAGATGACATGGTGGGGCTTTGCAGGATGTATAGGAGTTTGCTGGGGGAGCCTGAGTGGAGAAACACCCACCTGTGCCGAGGTGGGAAGGCCCGGTACTGCCCTCTGGTCTCTTCCTAACCCTCCTCCCCTTCAGCTCCCGAGCACCACCGTCACGAGGCCGGCGCTGCCCCTTGCCCTGGCCCGGGGCCAGGGTGACAGCATTTCCTCAGCCGGGAAGCCCAGAACTGGAGTGACAGGAGCCACGGGGTTCAGTGTCCTGGCCCGGCCCCGGTTCCCGGGCTTGCAAACTCTCACATGACCGTGGTCATCCCCCGCCCCCGCCCCCGCCGACCCCACTGCCGGGTGGACAGAGGGCAGCTTTTCTTTTCTCCTGCTCCCGTCACCGCGGCGACCAAACCCGCACTGGCGGCGCGTCACCCTCTGTCACCACGGCCTCTTTGTCTGAACAAGCCGGCTCATTCTTGGGCTCCGAGCTCCGGCCGAAGGCAGCGGCGGGACCTGCCCCGCTGGTCTATTTTTCACTTTCTCGTGGGCACCTCATTCATTCCCTCTCTTTAGCCCCTTCTAAATATAGCTGCCCCGGGGACCGATTTAGCCTGGGAGCAAATGGCCTGCGCTGACAGGGACAGTCACAAGGCGCTGTTTTCCAGCCAGGGTGTGGCCCTCCCTTCCGTGTGGCAGAGGCCCCCCGCACTGCAGCCCTGGGCCCCACGGCCCTGCCTTGAGGTCACAGAGCCACCAACGGTCAGAGCTGGCACGGAAGGCCCCGCACACAGCCGCCCTCCCATGCCCTGCTGGGCGACCTGGCCCCGGAGAGGCTGCAGGTGCTGCGGGCGGGGAGGGGCGGGGGGCACCCTGGGTGCAGGGTCTCTGCATGCAGACCCTGGTTGATGAGGGGGCTCTGGGGTTCTGTGGAGCAGGCAGCAGGTGTGGCCAGTCTCAGACCTGTCTCTTGTATTGAAGTTCCCATGTCAGTCAGGCTCGCTGGGCTCTGCGTGGGTCCCCTCTTTGGCGTCCTGGTGAGAACATGGCAGGACATGGGGGGGTCTGCATCCCAGCTGCCAGGGGACACATCAACGCCTGACCCTCGCCCTGTGCCTTCTCACCCTGATGCCCTGTGTCCGCTCTCAAAGCTGTGTGCACCTTTCTTTTTCGTTTGTTTGTTTTGTTTTTGAGGCAGAGTCTCACTCCGTTCCCCAGGCTGGAGTGCAGTGGTGTGATTTTGGCTCACTGCAAACTCCACCTCCCAAGTTCAAGCAATTCTCCTGCCTCAGATTCCCAAGTAGCTGGCATTACAGGTGCCCACCACCACTCCCGGCTAATTTTTTGTATTTTTAGTAGAGAGGAGGTTTCACCATGTTGGCCAGGCTGGTCTCAAACTCCTGATCTCAGGTGATCCACCCGCCTCAGCCTCCCAAAGTGCTGGGATTACAGGCATGAGCCACTGCACCTGGCCTTTTTTTTTTTTTTTTTTTTTTTTTAAGACGGTTTCACTCTTTTGCTTAGGCTGGAGTATAGTGGCACAATCTTGGCTCACTGCAACCTCGCCTCCCAGGTTCAGGTGATTCTCCTGCCTCAGCCTCCTGAGTAGCTGGGATTACAGGCATGCGCTACCATGCCCAGCTAATTTCGATTTTTTTTTTAAGTAGAGACGGGGGTTCAGTATGTTGACCAGGCTGGTCTCGAACTCCTGATGTCAAGTGATCCGCCCGCCTTGGCCTCCCAAAGTGCTGGGAATAGAGGCATGAGCCCCCGTGCCTGGCCTATGTGTGCTCCTTTCTGCAGAATCTAAACCAGGCTCCCCTAGGCACTGTAGACATGGCAGTCAGATTGTTCTCTGAGGTGGGGCTGTCCTGGGCACTGCAGGGTGCTGAGCAGCATCCTCGGCCTCCGCCCACTCCACGCCAGGAGCTCCCCCAACCCCTACAACCACAGATGTCTCAGGCATTGCCCAGGGTTTCCTGGCAGGACTGAGTCACCACCCCCCTCGCCCCCATTAAGAGCCACTGTTGGCCCAGCATGGTGGCTCATGCCTAAAATCCCAGCACTTTGAGAGGCCAAGGCGGGCAGATCACCTGAGGTCAGGAGTTCGAGACCAGCCTGGCCAACATGGTGAAACCCCCATCTCTACTAAAAATGCAAAAATTAGCTGGGTGGGGTGGGGGCGGGGGGGGCACCTGCAACCCCAGCTACTCGGGAGGCTGAAGCAGGAGAATCTCCTGAACCCTGGAGGCGGAGGTTGCAGTGAGCCGAGATCGCACCACTGCACACCGTCCTCAGGGGCTTCTGTGAGATGCACTGAGGTCCTCATGGCTCCCGGGGGTGCTCATGGCTGAGGCCCTCGTGCCCACAGCGGGCGTGCAGATGTGCACATTGACGCAGGTGCCCGGGGACACAGCTCTCTGCAAACCCAGCTGCCCCAGCCACTGTACGAAGGCGACTTGTTCCTCACAGCGCCTCGGAGCCTTCTCTTCTCTCCCAAACTACTGTTCCGTTTTGTTTGGGTTTGGATCTTTTCCTCTCTAAACATAACACCCTGTCTCTCTTGTCTCTGAACACTGTGTTCTCAGAAGCAGTCATCCCTCCACGGGCAAGGGCTGACGTTTCCACTCCAAGCATTGTCTCCCCTCCTGCCAAATCTGGTTGCTGGTTTTGTTGCTTGGGGTTTATTTTTCTTTCCTTTTCCGAAGCAGGCACAGGTTTGGAGGGGTGAGGGGTGGGGGATTGCCAGACCCCCAGGAGGAAAGAGTCCAGGAGCTCTGCGAGCTATAAAGCTACTGGTTCTGGAAGTTTTAAAGCCAGATGAAGGCTGCTTCTGTTCTCACGTTGCTGCTGCAGGCCGGCCGCCCCTCCCGCCTTCAAGGCCACCTTCCCCCGGGGCTGACTCACCCCGGCACCCCGCGCCACACAAGGCTGGGTCTGCTTTGATGAGCAGACTGGAAAAGCGCAGCCGCCTCATTGTGGAACTGCCTGGAAGCCACCAGAGCCCGCTCTGAGCTGGAATTCGCTGAGCCTGACTTCCTGTGCCGTCAGGAGAGCAAACGCACGCCGGGCTTAGGAGCTGGTTTACAGGAAGCAGCAGCCGTGGGGGGACGGTTTGCTCGGCTCATGGAGAAGAAGCCACCCTCTGCACGGTTTTAATGCTGCACCCTCATCTCAGGGCTGTGAAAAGACAAATTGCAGGCCGGGAGCAGGGGTTCATGCCCGAGATCCCAGCACTCCGGGAGGCCGAGGCAGAGGGATTGCTTGAGACCAGCCTGAGCAATGGAGCGAGGCCCCAGCTCTAAAAGAAAAAATATTAAAAATTAGCCGGGCATGGTGGTGCACACCTGTAGTCCCAGCTACTCAAGAGGCTGAGGTGGGAGGATCCCTGGAGGCCAGGAGGTCAAGGCTGCAGTGAGCGGTGATTGCACCACTGCACTCCAGCCTGGGTGACAGAGCAAGACCCTGTTTCAAAAAAAAAAAAAAAAAAAAAGGGAGGCCAGGCACGGCGTCTCATACCTGGAATCCCAGGACTTTGGGAGGCCAAGGCGGGCGGATCACTTGGGGTCAGGAGTTCGAGACCAGCCTGGCCAACATGGTGAAACTCTGTCTCTACAAAAAATAAAAATAAAAAATTAGCCGGGCACAGTGGTGGATGCCTGTAATCCCAGCTACTCAGGAGGCTGAGGCAGGAGAATCACTTGAACCCGGGAGGCGGAGGTTGCAGTGAGCCAAGATGGCGCCATTGCACTCCAGCCTGGGCGACAGAGCGAAACTCTGCCCAAAAACAAAACAAAACAACACAACAACAACAGTAACAACCAAAAAAAAAGGAAAACAGCAGAGATGATGTGTGCAGCATGCTCAGTCCAGCGTTTAACACCTAGCAGCAGCAGATGGCGAATAAGAGCTGAAGCTCTCCCGGGCTGTGGGACCCACGCCTGCTCACCGGCGGGCGCTCCAGCCTGGAGACCCCAACCAGTCCCATCCTGGCCTTGCATATCAGCTCCTTACACCGCATAACAAACTACTGCGCACATGGTGGCTTAAAGCAACACCCCTGCCTGAGCTTACAGTTCTGGAGGTCATGGTGCAATGGGGTCCTCTGCCCAGGGTCTCCCAGGCTGAAACTGAAAATGTGAGTCGCCTGCCGGGCGCGGTGGCTCACGCTTGTAATCCCAGCACTTTGGGAGGCCGAGGCGGGCGGATCACGAGGTCAGGAGATCGAGACCACGGTGAAACCCCGTCTCTACTAAAAATACAAAAAATTAGCCGGGCGTGGTGGCGGGCGCCTGTAGTCCCAGCTACTCGGAGAGGCTGAGGCAGGAGAATGGCGTGAACCCGGGATGCGGAGCTTGCAGTGAGCCGAGCTCGGCCCGCCGCACTCTAGCCTAGAGTACAGGACACAAACTCTCTTTCTCTCAAAAAAAAAAAAAAAAAAAAAAGAAAATGTGAGTCGCCTGCTGTCTGACACGAAGCTTCCAGCTGTCATCCCCAGCTCATTCAGGTTCTTCCTGAATTCACTTCCTTGCAGTCATAGGACGCGGTCCCCCTTTCCTTGCTGGTTGTCAGTAATAAACATGCAGTGCACAAATGAAAAAACCCACCCCAGGCCAGGTGCGGTGACTCACACCTGTAATCCCAGCACTTTGGGAGGTCGTGGTGGGTGGATTGCTTGAGGCCAGGAGTTCAAGACCAGCCTGGGCAACATGGTGAAACCCCGTCTCGACTAAAAAATACAAAAGTTAGCCGGATGTGGTTGTGAGCGCCTGTAATTGCAGCTACTCGGGAGGCTGAGGCGGGAGAATCACTTGAACCCGGGAGGCGGAGGTTGCGGTGAGCCGAGATCATGCCATTGCACTCCAGCCTGGGTGACAGAGCAAGACTCCATCTCAAAAAAAAAAAAAAAGAACACACAGAGCTGCCTCCCAGGAGCCTAGCCAAGGCCCGGCTGTGCACCTGCCACAGGGAGCAGTTTGGAAGGGCCGCCCTGCAGCCAGCCCCAGACAGGAGGCCCGGCAGCGCTAGGTACAGAAGCACCATTTCTTCCCAGCTCAGCCCTTGGCCCTGATCAGCCTCTCTTATTTTATTTTTATTTTCTTGAGACGGAGTCTTACTTTGTCCCCCAGTCTGGAGTGCAATGGTGCAACCCTAGCTCGCTGCAGCCTCAGACTCCTGGCCTCAAGCCATCCTCCCACCTCAGCCTCCCAGAGTAGCTGAGACTACAGGCTTGTGCCACCACACCCAGCTTACCTTTTAATTTTTTTTCTTTGATGGAGTTTCGCTCTGTCACCCAGGCTAGAGTGCAGTGGCGTGATCTCGGCTCACTGCAACCTCCGCCTCCCAGGTTCAAGTGATTCTCCTGCCTCAGCCTCTTGAGTAGCTGGGATTGCAGGCGCCCACCACCATGCCAGGCTAATTTTTTTTGTGTGTGTATTTTTAGTAGAGATGGGGTTTCACCATGTTGGCCAGGCTGGTCTTGAACTCCTGACCAGGGAGGGTCTTGCTGTATTGCCCAGGCTGGAGTGCAGTGGTGCCACCCCAGCTCACTGCACCCTCATTATGTTCTCCTGAAATTCTGCCTCGCTTACCCCAAGAACATTTATTTTTATTTTTTTATTTTAGAGACAGGGTCTCACTGTGTTGCCCAGGCTGGCTTTGAACTCCTGGCCTCAAACAATTCTCCTGACTCGGCTTCCCAAAGTGCTGGGATTACAGGCACGAGCCGCCGCACCCAACCTGATCAGCCTCTTTTAACAGGGTCTGGGGGATTCAGGACCTTCCCTGCCAATGGAGGAACCCTCGGTAGCTCCCGCTCCCTCGCTTCTCTGGCCGCCAGGCCCAGGAGCCGCTCCGTAAAGTCCCTGTCTGTGCCAGACCGGGTGCATTCTTGACATTCCTGTCCTTTTACGCAGGCCGCCGCGGCCAGCTCTCAGAAGCCTCCACCGGCTGCACGCTCTTTCCCTGCTGGTGAGAAGATGGCCCTGGTGGCGGCGGCTCCTGGTCGGTTTATGGAGCCGGGAGTGGCACTTTCCCAACTATGGGAACTATGCTTGGAATTCAGACCCAGCCTCTCTGGGTCTCGCTGTCACGGCTTCCTGTGCAGCTGGAAAACACCTCCAAGAGTGGCCGTGGCATCACAGACCTAAAAAAGGAGCTGGGTTTGCTCCGGCAGTTCTCCCCAGGAGGAGGAAAGCCCGTCTGTCCCGCTGCCCAGCGGGCCTCGCTGTCTGCTCCGCAGAGACAGGCCAGGCAGGTTTGGGCTTCTCGGGATGCTCCGGCCTCAGCGCCCCCAGGGTACCCACGAAATCTCCAGCCACCCCAGGCCTGCTGTCTGCTTCTTGGCTTTACAGCCCAGGACACCTGGATTCAGCCCACCCACCCCCGAGCAGGGTCCCACGCACCCACCCTCTGCACAGGCTGGGCACACCGTGGTGCTAAAGGGTCCCGGCAAGAATCAGTCTTAGAGCACAGGCTGGGTGTGGAGGCTCCGCCTGTAATCCCAGCACTTTGGGAGGCTGAGGCAGGAGGATCACCGGAGGCCAGGAGCTCGAGACCAGCCTGGACAACATAGTGAGACCCCCATCTCTACAAAAAAAATTAAAACATTAGCTGGGCATGGTGGCGTGTGACTGTGGTCCCAGCTACTTGGGAGGCTGGGGCAGGAGAATCGCGTGGGCCCAGGAGTTCAAGGCTTCAGTGAGCTGGGATCACACCACTGTACTCTAGCCTGGGCAACAGAGTGAGGCCCCGTCTCAGAGAAGAAAAAAAGAAAGAAAGAAAGAGAGCGAGATATTGAGAAAGAAGAAAGAAAGAAAGAGAGAGAGAAAGAAAGAAAGGAAGAAAGAAAGAGAGAAAGGAAGGAAGGAAGGAAAAGAGAGGGAGGGAGAGAGGAGGGAAGGAAGGAAGGGAAAGAGAGAGAGGGAGGGAGGGAGGAAGGAAGGAAGGGAAAGAGAGAGAGGGAGGGAGGGAGGAGGGAAGGAAGGAGAGGGAGAGAGAAGAAAGGAAGAGAAAGAGGGACGGAGGGAGGGAGGAAGGAAGGAAGGAGAGGGAGAGAGAAAGAAGAAGGGAGGGAGGAAGGGAGGAAGGGAGGGAGGGAGGAAGGAAGGAAGGAGAGAGAAAGAAGAGGTGTGAGTTCCTAGGATGGTGTATATTTAGAATGCAGAACTTTAGGCCACTGGATGAGCAAACCCTCTAGGTTGTTCTCCCTAAACCCTTTGGCCAATGTGACAGGGCAGCCGGGGGAGGGACGACAACAAGCCTCCGGCACACGGCTCCATTCAGGGCTCCACGGGGACCGTGTGAGGTGGGTCTCCGTTCCCCCTGGATGTCGTATGCGTCTAAAATTGAGCTTATGGCCGGGCGTGGTGGCTCTCGCCTGTAATCCCAGCACTTTGGGAAGCCAAGGCCGGCAGATCACCTGAGTTCAGGAGGTCAGACCAGCCTGGCCAATATGGTGAAACCCCATCTCTACTAAAAATACAAAAGTTAGCTAGGTGTGGTGGCAGGCGCCTGTAATCCCAGCTACTTGGGAGGCTGAGGCACGAGAAACGCTTGAACCCGGGAGGCACAGGTAGCAGTGAGCTGAGATCGCGCCACTGCACTCCAGCCTGGGAGACAGAGTGAGACTCCATCTCGAAAAAATATATATGTATAGCCAAGCGTGGTAGCTCACGCCTATAATCCCAGCACTTTGGGAGGCCGAGGTGGGCGGATCACGAGGTCAGGAGATCGAGACCATCCTGGCTAACACCGTGAAACCCCGTCTCTACTAAAAATACAAAAAAAAATTAGCTGGGTGTGGTGGTGGGCGCCTGTAGTACCAGCTATTCGGGAGGTTGAGGCAGGAGAATGGCTTGAACCCGGGACGCAGAGTTTGCAGTGAGCCAAGATCGCGCCACTGCACTCCAGTCTGGGAGACAGAGTGAGACTCCACCTCAAAAAAAAAAAAGAAAAAAATATATATATCTAGGAAGTCTGAAGCCATCAGCACTTCCAGTGCAGTGAGGAATTCAGGAATCTCAGTGGAGCTGTTAGGGTAATGAACCTTGTAGGCAAAATACATGCATGCCTTTCTATTGTGTTTTTTTAAAGACAGGGTCTTGCTCTGTTGCCCAGGCTGGAGTGCAACGGTGCAATCATAGCTCACTTCAGCTTCCAACTCCCGGGCTCAAGCAGTCTTCCTGCCTCAGCCTCCCGAGTAGCTGGGACCACAGGTGTGCACCACCATGCCAGGCTAATTTTTTTTTTTTTTTTGTAGAGACGGGGATCTCACTATGTTGCCCAGGCTGGTCTCAAACTCCTGGCCTCAAACGATCCTCCTTCCTTGGCCTCCCAAAGTGGTAGGATCATAGGCATGAGTCACCACCACTGCTGACGGCCTGACGCATGCTTTGGATAGCATCGTGGAGGGGTCTCTCTAAAATTGACCCAGTCGGTTTCATTCTCAGCAGATTGACCTGGGCCACTCAGCACGGCCTTCCTTGTTCCTGATGCTCGTGTATGTTCTCTTTTTACAATAAAGTCATCATCATCAGAAGATACCAGTTTACCATCCACGGCATCAGGGCCTCCATAGCCGCTGCAGCTTTTCTCCTCTCCATTCATTGTTGTTTTGTTTTGTTTTGTTTTGTTTTGTTTTGTTTTGTTTGAGACAGAGTCTTGCTCTGTTGTCCAGGCTGGAGGGCAGTGGCGCAATCATAGCTCACTGCAGCCTCCGCCTTCCAGGTTCAAGCAATTCTCCCACCTCAGCCTCCCGAGTAGCTGGGACTACAGGCATGCACCACCACATCCGGCTGATGTTTGTATTTTTTGGTAGAGATGGGGTTTCACCATGTTGGCCAGGCTGGTCTGGAACTCCTGACCGCAAGTGATCTGCCTGCCTCGGCCTCCCAAAGTGCATTTGTTATGTTCTTTTGAAATTCTGTGTCGCTTCCCTCAAGACCTTTCATAATTTCTTGTCAGCGCCGCAGTCACTGTAACCAGGTCCTCGCCTAACACCACAACCCCCACTCCAGGGCCAGTTTCCCGCCTCCAGCTTCCTGTCCTAGCAGAACTGTACACTTGAGCATGCTTAGTGTATTATATGTTGATTACATTTATATATTATGATGCTATTCTATATTCTATATCATATTTATTTTATTATAGCCAGGTGCCATGGCTCACGCTTGCAGCCCTCGTGATTTGGGAGGCTAAGGCAGGAGGATCACTTGAGGCCAGGAGTTTGAGACCAGCCTGGGCAACATAGCTGTAGAGACTTCATCTCTACAAAAAATAAAAAACTAGCCAGGCCTAGTGGCATGCACCTGTAGTCCCAGCTACTCGGGAAGCCCAGGCAGGAGGATCTCTTGAGCCCGGGAGTTGGAGGCTGCAGTGAGCTATGATTGCACCACCGCACTCCAGTCTGGGCAACAGAGTGAGAACCTGCCTCTAAAAATATGTATGTGGCCGGGCGCAGTGGCTCACTCTTGTAATCCCAGCACTTTGGGAGGCCAAGGTGGGTGGATCACGAGGTCAGGAGATCGAGACCATCCTGGCTAACACGGTGAAACCCCATCTCTACTAAACAAAGTACAAAAAATTAGCCGGGCATGGTGGCGGGCACCTGCAGTCCCAGCTACTCGGGAGGCTGAGGCAGGAGAATGGCATGAACCTGGGAGGCGGAGCTTGCAGTGAGCCGAGATCGCGCCACTGCACTCCAGCCTGGGCGGCAGAGCGAGACGCCATCTCAAAAAAATAGAAATAAAAATATGTATGTATATATATTTTATTATCTGTATGATAAAATATACACATACACAAATGGAATCTGACCAGGAAGCACAGACTCTACCCCAAGGCCAAGAGAGCCCCTCCTGAGAACCCCGGGTGGCTCAGCCTCCGCACAGAACCCCTAGGGTGTCATGGAGCACAGGGGAAACTGCTCTCTAGTTCTGAATTTTACAGCCGAGAAAGCTGAGGCTCAGGGAAGGCCAGGGGACGTGCTCAGAACCAGGTCTCCGGCCCGAGAAAGTCCTCCCTGTCAGGACCTCGCTGCAGGCCTCCTGTGCTCTGTCACATGCACGACCCACACACGCTTCAGTGCTGCGGTGCTCGTCTGCAAGCCAGAAACACAGATCTTATATTTCTTGCTCCAAGACAAACAAAACATCGATTGTTTTAATCTTTCACTTTAGTTCTGATTAGGAAAAAAACATGTGGCTTCAGTTTCAAAAACAGCAAGCTGAGGCCCTTTTGTTTTCTTTTTTTTTTTTTTTTTTTGAGATGGAGTTTCGCTCCTGTCGCCCAGGCTGGAGTGCAATGGCACGATCTCGGCTCACTGCAGCCACCGCCTCCCAGGTGCAAGCAATTCTCCTGCCTCAGCCTCCTGAGTAGCTGGGACTACAGGCGCCCACCACCACGCCTGGCTACTGTTTTTGTATTTTTAGTAGAGACGGGGTTTCACCATGTTGGCCAGGCTGGTCTCAAACTCCTGACTTTGTGATCCGCCCACCTCGGCCTCTCAAAGTGCTGGGATTACAGGCGGGAGCCACCACGCCCGGCCTTCTTTTCTTTTTGAGATATGCCTCACTCTGTTGCCCAGGCTGAAGTACAGTGGTGTGGTCATAACTCACCGCAGCCTCCAACTCCTGGGTTCAAGGGATCCTCCTGCCTCAACCATCCAAGTAGCTGAGACTACAGGCACACACCACCACACCCAGCTAGTTTTCTTCTTTTTGTACAGGTGGGGTTTCACTCTGTTGCTCGGGCTGGTTTCAAACTCCTGGGCTCAAGTGACCCTCCCACCTTGGCCTCCCAAAGCACTGGAATTCCAAGCATGAGCCACCACACCTGGCCCAGGATTTCAACATATGAACTTGATGGGGTCAGAGGAGGACACAAATATTTAGTCTGCAACAAACAGCCCATATGACTTTCCAAGTGTACCGTGTTCTAGGAATTCCGAGTCAAGGTCACCTGGCGCTAGAAGCCATTAAAAACATGTGTTCCAAAAAGAAACAACATTTGAAGCCCGCATTGTAAAGAAGGAACATGTCACAGGGGAAAGAGATCTTCCAGGGTTAAGGTCGACATCTGCGAAGACAGGCATAGTCCCCCGCTTCGGGCCCCAAGCAAATGTCTCTTGAGCATTTATATATACCAGGTTCTGGGGAGAACAACTCATACCTTTTTAATTTTTTTTTTGAGACAGGGTCTTACTCTGCTGCCCAGGCTGGAGTGCAGTGGCATGATCTTGGCTCACTGCAACCTCCACTTCCTGGGCTCAAGCGATCCTCCCACCTCAGCCTCCTGAGTAGCTGGGACTACAGGTGTGCACCACCACACCCAACTAGTTTTTTGTATTTTTTTTTTTCGTAGAGTCAAGGTTTTGCCATGTTGCCCAGGCTGATCTCAAACTCTTGGGCTCAAGCGATCCTCCTGCCTCAGCCTCCCAAAGTGCTGGGGCTACCAGCATGAGCCACTGTGCCCAGCCCCCAGATCTTTGGCCTCATGAGGCTTACAGTCCAGTAGGTGGACAACTTAAATATCAAATTATAAATACTACAAGAAAACAAACAGCCATGAGAGAATGATGTGGTGGGCTGAATGACTGGCTCCAAGGTTGTCATAACTGTTAATTTTATGTGTTAACTTGACTGGTCCACGGGGTGCCCAGATATCGGTTTAAATGTTATTCTGGGTGTGTCTGTGAGAATATTCCTGGATGAAATGAACCATTGCCTGTGTAAAGCATATTGCTTCCCCACCCCAATGTGGGGGCCTCATCTAATCAGCTAAAGCCCTCAATAGAACAAAAACATGCTAAGTAAGAGATAATTCCTCCTGCCTGGCAGCCTTCAAGCTGGCAGATAGGCTTTTCCAGCATTTGGACTCCAGTTGAAACATATGCTCCAGGGTCTCAAGCCTGCTGGCTTTCAGACAGAAACTATCAGTTCTTGTGTCTCTCTAGCTTGCCAATTGTACCTCTTATGACTTCTCAGCCTCCATAATTATGTGAGCCAATTTCTTATAATAAATATCTTCTGGGCAAGCCATCTTGCCCAGAGAACTCAGAGAACTAAGAGACTTGCCCAGAGAAGGGTCTTCGTTTCCCAGGGACAGCCATCTCCCTCATGGCCCCCTCCAGGGTTTCCGAATCTGGAAAATGCTGAGCTTATGAGGCCACAGGGTGAGAAAGGAGATGATCCTGGAGCCATGCTTCAGAGAAGGCAGTTCTTTGATGAGATTGGAGCTGGGGGAAGAATTCCTAGCAGTGGGAATTGAACAATCAGCCTTGATTTTTGCACTTGATTTTGTAAGGAATTGGAAGCTGCTGGTGGTTTCTGAGTAGGGGAGGAACAGATTCAACTGCATTTTCAGAAGCACACTCTAGCTGTTGGGAGGAGATGGAGGGAGTGGGGAGTGGAGCGGAGGCCATTGGTGGAGCACACAGGGATCTGCCTGCGGCTGCAGAGCACTGCTAAAGTGGACGTCCAAGGAGGGGCTGGCTGGACTGAAGAAAAGGCTCTGGGGACAGCTGGCACTGAGTCTTGTCATGCTGACGATGGACCAGTCACAGCGGTTGGGGATGTATATGTATATTTTCAGATGCTGACTTCATTTTGTGTGCATGTAGAATTGCAAAATTCAATTAATGTATCACTAGTAAACTCCTGAAGTAATATTTATAACTCCTATCACTGGAATCCAATGACCAAAATAATATAATAAAAGTCGTATAATAAAAATGTGAAGGCAGAAGCATAGAACATCTTCTGTTGTGGGTTAGTTGGAGGTGAGGACTGAGTTGAAGGCTGTTATGATCCATGTGTGTTTGTTGTAAGGCTTTTACACAGTTTTTCACTTCCTGTTGATCTTTCCACTGGAACTTTAGAATTATTTTATCAAGCTCTTTCCTCTCTGCAACACTTTTGTTGTTTTTCACTCCTTCCTGCATTTTCTACCTTTCATCTGGAATTATCTTTCTCTAGTTTTACCTTTTAAAAGGCAAGTCTGTTGGTGAGAAACTCTGGTTTTGTTTATCTGAAAATGCCCTTATTTCCCCCTAATTCTTGAAGGATATTTTCACTGGGTCCACCTAATTGCTGCTGTTTTTTCCTCTGGCAACTTTTGTTTGTTGATTTTTGTTTGTAACTAACTGATTTTATCAAATTTCAATTCAAATGCAGTAAGATGAACAGATCTTAAAGACACAGTTTGATGGATTTTAGCAAATGTGTACACCTGTGTATGCCAACAGCTCAGCCAACATACAGAACATTGCCATCACCCTAGAAGTTATTTCATGGCCCTTTCTAGCCAACACCCTGGCCAGAGGCAGCAACCTCTGTTTTCATCTCTTATCACCATAGTTTTGCCTATTCTTTAACTTTATATAAATGGAATTATATAATATGTACCTCTAATATCCAGCTTCTGTTGCTTTACTTTTTTTATTTTTGAGAATCATTTATTTTTTAAATATTCAATATTAATATTTAATATATTAATATTAATTAAATACTAATATTTAATATTGAATAATTTATTTTTTATAGTTTTGAGAATACATTTATATTTTTGAGAATCATACATGTTGCTCGATCTCTCAATAGTTTATTCTTTTTTATTGCGCAGCCATATTTCATTGTGTGAAATGCCATGACTTGTTTATTCTCTCGTTGACAGGCATTTGGGTTGTTTCCAGGTTTTGCTATTATGAGTAAAAGCTTATGAACATCTCGTACAAGTCCTTTTATGGAGACATGTTTTTATTTATCTTGAGTAAATCCCTAAGAGTGGAATTCCTGGGTCATAGGTGAGGTATGTGTTCAGCCTTATAAGAAACTGCTAAACCATTTTTCATGGTGGTTGTACTATTTCACATTCCCGTCAGTAACGGATGATGCACCCAGTTCTTCTACATCCTCCCAAATATTTAGTGTTGTCAGTCTTTTAACTTTTTGCCACTCTAGTGGTTGGGAGGCAGTCTCCCTTGATGGCTTTAATTCATATTTCCTTGATGACTAATCATTAGACACCATTTCATGTGCTTATTGGCCATTTCTCTGCCACTTTTTTAGGACATTTCTTTTGCCTGAGGTTCTAGGGATTCTGAAATCTGTGGCTTGAGGTCTTTTTATCAGTTTTAGAAAGTTATTGGTCATTATCTCTTCAAAGATTGTTCCTGCTTCATTCTCTCTCTCCTCCTTCTGGGGTTCCAATAACATGTATATTATACGTCACTGTATCTTCTATGTCTTTTGCTCTTTCTTCTGTAGTTTCTTTCCCTTTGTGTCTTCTTGCTTCATTCTGGATATTTTTCTCTGTTCCGTCTTCCAGTTCACTAATTTTTATTTCTTCCGTTGAGTTCTTATTTTTCAGATATTGTCATTTTCTCCACATCCACTGGTTGCTTTTTTCCCTGTTGTTCCAATTTGCTGCTAAAATTCCAATTTCATCTTTTTATCTCCTTGAACATAATTAACACAATTAATAGTGGCGCAATCTCGGCTCACTGCAAGCTCCGCCTCCCAGGTTCATGCCACTCTCCTGCCTCAGCCTCTGGAGTAGCTGGGACTACAGGTGCCCACCACCACGCCTGGCTAATTTTTTGTATTTTTAGTAGAGATGGGGTTTCACCGTGTAAGCCAGGATGGTCTCAATCTCCTGACCTCGTGATCCGCCCACCTCGGCCTCCCAAAGTGTTGGGATTCCAGGCGTGAGCCACCGCGCCCAGCTGTGATCGCTCCTCTTACAGTGCAACATTAAGTTGTCCAAATTCACAGCTAGGGGGAATTTACCAAGCCTTCTCAGGAAATCCTGGACCTCAATTTCTGTACCCTTGGCCTTGTGAAGCTGATAGAAATATCACTCGGCCTCTCAGCAAACCCTCCCCACCCCAGGAAAAAGTGACCCCAAACCCAGGCTCTCCTTTGATCCTTCCCTAAATCCTGGCTGGAAATTCTCCATTATCTTAATAACCCTGCAGACCCTTGAGCAGACGCTTTGACATTCTGTCCAGGTTTTCTTTCTTTTTTCAGACAGGGTCTCACTCTGTCACCCAGGCTGGAGTGCAGTGGTACAATCTCAGCTCACTGCAACCTCTGCCTCCCGGGTTTAAGTGATTGTAGTACCTCAGCCTCCCAAGTAGCTGGGACTACAGGCACCTGCTACCACACCCAGCTAATTTTTGTATTTTAATAGATACGGGGTTTCACCATGTTGGCCAGGCTGGTCTCAAACTCCTGACCTCAAGTGATCCTCCCACCTCGGCCTCCCAAAGTGCTGGGATTACAGGCTTGAGCCACTGCACCCGGCCCTGTCCAGCTTTTTTTTCTTTTTTTGAGACAGGGTCTCTCTCTGTCACCCAGGCTGGAGTGCAGTGGCACAATCTCATCTCACTGCAACCTCTGCCTCCTGGGTTTAAGCGATTCTTGTGCCTCAGCCTCCCAAGTAGCTGGGACTACAAGCATGCGCCACCATGCCCAGCTAATTTTTGTATTTTTAGCAGAGACGGGGTTTCACCATGTTGGCCAGGCTGGTCTCAAACTCCCGACCTCAAATGATCCTCCTGCTTCGGCCTCCCACAGTGCTGAGATCACAGGCGTGAGCTGCCGCACCCAGCCCTGTCCAGCTTTTCTAGTTGACCTCAGCGAGAGAGTGGGTTTGTCCTTAGCGGCTAATCCACCATTGTGCAAGCCAAAATCTACCAATAGAGATTTTTAACCCAAAGTCCAAGTCGTTTAGAAGGAGGTCATGGATATTCTAGATCCTCTTGATCTGAGAGCCACAGGATGACAAATGAGGACCCATCCTCAGCCTTGAGAGGATCCCTCTCATTTTCCAGTTGAGGAAGCCAAGAGCCAAAAACCAGGAGCAGAGCCAGAGTGCGAGCCTGGATTTTCCATTTCCAGGCACGCACCGTGTGGTCCCTCTGCAGGAACAGGTGTCAGCCTTTATCCCTTGAATAAGATCCCTGGCAATGACCTCACCTCTCCCTGAAACCTGAATGTTCTGTCAATTCAGCAAGAGGCTGATGCAACTCACAGTCCCCAGAGGCCCTTTTGTCTCTCATCGAGCCCATAAATGACACGGAAATGATCTAAGCGCGACTGGTCACCCTGGACTTCTGGAATTCATCACGGAGCTTATAAGACTCTCCTGTCACCTTTACCCTATGGCTCAAAAGAAGAAGGGATTTGCCCAAGCTCATGCTTTAAGTTCAACAGCACAAAAATGGGCCGGGCATGGTGGCTCACACCTGTCATCCCAGCACTTTGGGAGGCCAAGGCGGGTGGATCACCTGAGGTCAGGAGTTCGAGACCAGCCTGGCCAACATGGCAAAACCCTGTCTCCACTAAAAATACAAAAACTAGCCGGGCGTGGTGGCGCATGCTTGTAATCCCAGCTACTCAGGAGGCTGAGGCAGGAGAATCGCTTGAACCTGGGAGTCGGAGGTTGCAGTGAGCTGAGATCATGCCATTGCACTCCAGCCTGGGCGACAGAGTGAGCCCTCATCTCCAAAAAACAAACAAACAAACAAACAAACAAACAAACAAACAAAAAACTCACCAACACAAAAATGGGTAATTTCAGGACACACAGTCTGTGGCTCTATCCCGAATCCGATCCATGCTGATTTTTAATATGATCAGCTTCCAGCTCTGCCCAGGTCTCTCCAGGGCCGGGGGGGCGGCTGTTGCAATTCCCTGCTGCACCCCAGCCTCAGGGCAGGTCAGGGGAGTGGCGACAGGGTGCAAGTCCACGGGGAGTGAGATTTCTCAAGAGCTCCGGGCAAACCGGCCCTTCCACATTTGCTGGGTGCAGGATGTTCCAGCCACCTTGTCTTTCCAGCAGCTGTGTTTATATTTGGCAGTTGCCACAGGTCCCTAGAAGAGGGTCCTCTTCCTGCCTGCCAGACTCTGGAACCCCTGTTTCCTGGCACAGGAACCTGGGGGCCAGGCCTGGTGCAGAGATGAGAGTGTCCCTCTGAGAATTCCAACAGAGGTCACTGGGGCTCAGAGAGGGAAGGTAACTTTCCCAAGGCCACACAGCTTGGTAGAGCCAGGGCAGATTTCCGGCCTACCACCTTCCAGAGTTCCCTCCTCTGTGGGAGCTGTGGTCTCACTTCCTTCAAATGCGATGGGGCTCACATCTGGGGGAAGGCTCCCGCCCCGTGGGGCCTCTCCTAGTCACAAAGCATTCTGGGATGCTAATAAAATTAAAGCCCTTTTGGAAACACCCCTCTATTTACTTTTTTTTTTTTTTTTTGAGACTATTCTCCTGCCTCAGCCTCCTGAGCAGCTGGGACTACAGGCACCCGCCACCGTGCCTGGCTAATTTTTTTGTTTTTTTTTTTTTAGTGGAGACGGGGTTTCACCGTGTTAGCCAGGATGGTCTCGATCTCCTGACCTCGTGATCTGCCCGCCTCAGCCTCCCAAAGTGCTGGGATTACAGGTGTGAGCCACCGAGCCTGGCCTTTTTTTTTTTTTTTTTTTTTTTTTTAAGACAGGGTCTCACTCTGTCACCCAGGCTGGAGTGCAGTGGCGCTATCTCGGCTCACTGCAACCTCCACCTCCTGGGTTCAAGCGATTCTCATGCCTCAGCCTCCCGAGTAGCTAGAATTACAGGAACCTGCTACCATGCCTGGCTCATTTTTTTGTATTTTTAGCTGACACGGGGTTTCACCATGTTGTCCAGGCTGGTCTTGAACTCCTGAGCTCAAATGACCCACCCGCCTCAACCTCCCAAAGTGCTGGGATTACAGGTGTGAGCCACCAGGCCCAGCATGTTTTCATTCAGTACCATTTATTTCCTGGGGCCTTCAGTCAGCTGGGTTCAAACTCTTTGCATTTTGCCTAAGGGAACCACTCTGAGCTGCAGGATTTCTCCTGATAAGGGAGTTCCATAAAGGCCTAAATTTTTCCCCCAGGGGACACCTGTCCAAGTCTGGGGACATTTGTGCTTGTCATGACTGTGGGCGTGCAGGGGGTGGGGGGTGGGCTCCTGGCATGGAGTGGGTGGAGATCAGGGATGCTGCTCAGCACGCTGCAGTGCCCAGGACGGCCCCACCCCAGAGAAGGGTCCAGCCAGAGGGAAAGGGCCTGTACTGGAGTGAGTGAAACTTCCCAGTGTAGATCAGGTCTCTTGAGGATTTTATGAACTTCGGAGTTCAGCCAGCTTTGCAGACTGGGGCCCTAGGCTGTGTCTCTGTTTACTGACACCACTGTCAATTTTGTCACAGTTTTGGGTCTTTGTCTGCCCAGCCATCTGCTCAGCAAACGTTTAGGCCACACCTCCTCTCCTCCTCCCAGTGGAGACAGACCGGCGGGCGGGGGCACGGCTCCAGAGGGGCGATGCCTCCAGGCAGGAACCCAGGCCACCTTCCTGGAGGGATGCACGACACCAAAACTCCCTCTGCACCCCCAGATGAGGGCCGGGGGGAGTGGTGCCGTCTGAGTGAGACACAGCATTGGGCTGACCTCAGGGTCCCGGTTCTGATACTGTCTCACAGTCACAGGTGACGTCGCCCTGGAGGGGACCGGGAGAGGGTACGTAGGGCTCCCTGGACTGTTTGCAACTGCCTGAGTCCATAATTATTTCAAAATAAAAAGTTAAGATAGGGCCGGGCGCGGTGGCTTACGCCTGTAATCCCAGCACTTTGGGAGGCTGAGGCGGGTGGATCACAAGGTCAGGAGTTTGAGACCAGCCTGACCAACATGGTGAAACCCCGTCTCTATTAAAAATACAAAAATTAGCTGAGCGTGGTGGCGCACGCCTTTAGTCCCAGCTACTCAGGAGGCTGAGGCAGGAGAATCGCTTGAACCCAGGAGGCGGAGGTTGGGGTGAGCCCAGATGGCGCCACTGCACTCCAGCCGGGGCGACAGAGCGAGACTCCGTCAAAAAAAAACAAAAGAGGCAGAGCACTTTCTTTCATTCTAACTTTTCACTCTTACACATAACACAATTATAAACGCCTTTCTATATGTAGCTTTTTATTTCTTTTCATTTTTTTCCTTCGGGATAACTGCCCGAGCAAGGGGTTAGAGGGCGGCCGCTCCCTGGGGGTCCCTGTGATCCCACCCCCCTCCCTGCCGGTGCTGCCAGCTCCTCTCCTGCGGTTTTGTTCAGCCCTTGTGTGCACTGGAGCCTGGTGTCTAATCAGCTCAGGTCTGCTCTGTTTCGGGGCTGGTCACCTTCCCTTGAGCGACCACAGATTTCCACTATGTCCTTGGGTGGGGGGTACACTCATCCTTCTTGACTTTCAGGCGCGAGTGGGATTTTTCTGCACGAGGCGGGCTTAGACTCGGGTGTGGCTATCAGCCTTTTGCTAGGAGGCCAGCGCGGGGCCGGGCAGCGTCCCTCTTCAGTTTTATTTTTGGAGAGCCTCGCCTGGCGCCTTGCCTGCCTGAAGGGGCCTGTGCACCGAAGCAGAGCCCGACCTTCAGGACGGTGCCTCGGGGACTGTGTGCACCTTTGACCACCTGGCCCTGCCCCCAGAGCTGCCTGCTCCCGCCCCTCCCACAGCTTCCCGTGGCCCCGAGGCAAGCGCATTCAGGTCGGGGTGCCGGCACCCGTGCGCCTCTGCAGGGAGGCAGCTGGGAGGGGCGTTCCTGGCTGACTCAGCGCGTGGCCAGTTCTGCTGCTGTTGGCTTAGTCCTCTGCTGGGGGCATGGCTGCTCCTGAGTCAGTGCCGGCTGGTGACACCACCGAGACGGGGACTTAGGGAGGCGACTGCATGGGTGATGCAATCTGTGTCTGAGTCTCGGCATCTCAGCACAAACATACACATGCATGCCCGTGCACACACACACACACGCATGTACACATGCAGACACACACGTACACACCCACGCACACACATATCCACACACCTACAGTGACATATACACATGCCCACACACATAGTCACATGCATGCCCACACATGTGTGCGCACACGCATATGCAGTGCCACGTCCACACACGTGCACATACACACGTGCACACTGACATGCATGCCCACACACATGCACATATGCAAATGCACCTATGCACACACTCATACACAGGCGCACACACATGTAGATATGTACATGCACTCATATAGACACAGATGCACATGTACATACCTGTTCACGTACACACATGCACAGATGCACAGACTCACATGCATGCTGACATGCACACCCATGCATACGCATGTACACGTACACACACATGCAGATATGTGTACACACATGCATGCATATATGCCCACTCATGCATGCCAGTATACACACATGCACACGCAAGGTACACATACATACACATGTGCACACTGACATGCACACCACGTGTACACACACATACGTGTACAGTCACATGCACATCACTGACATACATGCAAATAAACATAGACACACATGCCCACACACTCACACACACACACAGCGCAGCTCTCTCTGGCCTTTCTGGCAGGCCTGGGTTATTACCCAGCCCAAAGGGAGCAACTTGCAGGGAATTTCGCCCATAACAGAAAAGCCAGCACGGCTCAGGGCCTGATGCTCACATGGAAATTGCGGGGGGTGGCTGCCCAGGGCAGCAGGGACCCAGGGTCTGGGTAGACACTCCTGAGTGTGGATGCTAAATAGGACCCCCTGGCCTTCCAAGGAAAACAGGAGGTGGGGCCAGCCCGTTTGTTCTCTGTGCGCGCGTATTTTTAGCACTGAGTAATTTAGGTATTTTTAAGCCCAACCAAGGGCGGTTTTCCCTGAGTTGGATGTTTTGTGGCTGCTTTGAAGCTCTCTGGAATCAGAGCCCTCTGAGCGGCCACACGTGGGCTCTGCCTCCAGAGCAGACAGATTGGGCCTTCTTTGCCCCCAAAGAGTGGGGGTGTGGACGTCTGCTGGAAACCAAGGAGGCTGGGTGGTGTCAAAGGGATTTTTTTTTTTAATTGATCCTTTTATTGAGATCGCCGTGGAGTCACATCCAGTGCTAACAAAGAATGTAGAGGAATTCTGTGTGTCATTCCCCGGCCGTCCCTGGTGGTAACATTTGGTAAAGCTATGGGCAAGATCGCAGCCAGACAGTCACACACCCACCAGCCTCACTCAGGTTCCGCAGTATTCAGTACTGTGCCTGCTGGTGAGTGAGTGTGTGAGGCTCTCTGTGAGTTTATCACTCATGTAGCCTTGTGGATTCATCACCATAGTTGAGGCACTAACAGGGATCATTCATGTTGCCCTTTTATTTACTCATTTATTCAGAGATGGGGTCTCACTAAGTTGCCCAGTCTGGCCTCAACCTCCCAGGCTCAAGTGATCCTCCCACGTCAGCCTCCCAAGTAGCTGGGGGCAAAGGAGTGTGCAACCCATGCCCAGCTAATTTTTAAATTTTTTGTAGAGAGGGGGTCTTGCCATGTTGCGTAGGCTGGCCTCAAACTCCTGGAGTCAAGTGATCCTCCCATCTCAGCCTCCCAAAGTGCTGGGATTACAGGCAAGAGCCACCGGGCCTGGCTGTGTTGCCCTTTTATACAGAGACCTATTTCCCTCCCAGTCCCTGCCCCCCCGATCCCTGGCAGCCGATAATCTGTTTTCCATTTCTAAAATTTCGTCCTTGGGCTGGGCATGGTGGCTCATGCCTGTAATCCCAGCACTTTGGGAAGCCGAGACAGGCAGATCACTTGAGGCCAGGAGTTTGAGACCAGCCTGGCCAACATGGTAAAACCACGTCTCTACCAAAAATACAAAGATTAGCCAGGCATGGCGGCGCATGCACCTGTAATCCCAGCTGCTCAGGAGGCCAAAGTGGGAGTATGGCTGGAGCTGGAGAAGCGGAGGTTGCAGTGAGCTGAGATCGCACCACTGCACTCCAGCCTGGGCAACAGAGCGAGACTCTTGTCTAAAAAAAGTCCTCTTAAACACATTACACAAACAGAAGCATATGCTACACATCCCAGGCCCTGGAGATTCCCCTGCAGTGTGGTATGCGTGGACGGTCCTTCCCTTCTTATCACTAAGTAGGCATTTTTTGAAAACTCTGGAATCTGCCTCTGCTTCTCTGCGGCTGCCTGGCTCTGCAAAACAGACAGCGATGCCATGAGTTATGACAGAGACAGGGTGTGGCTTAATTAGCTGCCCACAGACGCCCAGCTGGGACTGCGGCTACCCAGGACTCTTGAACCTGGCCCCTGCCCGACACCCCCATCAGCACCAATCCCCTCGCTGGGTCCTACTAAGCAGGTTTCTCTAGGCTGGACACTGCCGACACGTGGGGCTGGATGGTTCCCTGGAGCGGGGCCGTCCTGGGCACTGCAGGGTGCTGAGCAGCATCCCTGGCCTTCACCCACTCCCTGCCAGGAGTACCCCCAAGTCATGACAGCCACGAATGTCCCAGACATCACCCAGTGCTCCATGGAGGGCAGAGTCACCCCGAGATGAGATCTTTGGGGATTCCACGGACCCCCAAGAGACTCTGCGTCCTGTGATCGTCTGCCCTGTTGAGGTCCTGGGTTGTTCCAGGAGAATTCAAGAAGCAACAGCCTGGGCTCCTGACTGGTTCAAGATGAAGGACACGGAGGAGAGTCCAGGCACAGTGGCTCAGGTCTGTCATCCCAGCACTTTGGGAGGCTGAGGCGGGTGGATCACCTGAGGTCAGGAGTTCAAGACCAGCCTGGGCAACATGGTGAAACCCTGTCTCTACTAAAAATACAAAAATTAGCCGGGTGTGATACCGCACCTGTAGTCCCAGCTACTCGGGAGGCTGAGGCAGGAGAATCGCTTGAACCTGGGAAGCGGAGGTTGCCGTGAGCCGAGATCGCGCCACTGCACTCCAGCCTGGGCGACAAAGCAAGACTCCGTCTCAAAAAAAAAAAAAAAAAAGGACACGGAGGGAGTCAGTCATGGGGGTTCTGCTGTGATCCCTGCTCTGACCCAGGGTCTCCCCTGAGTACTACGGACATCAGAGTCGGATCCTTCCCTGGTGTGGGGCTGTCCTGGGCACTGCAGGGAGCTGAGCAACGTCCCTGGCCTCCACCCAACCCACTCCATGCAAGGAGCTCCCCCCACAGCCACAGATGTCCCCAGACATCACCCAGTGTCCCCTGGAGGGCAAGAACCCCTGTCACGGACTGAGGCAGGCCCCCAGGGAGCCTGTGTGGGTCCTCCCTTCTCCAGAGGGCCTAGCCTGTTGCCTTTGCCCTTTTTTTTTTTTTTTTTTTTGAGACGGAGTCTTGCTCTGTCGCCCAGGCTGGAGTGCAGTGGCGCGATCTCGGCTTACTGCAAGCTCCACCTCCCGGGTTCACGTCATTCTCCTGCCTCAGCCTCCAGAGTAGCTGGGAGTTATAGGCGCCCGCCACCACGCCCGGCTAATTTTTTTTGTATTTTTTTTTTTTTTTTTTTTTAGTAGAGATGGGGTTTCACCGTGTTAGCCAGGATGGTCTTGATCTCCTGACCTCGTGATCCGCCCGCCTTAGCCTCCCAAAGTGCTGGGATTACAGGCGTGAGCCACTGCGCCCGGCCCTGCCTTTGCCTTTTCATTCCCTCATTCTGCAAACTCTCACAGAGGATTGTGACGGCTGACCGCGTGCCAGGCTCTATGCTGAGAGTTAAACGAGTGCCAGCTCTGTGTACATGAGGCCCCTGGTCCCCACTCAGAGGCGAAGTGGCCGTGCCTAGAGTCGGGAAGGTTGAGCCAAGGCCGCTGCCCCTGCTGCCACCCAGAGGCCTGACCTGAACTTTGACCCACACCCCTCTGCTTCCCCCACAGCTCTCTGGACAACGAGGCCCAGAGCTAATGGCAGACAATGTCAGCCACTAACAACATAGCCCAGGCCCGGAAGCTGGTGGAACAGCTACGCATCGAAGCTGGGATTGAGCGTATCAAGGTGAGCCCAGCGGGCGCCAGGAAGAGGAGGGGAGGGACCCACGGATGTCCTGCAAATGATGGATAGGAGGCTCGGCCGGAGGGCAGACGCTTGCACCCCAACTGTGCCTCTTGCTGTGTGACCTTGGGACCCTCCCTTAACCTCTCTGAGCCTCCGTTTCCCCGGCAGAAAGAGGCAGCTGATCTAACACCTATCTCCTGCCTTCCTGCAGCAATGTAATGTGCTTTGTGAACACACTGGGGCCCCGTGGAGACGGTCATCGTGACAGAGCACTTTGTTGTCCTCATCTGCATTGCTCTGTGCTGCTCCTTGGCTGTGATGGATGCAAATTAAACTGAGAGACACAGTCCCAGGCGGGAGGAGATCGCATGTCCTGTCTACTTTTTTCACTTCTGTGTTGTTTGAAGGATGTTTGTTTGTTTGAGACAGAGTCTTGCTCTGTCGCCCAGGCTGGAGTGCAGTGGCGCGATCTCGGCTCACTGCAACCTCCGCTTCCCGGGTTCAAGCGATTCTCCTGCCTCAGCCTCCCAAGTAGCTGGCATTACAGGCGTGCACCACCACACCCGGCTAATTTTTTGTATTTTTAGTAGAGACGGTGTTTCACCATGTTGGCCAGGCTGGTCTTGAACTCCTGACCTCAGGTGATCCGGTGATCCGCCCGCCTTGGCCTCCCAAAGTGCTGGGATTCCAGGCATGAGCCACCATGCCCGGCCCGTTTGAAGTTTTTCACAAGGATCACACTTGAGGCCGCGCCTGGTCGACAGAGATTTATTTTAAGGCAAGTTCTGAAATCTGCAGGGCAGGCCAGCAGGCCGGAGACCCAGGGAAGAGTTGGTGCTGCAGCTGGAACCCCCAGGCCACCTGGAGGCAGAGTTCCCTCCTCCTGGGAGGACCCCAGGCTTTTTCTCTTAAGCCCTTCAACTGATTAGATGAGGCCCACCTGCATTACAGACGGTCACCTGCTGTGCTTGAAGTCTACGGATTTAAATATGAATCACATCAGAAAAAAAAAAAAAAAAAAAAAACTTTTGCATGCCAGGCACAGTGGCTCACACCTGTAATCCCAGCACTTTGGAAGGCCGAGGCAGGAGGATCACTTGAGGTCAGGCATTCAAGTCCAGCCTGGGCAGCAACATAGTAAGACCCCATCTCCACAAAATAAAAAACAGGCTGAGCGCAGTGGCTCACACTTATAATCCCAGCACTTTGGGAAGCTGAGGTGAGCAGATCACCTGAGGTCAGGGGTTTGAGACCAGCCTGGCCAACATGGTGAAACTCCATCTCTCCTAAAAATACAAAAAAAAATTACCCGGGTATGGGGTGCATGCCTGTAATCCCAGCCATTTGGGAGGCTGAGGCAGGAGAATCGCTTGAACCTGGGAGGCGGAGGTTGCAGTGAGCCGAGATCGCGCCATTGCACTCCAGCCTGGGCAACAGAGCGAGACTCTATCTCAAAAACAAAAAAAAAAAAAGAAAAGAAAAAACAACCTTCACACCAACATCTAGAAAAACATTTAACCGGCCAGGCACGGTGACTCATGCCTGTAATTGCAGCACTTTGGGAGGCTGAGGTGGGCGGATCACAAGGTCAGGAGTTCGAGACCAGCCTGGCCAATATGATGAAACCCCGTCTCTACTAAAATTACAAAAAAATTAGCCAGGCGTGGTGGCAGGCACCTATAGTCCCAGCTACTTGGGAGGCTGAGTCAGGAGAATATCTTGAACCTGGGAGGCAGAGGTTGCAGTGAGCTGAGATTGCACCACTGCCCTCCAGCCTGGGCGACAGGGTGAGCGTCTCAAAAAAAAAAAAAAAAATTTAACCAAACCCTGGGGCACCATGGCCCACCCTAGTGCACCCATAAAATCAGCCATCACTCAGAACTCAGCTCTCCAGCACCTGTCA
Source organism: Hylobates moloch (assembly GCF_009828535.3). Classification (NCBI taxonomy): domain Eukaryota; kingdom Metazoa; phylum Chordata; class Mammalia; order Primates; family Hylobatidae; genus Hylobates; species Hylobates moloch. Next base: position 96,731,797 of record NW_026652290.1, read on the forward strand.
CCAGCTTGTCATTATCGGCCACGGGAATTTATTAGGAAGGGGTGCCCAGCCCTTGCTTTGCTCCCAGCCGGGGGTGGACAGACTCGTCCCTGCTGGCCAGGTGGCACAGGAGTCAGAAACGGTTCTGATCGGCCGGTGAGCCTCCCTCCAGTGCAGCTCTGAGCCCTCCCAGACCCCACCACGCTGCCGCCGGCCGGGATCCAGCCAGGAGGGGAGGGGTCTGCCTCCCACGAGGTGTCTGAATGTTCCAGAAATCTGACTGCGGAGGACAGACCTGAGCATTCAAAGCATTCCTTGGGGCTGAAGAAAGAGAAAGCCCTGGTTGAAGTGGTTTTCCTTTTACCAGTGGGTGCCAGCCCCCAGCCCGGGCGGAGGGTGGTGACTCATCCTGCCCCGTTTGATGTTGAGGAGGGGCCCCCACCGCCCCTTTGAATGTCGGGCCTCGGGGGAGCCAGGATTTGACCCGTCCCCGAGCCCAGTCCCGCCTGAGGTTTTATATCCCCAGCTCCAACGCGGCGACCAGAACCACAGAACCTCAATGGCAAAGATCTTGGGGCTCACCAGCCCAACACAGTGGGCATGGGGGGTGGTGCCAAGGCGGCCACGTGCTGGAGCCACAGTGCCAGCTATTTTAGGGTCTGGAGGCTATTTCTGTCGTCCAGGAGGGCCGCTTCCCAAACAGAAGTCTAGAAAGCAGGCCAGGTCCGAGTCATCACAGGCCGCGGCCGGCGGGCTCACTCTGTGGGCATGAGTGTCCCCCGGCTGCCCAGCTGGGCAAGACCCCAAAGCTGTCCCACAGGCTCCTGGCCGTTTGAGGGGCCCAGGTCCCAGATATCCTTGGGGTCCAAAGGAGGACGGAGGATCTGGGATGCAGAGGTACTGGCCGGGCGAGGCGGCTCATGCCTGTAACCCCAGCGCTTTCGGAGGTCTAGGCGGGAGGATCGCCTGAGCCTAGGAGTTTGAGACCAGCCTGGGCAACATAGTGAGACCCTCGTCTGTACAAGAAAATTATTCTAAAAATTATGGCCAGGCCGGGCACGGTGGCTCATGCCTGTAATCCCAGCACTTTGGGAGGCTGAGGTGGGTGGATCACCTGAGGTCAGGAGTTTGAGACCAGCCTGGCCAACATGGTGAAACCCCGTCTCTACTAAAAATACAAAAATTACCCTGGCGTGGTGGCGTGCGCCTGTAGTCCCAGCCACTTTGGGAGGCTGAGGTGGGAGAATTGCTTGGACCCAGGGGGCGGAGGTTGCAGTGAGCCGAGATCATGCCACTGCACTCCAGCCTGGCTGACAGAGTGAGACTCTGTCTCAAAAAAATAAATAAATAGCCGGGCGTGGTGGCTCACGCCTGTAATCCTAGCACTTTGGGAGGCCGAGGCAGGCGGATCACGAGGTCAGGAGATCGAGACCATCCTGGCTAACATGGTGAAACCCCGTCTCTACTAAAAATACAAAAAAATTAGCCGGGCGTGGTGGCGGGTGCCTGTAGTCCCAGCTACTCGGGAGGCTGAGGCAGGAGAATGGCGTGAACCCGGGAGGCGGAGCTTGCAGTGAGCCGAGATCGCGCCACTGTACTCCAGCCTGGGCGACAGAGCGAGACTCCGTCTAAATAAATAAATACATAAATACATAAATATTATGGCCAGGTGTAGTGGCTCAGTCCTGTAGTCCCAGCCACTCGGGTAGTCCCAGCTGAGGCGGGAGAATCACTTGAGCCCAGAAGGTGGAGGCTGCATTGAGCTATGATAGCACCACTGCATTCCAGCCTGGGGGACAGAGCGAGACCCTGTCTCAAAAACAGATAACAAAGGCACCTCTGTGAAGCGACACTGCAATCCCTCTTGGATCATCCCCTCGCCTCTGCCACATCTAATCCTCCCCGTGATCGCCCTCTCGCCTTCCAGGAGAGAAAGCCAGGAGAGAAAGGTCGCCGAGTCCCACAGAGACACGGTTACCGGTTACGGCATGAGATCCGGGGCCAGACGGACGTGTCCCTGTTAAGCCTGACCCAGGACACCCGACACCCCAGCCCCAGCCCTGCTGGGGTGAGCTAAGTGGGGAGTGGCAGCGGCACCCCCAAAGGCATGGCCAGGAGAGACGGGCGTGTGGCGTGTGGCCTGGGGCGGGCTGGCAGCAGCCCAGGGCTGGGGGTCCCTCCTGTGACCGGAAGCATCAGCCCCTCAGAGGGTCGGAGTCATCAGGGGGTTCAGGGTGCAAGACAAAGATGGAGACGGACTTATCTCATCCTCACCGGGCCCAGCCTCCTGGCCGGGTGTCACTGTGAAACCTCCCTCGAGCTCATCAAATGTGCAGGCAGCGTTTTCCTATCAGGACCTTCCTTCCTTGGGGTGAGAATGAGGTCTTGGGCTCCGAAAGCGGGGTGCATCTGTCCCTGACCCTTTGTGTTCAAAATCTGGCAACGCTTGCTGAAGGAAACTCAGCCTTTTCTTTTTAAAAAAAATCTTTTTTAGGCCGGGTGCCGTGGCTCACGCCTGTAATCCCAGCACTTCGAGAGGCTGAGGCAGGTGGATCACTTGAAGTCAGGAGTTTGAGACCATCCTGGCCAACATAGTGAAACCTGTTTCTACTAAAAATACAAAAATTAGCTGGACGTGGTGGCGGGCACCTGTAGTCCCAGCTACTTGGGAGGCTGAGGCAGGAGAATTGCTTGAACCTGGGGAGCAAGAGATTGCAGTGAGCTGAGATCACACCACTGCACTTTTCTTAATTTTGAGAAAGGACACACATAAATTAATTAATTTATTTATTTATTTATTTATTTATTTATCTTAATTGAGACAGGGTCTCGCTCCGTCTCCCAGGCTGGAGTGCAATGGCGTAATCTTGACTCACTGCAGCCTCAACCTCCCAGGCTGAAGCAATCCTCCAGCCTCAGCCCCCCAGTTAGCGGGGAGTACAGACGCCCACATCACTATGCCTGGCTCATGTTTGTATTTTTTGTAGAGATAGGGCCTCACTGTCTTGCCTAGGCTGGTCTCAAACTCCTGGGCTCAAGTGATTCTCCCGCCTCAGCCTCCCAACGTGTTGGGATTACAGGTGTGAGCCACTGCACCTGGCCAAGACACATCTCAAGTTTACCACTAGTGATATTTAATATAGTCACAATGCTGTGCGCCCCATCACGTTTATTCCAGGACATTCCATCACCCCAAAAGGAAGCCCTGTGCCCCATCAGCCATCACTCCCCAGCCCCTCCCCAGCCCCGGCACCCACAGACCCCCTTCCTGTCTCTGTGGATAGGCCTGTCCTGGACATTTCATAGAAACGGGATCACACGGCCGGGCGCGGTGGCTCACACCTATAATCCCAGCACTTTGGGAGGCTGAGGCAGGCGGTTCGTGAGGTCAGGAGTTCGAGACCAGCCTGATCAACATGGTGAAACCCTGTCTCTACTAAAAATACAAAAATTAGCTGGGTGTGGTGGCGCATGCCTGTAATCCCAGGTACTTGGGAGGCTGAGGCAGGAGAATCACTTGAACCCGCGACGTGGAGGTTGCAGTGAGCCGAGATCATGCCACTGCACTAGAGCCTGGGCAACAAATAGAGACTCCATCTCAAAAAAAAAAAAAAAAGAAAGAAATGGGATCACACACCGTGTGGCCTTCTGTGTCTGGCATCTCTCACTGAGCGTGAGGCCCTTAGATGCATCCACACTGTGGCCTGTGTCAGAGCCTCGCTCCTTTTCATGGCTGAGTAATATTCCAGTGTGTGGATGGGCTGCACTGTTTGCCCACGCCCCCGTCCATGGGCTCCTGAGCTGTTTCTGCCTGTGGCTGTTGGGAATGGTGCTGCTGTGAACCCGGGTGTGCCAGCCTCTTCTTATATCTCCCCTCTCTCCTCCTTGTGCCCAAACACAGGTCTCCAAAGCGGCGTCTGACCTCATGAGCTACTGTGAGCAACACGCCCGGAACGACCCCCTGCTGGTCGGAGTCCCTGCCTCTGAGAACCCCTTTAAGGACAAGAAACCTTGTATTATTTTATAACTGTGTTCTCATATGTTCTCTCTCTCTCTCTCTCTCTCTCTGTCTCAGGCAGGACATCATTCATTAATTAGCTCAAACAAAACATCTCAAGTCCCCAAAACCTTTAATTCGAAAAGAAATTCCCCCTCCCCCCCTAAAAAAAGACGTTCCCACCGCCTGGATGGGGTAGAATGGACCTTGTAGGTGTAGATGGATCTTCAGGTCTGACCCCATGGCCCTCTCAGTTTGGGCCAAAAGGGATGGAGGCTTTACGGCCACTTCCCGTTCGGAATAACTGAAATCCCCCAGCGATGGGGTAACAATTTTTTAAAACTCTCAATTGCCGTTTGGACTGTGGACCGGCGCCGAGGGGGAAAGGGAGGTGACTTCGCCCGGTGGCAATAGTTCCGGGAGAATTGGTCATTGGTAAAGACTTCATATTCCTAGGGTCACTGGAAGGCTTTGTGTTGTTTTTAAGTAGAGGTAAAATTGAGGTATGGGGGTGGGGAGGTGACATCATGAAGTTTTTTGGAAATATCTCTCCATTTAAAAAATTGTTACTCCATACGGCTAAACTCGGATTGTGATGGTTGAACCCGTCGCTAAACTGCACCATCATGCAATAAATGCACGATGGAGTGTGGGGGTTGGGAGGGGGCTTTGTCTATGAAAAGTTGCGAAGTGTGACTCCCCTGCGTGATGTTCGCCATGGGTCCTTTCTGCAGGGTCCCCTCTGTGCCAGGAACGGGTTTTCAGGACTTGCCCCAGGGGAGCCGACACTGGCCTGGCCCATCATGTTTTTGGATTTTTTTCTTTTTCTTTTTTTGAGACAGAGTTTCGCTCTTGTTGCCCAGACTGGAGTGCAGTGGCGTGATCTCGACTCACCGCAACCTCCGCCTCCCCGGTTCAAGCGATTCTCCTGCCTCAGCCTCCCGAGTAGCTGAGACTACAGGCGTGCGCCACCACGCCCGGCTAATTTTTGTATTTTTAGTAGAGACGGGGTTTCACCGTATTGGCCAGGTCGCTTTCAAACTCCTGACCTCGTGATCCACCCACCTCGGCCTCCCAAAGTGCTGGGATTACAGGCGTGAGCCACCGCGCCCAGCGTGTTTTAAGCACGAGGCATCCGTGTGGCTGGGAGAGGCTTTGACCGTCCTTGGCTCTTCCAGGTTGTCCTACCCTCTGACGTCCACCAGAGACATTTTTCAAACAGAAATGCAGGCTGGGGAGCCGCGGCAGGGCGGGTGGGGCTACCCTGTGCTGCTGTGTGTACAAAATTGTTCCATGACCTTGGAGTGACTTTGAAGGACTCTGGGAGGTGAGACGTCGTCCCGGAGGTCGAAACGTCCGCTCAAAACGTTACCCTGTTGCCCGAACCCGATCTTTTTGCTTTTCCGCCCCGTGCAACCCAGGACGGCTGTCTGAGGCCCAGAGATGCCTTGGACGCAGGATGGGCCACTCCTCCCAGCGGCAAGTGGAAATCGAAGATGTCATGGGGTCGAGGGGAGGCTTCTGAAAGATGACTGTGTCCTCCTCTGCGGCACGGACGGGAGCAGGTGCAGCCACATCCTCCAGGGCCTGCCGGCATCACCTGCGGCCACACCTGAGATGGGTCCTGATGAGCCGGGACCCCACGCAGCCCTGATCACAGGAGGCCTGGCCGCCCCGACCCCCTCCACGGGGCTGGCCTAGAAGCAAGTAGTAGAAAAAAGCTAGCCTAGTCCTGTCCCTCCGGCCCCAGTGGAGACGGGCATCTAAGAACCCGTGCCGAGAGGGTTCCTGGACGGCTGCCCGGGTCCTCCGTGCAGGCCCGTGAGGCAGGCATCCCTGCTCAGTTCACTTCCTGGGGTGACCGCCAGGGTTCCCACCTCACCAAGGCTAGAGGGCTCCGTGCGTGTGCAGGTGTGGGGGGAGTGACCTCCACTCCTCAACCTCAGGCAGCTCCCACAGGCCACAGCCGGGCTCCTCACCCCAGGCACCCAGCTCTCTACGGCAGGTCCGGGAGGGCTGGGGCTTCGGGGAGCCCTCCCCACCAAACCCGCTGTTGGCCCAGGAGAGCCCCTGGGGCTCCTGGAGACTGCAGCCTCCTGTGGTTGGGCTGGGAGCCGGCGGGGTTTGGGGTGTGGGCATCCCCACCACCCATAGCAGGAATGGCAGGAAGGGACAAAAGCCTGTTCCAGGGACGCTGGGAGGACCCCAGGCACGGAGACCCTGCCTGCCTCCACCCTTTCCAACGAGCCATGTTGGTAACTGGGAACAAACACACCCCACCCCGTTTTTCCTTAAAAGAGGCCTTAATCCCCGAGCCCCCGCTGCCAGGGCAGAGGGAGGAGGGGGCACAGCTGTGCCAAGCCCGGCCCCACTGGTGTGTCCTCACGATGTGACCCCAGAAATGCCAGCGGGGAACAGAGGCCGCTGCAGAGACACAGCCCCAGGCAGCCAGGCCTCCTAGGCTGGTGGAGATGGTGGGGTTAAACCCCGGCTTCCAGGGACACTTAGCTCCAAAGGCCCTAAAGCCACGTCCTCCCGCCCCACAGACGGGATCCTGCACAGAAGTCAGAGAGCCTGGGGTCTGCGCGTTCTAGGTAAACTGAGGCTCGGGGAGGGGAAGGACAGGCTGGCCTCTCCTTCACCGTCCACAGGGCCTTGGGTTCCCTGAGCTGTCCAGACCCCACCATCTCCAGGACCCCAGGGAGGTGGCCATTACCAGAAGCCTGTGAGTTTCTTTCTAGCTTGGGGGATAAAAAAAATTCTCCACTTTTTTTTCTTTTAGAGTAGATCTCAGTGACCACACTGCAGAAAACACCTTTGCAGATGCAGCACCCGAGAGCACACACCAACCGCCTCGTGTGCTTTTCTGCCGGGATTCCCTGGGGTGAATGAATGTTTTCTGGGCGTTTCCAGGAGCGTGGTGTGTGCACCTCCAGATGGGGAGCTGGCGGGCGGGGGTAGCAGCAGCAGCTCTAGCCTTGGGGAGAGGAGCCTCTCTCAGCCACCCCAGGGGACAAGAGAGTTAAGGACACTCACCCCCACCCACGCACACACAGAAGGCAGCGTCAAGTGGGAGAGAGAAGGCCCTTTCTCCTTCTGTAGCCTGGGTCTCCGATGGGCCTTCTCCGGTGCTGAGCAAGACACCAGTTGCCGGGTGAAGGGCCACAGCGGGCCAGCCCCGACCCTGTCGTGACCCACCTGGGCACCTTCCCAGACCAGCTCCGCGCCCCCTGCCCTCCTGTCTCCAGGAAGGAGGCAGAACATGCACCCCTCTCCCACCCTCCCCTGGAGTAACCCCAGGCCAAGCACAGATAGCTCAGCTGTGACCTCTGGCCTCTGGGGACATATACGGGGCGGCTGGGCCAGGGCGGAAGGTGCTCCTCTTTCCCTCCTTCTGCGTGCTAACTTTGACGGGCGGGCCACCGTGTCCGAGGCGCAATGCTAGGCCTCCAGGCCACGCATCCATCTCCAAGTTAACAGCCCCTGTCCTGCCCGAGCTCTGGGGCAGGTAGGAGACGGCCATCACGCAGCTGCCCGTGCGTGAGTGACCCGGGAGGGGGCTTCCGGGCGCAGGTGGAGCCACCACGCCTTTCCTCAAGGGGTCACTTATTAAAAAGTCCACGGCCTGAGGCCCGGCCCTCTGCACAGAAGCCATATGCCGGCCAGCCGCGCCTCCTCCTCTGTCCACGGAACCGTTGCCGATCTAATCTTTCTAAAGACCTGTGTCCTGTTTCCAGCCGCCGCCTGTGGTTCTAGCAGGTTCTATGCCATCTGCATTGGGTTGTCTGGTTGTTTTTATTTCTGACTTTTTTAAAATTCCAGGTGTGCCGCACCCACCTTCTCGCAGTGTTTTAATATTGTGTGGAGTTGTTGATACAACATGAATTCATACACAATAAAAAGCGTCACTCTCCCTTTTCTCCTGGCTCTGGGCTGTTCCTTCTCTCCCTGGCCCGGGGCTTGCTGGGGAGGGAGCTCCTAGCATACAAGCAGATGCCCCAGGCTTGGCTCCAGGCATGGGGACCCGCGGCCGCACACCATCCCGTCACCCTCCCTTCACCGGCCCAGGGAAGAGGTAACAGGAGGGGACCCCGAGAGGCAGCACCACAAACCAGGAATGTTCAGCTTTCGGATTTGTACTTAGAACATCTAGAAGGGGCCGGGCGCAGTGGCTCAGGCCTGGAATCCCAGCACTTTGGAAGCCCGAGGCAGGCAGATCACCTGAGGTCAGCAGTTCGAGACCAGCCTGGTCAACACGGTGAAACCACATCTCTACTAAAACTACAAAAATCAGCTGGGTGTGATGGCACGTGATTATAATCCCAGCTCCTCAAGAGGATGAGGCAGGAGAATTGCTTGAACCCAAGAGGCAAAGGCTGCAGTGAACCAAGATCATGCCACTGCACTCCAGCCTGGGCAACAGATCAAGACTCCGTCTCAAAAAAAAAAAAAAAAAAAAAAAAAAGGCCGGGCGCAGTGGCTCACACCTGTAATCCCAGCACTTTGGAAGGCTGAGGAGGGCGGATCATGAGGTTAGGTGTTCAAGACCAGCCTGGCCAACATGGTGAAAACTTGTCTCTACTAAAAAAAAAAAAAAAAAAAAAAAAATTAGCTGGGTGTGGTTGTGGGCTCCTGTAGTCCCAGCTACTCGGGAGGCTGAGGCAGGAGAATCACTTGAACCCAGGAGGCGGAGGTTGCAGTGAGCCAAGATTGTGCCACTGCACCCCAGCCTGGGCAACAGAGTGAGACTCTGTCTCAAAAAAGAAAAAGAAAAGAAAATCTAGGAGGAAGGCCAGGCTCAATAGCTCACGCCTGTAATCCCAGCACTTTGGGAGGCTGAGGTGGACAGATCATCTGAGGTCAGGAGTTCGAGACCAGCCTGGGCAACACAGTGAAACCCCGTCTCTACTAAAAATACAAAAATTAGCTGAGGGTGGTGGCGGGTGCCTGTAATCCCAGCTGCTTGGGAGGCTGAGGCAGGAGAGTTGCTTGAATCCAGGAGGCAGAGGTTGCAGTGAGCCGAGATCGCGCCACTGCACTCCAGCCTGGGCAACAAGAGTGAGACTCTGTCTCAAAACAAAACGAAACAAAAAGATTAAGAAAAGCTTTTGAGCTCTATGCTGGCAGCAACACAGGAGGATACAAGCTGTCACATGCTGCCAAAGGACCTCTAAGCGGGTACAATCTTCCTAGAAAGTGCTTTGGCGGCTGGGCACTGTGGCTCATGCCTGTAATCCCAGCACTTTGGAAGACTGAGGTGGGCAGATCACCTGAGGTCAGAAGTTGGAGACCAGCCTGGCCAACATGGTGAAACCCCGTTTCCACTAAAAATAGAAAAATTAGCTGGGTATGGTGGCATGCACCTGTAGTCCCACCTACTCAGGAGGCTGAGGCAGGAGAATCGTTTGAACCTGGGAGGTGGAGTTTGTAGTGAGCTGAGATCATGCCACTGCACTCCAGCTTGGGCAACAGAGCGAGACTCTTGTCAAAAAAAACAAACAAACAGAAAACACACACACACAAAGCACATGGAAGATGCTTAAATAACAGCCATTGAAAAACCTACATGCGGCCAGGCGCGGTGGCTCACGCCTGTAATCCCAGCACTTTGGGAGGCCGAGGCGGGCGGATCACGAGGTCAGCAGATCGAGACCATCCTAGCTAACACGGTGAAATGCCGTCTCTATTAAAAATACAAAAATTAGCTGGGCGTGGTGGCGCATGCCTATAATCCCAGCTACTCGGGAGGCTGAGGCAGGAGAATCACCTGAACCTGGGAGGCGGAGCTTGCAGTGAGCCTAGATCGTGCCACTGCACTCCAGCCTGGGCGACAGAGCGAGACTCCGTCTCAAAAAAAAGTAAAGCAAAACCTACGTGCAAAATGGCACACATTACTATCAACTGTGGGGTTTTTTTAATGCACAGAAAAAAAGACGTGGAAAATAAGCCAAAAAGGTTTACCACTTCTTTCCCTGGTCCCCAAAACAAAATATAATCATTACAGAAGTTATATAAAATAATACAGTATTTAAAAGTCATCCTTAGACCGAGCACAGTGGCTCACGCCTGTAATCCCAGCACTTTGGGAGGCTGAGGCAGGTGGATCACCTGAGGTCAGGAGTTCGAGACCAGCCTGGCCAACATGGAAAAACTCCATCTCTACTGAAAATACAAAAATTAGCCGGGTGTGGTGGCGATGCCTGTAGTCCCAGCTACTCCGGAGCCTGAGGCAGGAGAATCACTTGAACCCAGGAGGCGGAGCTTGCAGTGAGCCGAGATCGCACCACTGCACTCCAGCCTGGGCAACAGAGCGAGACTCCGCCTCAAAAAAAAAAAAAAAAAAAACTTTTTTTTAAGTCATCCTTAATTTACCTTTTTTTATTTGCAAGTTAAAAAAAATGAATATATCCAGCCGTGCACCGTGGCTCACGCCTGTAATCCCAGCACATTGGAAGTCCAAGGCAGGTGGAACACTTGAGGTCAGGAGTTCAAGACCAGCCTGGCCAACATGGAGAAACTTTGTCTCTACTAAAAAAAAAAAAAAAATTAGCTGGACGTGGTGGTGTATACCTGTAATCCCAGCTAGTCGGGAGGCTGAGGCAGGAGAATCGCTTGAACCCAGGAGGCTGCAGTGAGCTGAGGTCGCACCACTGCACTCCAGCTTGGGCAACAGAGCGATACTCTGTCTCAAAAAAAAAAAAAAGAGGCCGGGCGCAGTGGCTCATGCCTGTAATCCCAGCAGTTTGGGAGGCTGAGGCAGGTGGATCATGAGGTCAGGAGATCGAGACCATCCTGGCTAACACGGTGAAACCCCGTCTGTACTAAAAATACAAAAAATTAGCCGGGCGTGGTGGCAGGCGCCTGTAGTTCCAGCTACTCGGGAGGCTGAGGCAGGAGAATGGCATGAACCTGGCAGGCGGAGCTTGCAGTGAGCGGAGATCGCGCCATTGCACTCTAGCCTGGGCAACAAAGCGAGACTCAGTCAAAAAAGAAAAAGAGAAAGAAAGAAAAGAGAAAGAAAGAGGGGGAGGGAGGGGAGAGAGAGAAAGCAAGAAAAGAGGGAGAGAGGGAGGAAGAGAGGGAGGGAGGGAGAGAGGGAGGAAGAGAGGGAGGGAGAGAGAGAGGGAGAGAAGGGGAGCGGAGGGGAGGGGAGGGGAGGGGAGGGGAGGGAAGATCCCTCCACACCCTTCCTCAGACTCATTCTCAGCACCTGTAGCCACCATTTGTTCACAGCTGAGGCAAATCCTTCAAACTTCTAGGCGTGCACAAACGTTGGCATCAGAAGAAAGTAGTGACAGTAAGTAGCATTAATGGTTCATTTCCTCAGATTGTGTCATCTGATCCTCCCGGAAACGCTGTGAGGTAAGGGCTATGGTTGCACGCGTTGATTGTGCAGATGAATAAACATGGACTCAGAAGGTAAGCAACTCCCTTGAGTCCACAGCTAGAAAGTGGTACGGCCAGAACTGGGCAGAATTTTCAGCCAGACGGTAGGGCTCCTGCACACGTGCCCAAGACCGTCTTCTGTAGTGGAGATTGGCACTATTTCATACCAACACTTGCCATTTGTTTTTCTTTTTTTTTTTTTTTGAGACGGAGTCTCACTCTGTCGCCCAGGCTGGAGCTGGAGTGCAGTGGCGCGATCTCGGCTCACTGCAAGCTCCGCCTCCCGGGTTCACGCCATTCTCCTGCCTCAGCCTCCCCAGTAGCTGGGACTACAGGCGCCCGCCACTGCGCCCAGCTAATTTTTTGTATTTTTAGTAGAGACGGGGTTTCACCATGGTCTCAATCTCCTGACCTTGTGATCCGCCCGCCTCGGCCTCCCAAAGTGCTGGGATTACAGCCCTGAGCCACCGCGCCCGGCCCACCATTTGTTTTTCAAAACTGGACTCACTCAACACAGACTGCTCTGATGTTAGCTTAGCTTTTTTTTTTTTTTTCACTTAAGTTCCTATGACCAACAGCTTGCTAAGTCGTTGCATTTTTATGAAGGAAAACCAAAAAGATAAAAAAAAAATAATTTTTAAAAAATCAGTGCATTTTAACAACTCCAGAGTAATTTGATTTACATGCTTAGCTGGACACGGTGGCTCAGGCCTGAAATCCCAGCACTTTGAGAGGCCGAGGCTGGAGGATCACCTGAGGTCAGGAGTTCAAGGCCAGCCTGGTCAACATGGTGAAACCCCATCTCTACTAAAAATACCAAAATAAAAAAAAAAAATTAGCCAGGCATGGTGGCAGGCACCTGTAATCCCAGCTACTCAGGAGGCTGAGGCAGGCAATGAACCTGGGGGGCAGAGGTTGCAGTGAGCCAAGATTGTGCCACTGCACTCCAGCCTGGGCAACAGAGCGAGACTCCATCTCAAAAAAAAAAATTATATACTATTGATGGACATTTAGATTATTTCTGAGTTTTGCTACTTTTACACACTATCTTTCAATAAAGTGCTTTATGAACATGTTTATTTATTTATTTATTTATTTTTTTGAGACGGAGTTTTGCTCTTGCCACCCAGGCTGGAGTGCAATGGCTTGTTCCCAGCTCACTGCAACCTCCGCCTCCCAGATTCAAGCGATTCTCCTGCCTCAGCCTCCCGAGTAGCTGGGATTACAGGCATGCACCACCACGCCTGGCTAATTTTGTATTGTTAGTAAAGACCGGATTTCACTAAGTTGGTCAGGCTGGTCTCGAACTCCCGACCTCAGGTGATCTGCCTGCCTCAGCCTCCCAAAGTGCTGGGATTACAGGCATGAGCCACCGTACCCAGCCTACATATTAATTTCTGTGCACACATTTGTATGTGTGTGTGCACCCAGCCTACATATTAATTTCTGTGCACACACTTGTATGTGTGTGTGCATTCCAGCATATGTGTGTGTGCCTGTCCCTAGAATTAGGAGACATTTGTATTTCCTCATATGTAAAATGCCTAGTCATACTTTTCTTTTCTTTTCTTTTTTTTCTTTTTGAGACAGGGCCTGCTGGCTCTGTCGCCCAGGCTGGAGTCCAGTAGTGCTATCATAGCTCACTGCAGCTTTGATCTCTCAATTCAAGCAATCCTCCCACCTCAGCCTCCCAAGTAGCTGGGACTACATGGAAGCACCACTACACTCAGCTAATTTTTAAAAATTTTTTAAAGATGAGTTCTCGCTGTGTTACCCAGGCTGGTCTCCAACTCCTGGGCTCAAGTGATCCTCCTATCTTGGCTTCCTTAAGTGCTGGGATTACAGGTGTGTGCCACTGCACCCGGCCTGTTTATTTCCTAATTAAATCACTTGCCTATGTCTTTGGGATTAAAGACACTTTTTACGCAGGCTTGTTAATTCTGATCTGTTACAAGTGTTGCAAATTTTTTCTCCTAGACTATCATTTAGATTTTTATCTCTGGCACACAAAACTCATCAACATGTTCCTTTCTTGATTCTCCAGGTTTTGTGACATGCTTAGTTAGAAAACTGTTCCACAAACTAAGATTTAAAATGATACATCCTGGCTGGGTGGGGTGGCTCACGCCTGTAACCCAGCACTTTGGGAAGCCGAGGCAGGCAGATCATCTGAGGTCAGGAATTGGAGACCAGCCTGGCTAACATGGCAAAACCCAGTCTCTACTAAAAACACAAAAATTAGCTGCACGTGGTGACGCGTGCCTGTAGTCCCAGCTGCTTGGGAGGCTGAGAGGCAGGAGAATTGCTTGAACCTGGGAGGCAGAGGTTTCAGTTAGTTGAGATCGAGTCACTGCACTTCAGCCTGAGTGACAGAGTGAAACTCTGTCTCAAAAAAAAAAAAAAATGTTGGGCCGGGCGCGGTGGCTCACGCCTGTAATCCCAGCACTTTGGGAGGCCGAGGAGGGCGGATCATGAGGTCAGGAGATCAAGACCATCCTGGCTAACACGGTGAAACCCTGTCTCTACTGAAAATACAAAAAAATTAGCTGGGCGTGGTGGTGGGCGCCAATAGTCCCAGCTACTCAGGAGGCTGAGGCAGGAGAATTGCTCGAACCTGGGAGGTAGAAGTTGCAGTGAGCTGAGATCACGCCACTGCACTCCAGCCTGGGCGACAGAGCGAGACTCCGTCTCAAAAAAAAAAAAAAAAAAAAAATGTTGTACATACACAGAATGGAATATTATGCAGCCATAAAAAGGAACGGGATCATGTCCTTTGCAGGGACATGGATGGAGCTGGAAGCCGTTATCCTCAGCAAACTAACACAGGAACAGAAAATCAAACACCACATGTTCTCACTTATAAGTGGGAGCTGAACACTGAGAACACATGGACACAGGGAGGGGAACAACACACACTGGGGCCATCCGGCAGTGAGATGAGGGGGAGGGGAGGGGAGGGAGGGCTCCAGGATAAAGAGCTGACGCACGTGGGGCTTTTTGTTTGTTTGTTTGTTTGAGACGGAGTCTCGCTCTGTCACCCAGGCTGGCGTGCAATGGTGCAATCTCAGCTCACTGCAACCTCTGCCTCCCAGGTTCAAGGGATTCTCCTGCCTCAGCCTCCTGAGTAGCTGGGATTACAGGCGTCCATCACTACACCCAGCTAATTTTTGTATTTTTAGTAGAGACGGGGTTTCACCATGTAGGTGAGGCTGGTCTCGAACTCCTGACCTCAAGCAAACCACCCGCCTCGGCCTCCCAAAGTGCTGGGATTACAGGCATGAGCCACCGCGCCCAGCAACACATGGGGCTTAATACCTAGGTGACGGGTTGATTGGTGCGGCAAACCACCATGGCACATGTTTACCTATGTAACAAACCTGCAGGCTTGTTCATTCTGATCTGTTATAGGTGTAGCAGATATTTTCTCCTAGACTTCCTCCACCTTCACAGCCAGGAGCACAGCCTCTTCCAGTCTCTCTTATGAGGGACCCTGTGAGGACACTGGGACCTGCAGACCATCCAGGCTGCTCTCCCATCTCAGAGTCCTTCACTCAATCGCACCTGCAGAGTGTCTGTTGCCGTGGAAGGTGACATACCCCTGTGTTCCGGGAATTAGAATAAGGACATCTTTGCCGGCCGCTATTCAGCCAACCACTGCTTGGGCTGCCCAGAGGCAGAGCCTGAGACAGAGGGTTGATGTGCTCTTGTTTTCTGGGGGAGTCCAGTCTGATCCTCCGTACGAGAGGGAGGGACCAGGACAGTGAAGCAGGGAGCGAGAGCAGGCCCAGAAGAGGGTGTGTCGCTGCCTCAGCCTCGGCTTAATATAGGCGCCCCTGTCCCCGCAAGCTCACGGAGGCGGCATCTCAGGGCCCATAGATGGGAGGAGGTTGACTCACTGGCGACTCACTGGTCACAGGCTCACCTCTGCTCTGCCTGGAGGTTGACTCACTGGCTCCTCACTGGCCACAGGCTCACCTCTGCCCTGACTGGTTGTGGCTGCCTGTGTGCAGGGGGGAGCTCAGGTGCAGAGTTCACACCTGAGTGACATCCGTCAACACCCGACAGAGCTAGCCCGTGAGTGGGTGAGGCCGAGAGGCTCTGCAGGGGAGCATAAGAGGGTCTCATACCAGGACCGGCCACATAATTTGCAGGGCTCAGTAGAAAATGAAAACACACGGCCCTTTTTCAAAAATGTTGAAGAATTTCAAGACAATGACAGCAGCATTAAACCAAGTGTGGGGCCCTTCCGACCACACAGCCCTTCTGATCATGGGGCCCTGGGAGACTCACAAGTCGAACACCCATGAAGTCGGCCCTGTCTCATACATCCACCAAAATATTTTTCAGATATTCCAGAAGGGGTTTGCTTAAGCTATTAGGACAGAAAAAAAGTCACAACAGATTGAAGTCATTAAACATTTAAAGCCTGTACTGGCCGGGTACAGTGGCTCACGCCTGTAATCCCAGCACTTTGGGAGGCCAAGGTGGGCGGATCACCTGAGGTCAGGAGTTCGAGACCAGCCTGACCAACATGGCGAAACCCCGTCTCTACTAGAAGTATAAAATTAGCTGGACGTGGTGGCGCATGCCTGTGATCCCAGCTACTCAGGAGGCTAAGGCAGGAGAATCGCTTGAACCTGGGAGGCAGAGATTGCAGTGAGATGAGATTGCATCATTGCAACAAGAGCAAAACTCCATCTCAAAATTTAAAAAAAAAGCAAAAAAACAAAACCTTACCCCTATAACATGCTCACTTCAGTAGCACATATTCAAAAAGTTGGAAGGATGCAAAGATTAGTATTGCCCCTGTGTAAGGATGACATGAAGCATTTCATATTTTTAAAAAAGAAATAATAATAATTAAAAATTGCCGGGCACGGTGGCTCACGCCTGTAATCCCAGCACTTTGGGAGGCCGAGGTGGGCAGATCACGAGGTCAGGAGATCGAGACCAACCTGGCTGACATGGTGAAACCCTGTCTCTACTAAAAAAAAATACAAAAAATTAGCCGGGCGTGATGGCGGGCGCCTGTAGTCCCAGCTACTCGGGAGGCTGAGGCAGGAGAATGGCGTGAACCCGGGAGGCGGAGCTTACAGTGAGCCGAGATCGCGCCACTGCACTCCAGCCTGGGAGACAGAGCGAGACTCCATCTCAAAAAGAAAAGAAAAAATAATAATAATAATTTAAAAATTTTTAAAGTTACCCTTATATGAGGTCCCTAGAGTCGTCAGATTCACAGAGACAGAAAGTAGAAGGGTGAGCTGCCAGGGGCTAGGGAGAGGGATGGGGAGTGAGTGTTTCTTGGGGACCGAGTTTTCGTTTGGGAAGAGGAGAAAGTTCTGGAGAAGATGGTGGTGATGGCGGCACTACCGTGTGAATGTGCTTCATGCTGCTGACCTGTGCACTTAAAAATGGATAATTAATTAATAATTTATTTTAATGGGTTATTAGGGGGCAGGCGGTGTTTAGTTACATGAATAAGCTCTTCAGTGGTGATTTCCGAGATTCTGGTGCACCCATCACCCGAGCCTGAGCAGTGTACCCTGTACTCAATGTGTAGTATTTTTTTTTCTTTTTTTTGGAGACAGAGTCTCATTCTGTCGCCAGGCTGGGGTGCAATGGCGCGATCTCAGCTCACCGCAACCTCCGCCTCCTAGGTTCAAGCGATTCTCCTGCCTCAGCAACCCGAGTAGCTGGGATTACACGGTGGCTCATGCCTGTAATCCCAGCACTTTGGGAGGCCGAGGTGGGTGGATCACCTGAGGTCAGCAGTTTGAGACCAGCCTGGCCAACATGGTGAAACCCCATCTCTACTAAAAATACAAAAAATTAGCCGGGCGTGGTGGCGGGCGCCTGTAGTCCCAGCTACTTGGGAGGCTGAGGCAGGAGAATCGCTTGAACCAGGGAGGCAGAGGTTGCAGTAAGCCGAGATTGAGCCACTGTACTCTAGCCTGGGCGACAGAGCAAGACTCTGTCTCCGAAAAAAAAAAAAAAAAAATCAAAGATCTTGCCTGGATTATCGAGGTAGGCCCAATGTCATCACGGGGTCCTTGTAAGAGGGTGGCAGGAAGGTTGATCAGAGAAGGAGACATAACAACAGAACCAAGAGGCTAGAGTGATGTGAAGCCACAAGCCGAGTTGTACGAATAACCCCTGGAAGCTGGAATATACCAGGAAACAAGTGAAAGAAGCTACAGCCTTCTTTACAGCCTCCACGCTACGATCCCAACTAGAAAAGATTCCGCAAAAGGCAAAGCTATACATGAGTGAAAACATCGGCCGGGCGCGGTGGCTCACGCTTGTAATCCCAGCACTTTGGGAGGCCGAGGCGGGCGGATCACGAGGTCAGGAGATCGGGACCACGGTGAAACCCCGTCTCTACTAAAAATACAAAAAATTAGCCGGGCGTGGTGGCGGGCGCCTGTAGTCCCAGCTACTCGGAGAGGCTGAGGCAGGAGAATGGCGTGAACCCGGGAGGCGGAGCTTGCAGTGAGCCGAGATTGCGCCACTGCACTCCAGCCTGGGTGACAGAGCGAGACTCCGTCTCAAAAAAAAAAAAAAAAAAGAAAACATCAGTGGTGGCTCACGCCTGTCATCCCAGCACTTTGGGAGGCTGAGGCGGGCGGGTGGATCACCTGAGGTCGGGAGTTGGAGACCAGCTTGACCAACATGGAGAAATCCCGTCTCTACCAAAAATACAAAATTAGCTGGACGTGGTGGTGCATGCCTGTAATCCCAGCTACTCGGGAGGCTGAGGCAGGAGAATCGCTCGAACCCGGGAGGTGGAGGTTGCAGTGAGCCCAGATGGCACCACTGCACTCCAGCCCGGGTGACAGAGTGAGACTCCATCCAAAAAAAAAAAATCAGGGGTTACCCAGGTTGAAGGAAGCAGGGATAAGGGTGAGTAGGTGGAGCACAGAGGATCTGGGGGGCAGTGAAACTACTATATGTGACACTGTCATGGTGGATATGTAACCTCATGCATTGGGTGAAACCCACAGAACACAGGCCTCCAAGTGTGACCCTACTGTAAACTCTGGACTGGGCTGGGTACGATGCAGAATGCAGACATCCTGCCTCTGCAGAGCAAAGACGGGTCCACGCCACAGGTGCCACAGAGCGCAGATTGATGGAGGGAGGGCACGATGGCCTCCTCAACCAGGCCGGAGAAGCACACCCAGATTAAGTACACATTGCCCCCCAAATCCAAGGAGATGCATTTGGCGTTGCGCCTTCTCTTTGGTCCTGGGAAGGGCCAGAGGCAACAATTTATCTTTCACTTGACGTCAAGCAAGAGAAGGATAATGAGTACCTACAGCCAGCCTCCACATTGCACACATTTTGTTTATAATAATTAGAAAATGTGTTTTCATACTAAAGAAAGGGTAAAAGAGCCATTTACAGGCAGCAGAGGCTTAGTGCTTACCTAAGCAGAGACTTTTATTTTTATTTATTTATTTATTTATTTATTTATTTATTTATTTATTTTTGAGACAGAGTCTCACTCTGTCGCCCAGGCTGGAGTTCAGTGGTGCAATCTCGGCTCACTGCAACCTCCACCTCCTGGGTTCAAGTGATTCTCCTGCCTCAGCCTCCCGAGTAGCTGGAACTACAGGCGCACGCCACCACTCCTGGCTAATTTTTGTATTTTTAGTAGAGACGGGGTTTCAGTATGTTGCCCAGGCTGGTCTCAAACTCCTGATCTCAAGTGATCCGCCCGCCTTGGCCTGCCAAAGTGCTGGGATTACAGGCATGAGCCACCGCGCCCAGCCATAAGCAGAGACTTTAAGCCTGTCCATCTGGACTTCTGTCTCTGACCCACTGCCAGCCTCAGATCCCTCCCACTGGGATCTTCCCTCTTCCAGAATCCTTGCCTGCTCTCCAGTTCCCAGCCCTCTGGCCAGTGCACGTGATTCCCAGAAAGTCCTCCACAAGCAACGGCAGGGCTCTGGAGCCCAGGCAGCCAATGAGGCAGGCTCAGGGTTTATTCTGCGCCCTCCTGCACCCCCCCACCGACCCCCGCCAGGGATCCAAAGAAAAGAGAATCCCGCGAGGGGCCTGGGAGGGCACAGCAAAGTCTCCAGGATGGGGGCTCCCCCTGGGTGGCCGCGTCAGGTTCAGCGCTTTCTGCAGTGCGCTTGTGGCTGATTTGTAGCAGCCACCACAGGGTTTACAGTGGAAAGAGGGATGTAGGGCCTCACAGGTGAGCCGGCCCTAAGAACGTGCCACTCTTGGCCGGACGCAGTGGCTTATGCCTGTAATCCCAACACTTTGGGAGGCTGAGGCGGGCGATCACATGAGGTCAGGAGTTTGAGACCAGCCTGACCCACATGGAGAAGCCCCATCTCTACTAAAAATACAAAATTAGCTGGGCATGGTGGCACATGCCTGTAATCCCAGCTACTGGGGAGGCTGAGGCAGGAGAATCGCTTGAACCCGGGAGGTGGAGGTTGCGGTGAGCCAAGATTGCACCGTGGCACTCCAGCCTGGGTGACAAGAGTGAAACTCCGTCTAAAAAGAAAAAAAAAAATAAAAGAATGTGCCAGTCTTTCTCGCCAACATTTATCACTCTGGGGAGAACTCTAAGCCAAGGCTGAGTAAGAAACGTCTCCTCTGTTCAGAACGCAGACTGCCAGCATATGCCAAGACAGGCCAGGGTGTGGTGGGGGGAACGAGCTCGCTGGCAGGTGTCCAGTCCCCGCCCTGGCTCCGCCTCTCACAGGCTCGTTGGCGACGACATTCACTCTGGTCCCTTGGACCTTCCAGAGGTCATTCCAGTGCCTTCTAACTGCATGTGTCTGTCTCATTTGATCAGTAAAATGAGGAATTACAGACGGAGCAGCACTGGGATGCTGGAGCAGGTGGCAGTGACAATTCCTGCATCTAAAGCCTCAGATCCTGGGAAAAAGATCTGCTTTCACCTAGGATGAGCGACCTACTCCAGAGAACGTTCAGGAAAACCCGGCTTGCATTATCAGGTGGTTAATGTGCCTCCAGCCCACTCTCTTAAGAATCAGGGGAAGCTAAAAGGGTTCTGCCTTTGCTAACTACTCCTGTCCCCACGCCCCCTCCCCTCTAAGGCCACATGCAGCGGCCTCTAGAAAGGAAGAATTCTCAGCCGGGCGTGGTGGCTCACGCCTGTAATCTCAACACTTTGGGAGGCCGAGGTGGGCAGATCACGAGGTCAGGAGATTGGGACCATCCTCGCTAACACGATGAAACCCCGTCTCTACTAAAAATACAAAAAATTAGCCGGGCATGTTTGCACGTGCCTGTAATCCCAGCTACTCAGGAGGCTGAAGCAGGAGAATTGCTTGAACCTGGGGGATGGGGGTTGCAGTGAGCCGAGATTGTGCCACTGCACTCCAGCCTGGGCAACAGAACGAGACTCTGTCTCAAAAAAAAAAAAAAAAAAGAAGAAGAAGAAGAAAGGAATTCTCAGGCCGGAGTCTAAAAGTTTCATGGGACAGACAATCTGGGCAAAACTACAGGGTCAGAGCTGCAGACAGCCATCTAGCAGAAGGCATGTCAGGGGCTGGCTTGGGGATTAAAGAAAGCCAAAGTCCCATCCTTGGGTCGTGGAGCTGCTCTCCCAGTCACATCCCCACATTGGGAGGAAGTAGTGGAAGCCACCCTCTTCCGACGCTCCTGTTGTCTTGCGTATTTGGCAGCCTTCTCCCGACCACCTCTGGTGCAGCCATCTGGAGCAGAGGGAGGGAGGAAGTGCGGTTCACGTCTGGTCTCTTTCCTGGCCAGCACATTTTTGAAACGTTCCCTCCGTGGGCTCTGGGAGGTCCTTTGTTTGCAGAAGACACCTGAGGGTGGGAGAGCTGCACTGAGCTTGGCTCAGGATTGTGGGACCCGCTAACTCCCCAAGACTGTTGCTGGAGGACCAGAACAAGGGGATAGCTGAGGAGTGAGCCTGCATGGCCCCTGACAGCATTCAAGCAACAGGCAGCAGCAAGGCCAAATGCAAACAGAACCGGCTAGGTAGCTTCTGCCACCAACTTGGCTGAAGGACTTTCTTTTTTTTTGAAACAGAGTCTCGCTCTGTCGCCCAGGCTGGAGTGCAGTGGCGCGACCTCGGCTCACTGCAAGCTCCGCCTCCCGGGTTCACGCCATTCTCCTGCCTCAGCCTCCCGAGTAGCTGGGACTACAGGCGCCCGCCACCACGCCCAGCTAATTTTTTGTATTTTTAGTAGAGATGGGGTTTCACCGTGTTAGCCAGGATGGTCTCGATCTCCTGACCTCAGGTGATCCGCCCGCCTCAGCCTCCCAAAGGGCTGGGATTACAGGCGTGAGCCACCGCGCCCAGCCGGGGACTTTCAGAAAGTCATGGCTTCGTGTCAGTTTCCTCGTCTGTAAGGTGAGGATGATTATTAGCATTAAGGTGGCTATGAAGATATTAAATAGGCATTAAGTACTTAATAAGCATCCAATAAATAAAACTGGCTGATGGTCTTAAGATTCTGCAATGTACTTGATATCCAGCTGGCATATAGGACAGATCAATGACAGCTGTCTCCTGAATTCCACGAGCATTTCCTGCCAAATGCCAAACCCACATTTACTATCTGTTCACGGGTCTTATCCCGGTCAGGCCATCCGCCCTTGGAGAGAAGCAATATACTCATAAAAAATCAACTTGCAGGCCAGGTGTGGTGGCTCACGCCTGTAATCCCAGCACTGTGGGAGGCCAAGACACGAGGATCACTTGAGCCCAGGATTTGGAGACCAGTCTGGGCAACATTGCAAGACCCCCACTCTACAAAAAATAATTTTAAAAAATTAGCAAGACATGGTGGTGAGTGCCTGTGGTCCCAGCTACTCGGGAGGCTGAGGTGGGAGGATTCCTTGAGCCCAGGAGTTTGCAGCTTCAGTGAGCTATGACTGCATCACTGCACTCCAGCCTGGGCTATGGAGCAAGACCCTATCTCTTAAAAAAAAAAAATCAACTTGCACAATGAAAAAGATTTTTCTTAAAACAAACAGCCAGGTGCAGTGGCTTATGCCTGTAATCCCAGCACTTTGGGAGGCCAGGACAGGCAGATCACCTGAGATCAGGAGTTCAAGACCAGCCCGGCCAATATGGAGAAACCCCATCTCTACTAAAAATACAAAATTAGCTGGGCGTGGTGGTGCATGCCTGTAATCCCAGCTACTCGGGAGGCTGAGGCAGGAGAATCACTTGAGCCCGGGAGGCGGAGGTTGCAGTGAGCCGAGATGGCGCCATTGCACTCCAGCCTGGGCAAAAAGAGCAAAACTCCACTAAAATAATAATAATACTAATAAATAAGAGGAGGTGGGGGGTAAGAGTCAGAGGCTGGAAGAGGCTGCACTGCCAGCCATGAACGTGGAGGAAGGGGCCCCAAGCTGAGGGAAGCAGGTGCCTCTAAATGCTGGGGAAGGTGGAAACCAGGTTCTGCCCTGGATCCTCCAGGAGGGCCCAGCCCTGCTCACAGCTTGATTTGTAGCCCAGTGAGACTGATTTTGGACTCCTGGCCTCCAGACTTGTCAATTAATAACTCTGTGTTGTTTTCAGACACCGGGTTTGCAGTGATTTGTTACAGCAGCAGGAGGAAACTCATACGGTGCTCACAAATGCTTGCTGCATGAGTGAGGGCGCCGGTGAAAGAATGCGGAGCAGCTGTGGAATACGGTCTGGGAGCCAGGGGACTGTGCTGGCCTCCTGTGTGTCACCTGTCATGAGACCCTGGGCCTCGGAAATTATCCCAGGGTCTCAGTTTCCTGATCTGAAACACGGGGGCCACTCTCACCAGCCTCCCGGACTGGGATAAGGGGGTGGGTCCTCTCAAAATGTGGAGCCAGCCAGCACCCGTGATGTTCCTCTCTGCTGCTGCCAGGCATATCCCAACGTCCTTTCCAGGACCCTCCACTCCATCCTGCCAGGAGCTTGTTCTAAGACCTTTCACATATTCACTCACCTATTTACCATTAGTCCATGTGACTGTCACCCCCTTTCCTGAAAGAGGCACAGAGAGGTGAAGTAATTGCCCCAGAGTTGCTTAGCTGTTAAAACACAGCATGAGGGCTGGTCCTGGTGTCTCATGCCTGGAATCCCAGCACTTTGGGAGGCCAAGGTGGAAGGATCACTTGAGCCCAGGAGTTCAAGACCAGCCTGGGCAACACAGCGAGACCCCATCTCTACTAAAAATTTTCAAAAATTAGCCAGTCATCGTGGTACATGCCTATTTAGGCCCCACGACTCAGGAGGCTGAGTTGGGGAGATCTCTTGAGCCCAGGAGGTCAAGGCTGCCATAAGCTATGACGGCGCTGCTGCACTCCAGCCGAGCAACGAAGTGAGACCCCGTCTCAAAAAAAAAAAAAAGGCCAGGCACAGTGGCTCACGCATGTAATCCCGTTACTCTGGGAGGAGAGGCAGGTGGATCACCTGCGGTCAGGAGTTCAAGACCAGCCTGGCCAACATGGTGAAACCCCGTCTCTACTAAAAATACAAAACTTAGCTGGGCATGGTGGCACGCACCTGTAATCCCAGCTACTCAGGAGGCTGAAGCAGGAGAATCGCTTGAACCCGGAGGACGGAGGCTGCAGAGAGCCGAGATCGCGCCACTGCATACTCTTCCAGCCTGGGTGACAGAGTGAGACTCCGTCTTGTCTCAAAACAATCAAAAAAAAATTAAAAACAAAGGTAGAATGTGGAAGGAAATGAAACCATCAGGGAATGAGCCCAAGATGTGTCCCATCCCAATGTCCCCTCTGTGCCTCAGTTTACCCTCATCACACTGATCTTCCTCTTGGGAACATGGGAGCCCCTAGCCTAGGGATGTGGGAGTCAAGGTCTGTTCTCAACAGGCCACTCTCACGTGACAACCCTGAAAGGAGGTGAAAGGTCAGAGGCTGCTGGGTCACCCCACCCTGCCCTGGAGACAGAATTCAGATAGGTGGCGTCATGGATTCCTGGAGGTCTGAAAGTCCTGCTCACCTGGAACGTGGGCACGCCTGTCAGAGCTCCCTTCCCAGCTCCCTTCCCTCCCCCACCCAGGAAATATAGGGGTCTCCAGGGACTGCGTGTCCCTGACTGCCCTCTATGAAGGAGGCCAGCCTTGGGTCTGCGGGGAGGAAGAAGAGGGCTAGGAGGAGGAGGAGAGGCAGGGCGGCCAGGCTGGGTGGAGGAATCCCCGAACCGGCTAAAAATAGCCAGGGAAATTATTCCAACACCTTCCCAAAATAGAAAGCAATCTCTCAGCCCATCAAAAGGCCAGGGCGGGTCGGCAGCTAGAGAGGAGGTGGGGTTTAGGAAAGGTGACCTGCGACAACCCCTCCACCCCCAGACAGCACTCCCCCCACCCTGCCCTCCCTCTACGGCCCTTCCTCCCCTAGAGTCTTCCAGGTCCAGGTGTGGGCAGACGGGCAGGCCCAGGCGGGTGTGGGGTCCCTGGAAAGAGGGGCTCCCCCTCGCCCCTGCCCCTCCCCAAAATCCTGGACCAAAGGGCCCCTGACCCGGGAACTGGGAGGGGCCGAGCCACTCGCGCTAAAAATAGCCCTTGCCTCCTCCCAGGCTATATTTAGATCCCTTGGCCCCGGCGTCAGCAGGAAGGCAGAGGCTGGGCACACCCCACCGGGCCGCCCGGGCGCCCTGGCTCAGGCGCCGCCCCTGGCCACAGCAGCTGGGCAGAGGCCAACTGTATGGACAGAGCTGGCCGCAGCACCCAACTTGCTGGGTGGTGCCAGGACGCCCGCAGACCCTCTCTGAGCCGGCTTGTGCAGGAAGGGAGAGGGAGACAAGCTGGTAGGAGTCTACACTGCAGAGGGCGCTGGGAAAAGGCTGCTCCCAGCCCCGGGCCCTCACTCTGGGGGCCCGGCGGGGCGGGCGGGGCGCCGGCCTCAGTTTCCCCATCTGTGCAATGGGGACATTAACAGCATCCGCATCACAGCGCTCGGCTCACGGTCGGACACGCACTAAGCGCTCTGCATGGGTTGGCAGTCAACGAAAGTTGGTGTCACTGTTCTTTCTCTAAGTCCCGGTCCCGCCCGGGCCAGCTCCAGAAACGCAGGGGCTGATGTCATCCCCAGGCCCAAACCTCCCAGCGCGGCAGACGCAGGCAGGCGCCGCCGTCACGGGCGTTCCTGCGCCAGGGAATCCCGGCCCCCGCGCCGGGGCCCCAGTGGAAACCCGTGACGCCAGCGCCCGCCGCCGTGGGTCTTCCGGGCAGGCGGTAGGGGGGCGGGGCGTTCTCCCGCGCTGCTGACCCCACCTCCGCGCCAGCCCCGGGAACGCGCACGGCCTCTCTCCACCCTCTGCGAGCCCGGTGCGCGTGCGCTTGCCCCGCACTCACCCGCCCCCCCACGAGTGCACACTCCACTCACGCGGGATGCGCAGGGCGCCGACAAGCAGGCGTCCACACTGGGTCTGCAGGGACGCATCGCATGGGCAAGTCTGGTGGGCGTAGGTGTGCAGGAGTTCGTGGACATGCGTGTGCACGATCCCGCGTGGAAGGCACGGTAGGCATGCGTGTGCACGATCCCGCGTGGAATGAACAGTGAGTATGCGTGTGCACGATCCCGCGTGGAATGAACAGTGGGTATGCGTGCACAAGATCCCACGTGGAAGGCGCGGTGGGTACCCGTGCACGGTGCTGGCCCTTTGTAGGAGGATGGGGAGCCCTGGCTGGAGAGTACAGATTCTGGACACACACGCACACACACACACACTCTCACACACACATTCACCCTCTCTCCTGGTGCCCGTGGCCTGTGGGCGTGGAGCCGTAGGCGATGACTCTCAGCCTGTTCACCGTCTCCCCACCAGTCTGGGAGCTAATTACTGTCAGGACCAGACGGGGTGGCTGGAAAGATGAACAAATCGCTGTGTGTCTGCAGCCCGTCTGGAGCTGCAGGCCTCATAGGCGTCTGTTCCGGGGGTGTCAGGCGTGACGCGGCCCTGGGTGGAGAGGGGACAGCCTGGGTGCTGCGTGCGCCGTGGGGGAGCCCTGGGTTTCTGCGTGGGTCCTGGAGGGTCTGCGGTGAGTGATGGGTGAGTGATGGGGGTCCGTGTCTGCCGTATGTGCCTTTGTGTGAAAGCGAGAGACAGGAGGCCTGGCAGCGTCTATTCTCCCGATCAATAAAGTGGATGTAATAATAGTATTTACCCTATAAGGTTACGGGGACCCAGCACCCTCACTTCTCTTGGTACTATCTGAAAGAAATGAACAACTTAGGACCACACAGAGACCAGGAGGTAAATGCACATAGCGGCTTTATTCCTCATCACCAAAAACTGGGAAGAACTCAAATACCCCTCCATTCACAGGGGAAAAGGTCAGCGGAGGTCCGTTCATAGAATGAAAGTTCAGCAGTCAAGAAGAACGCACTCAGTGAGGCCGGGCGCGGTGGCTCATGCCTGTAATCCCAGCACTTTGGGGGGCCCAGGTGGGCGGATCACTTGAGGTCAGGTGTTTGAGACCAGCCTGACCAGCGTGGTGAAACCTCGTCTCTACTAAACATACAAAAAATTAGCCGGCCATGGTGACGGGCACCTGTAGTCCCAGCTATTCCGGAGGCTGAAGCGGGAGAATCGCTTCAACCTGGGAGGCGGAGGTTGCAATGAGTTGAGATAGTGCCACTGCACTCCAGCCTGGGTGACAGAACAAGACTCAGTCTCAAAAAAAAAGAGAAAAGAAGAGAAAAAAGAAAAGAAAAGAAAAAAATAATGCATGTGTACCCAACACACAAACACACAGGTATGCACACTCATGCCAAAACAATTGCAGGGGCCCCAGCAGCCCCTGGAATCCCCATCAGAGGCTGGGGAGGAAGATCTGCGGCAGGAGGGACAGACAGTGCCTATGTGATCCAGATTGTGTCTCTGTCACCAGCTGCCGGAGCCCGTGCCTGTCTGAGGAGGTGGGTGTCTCCAGACCGCCCCCCTCTGTGTCTGTCTCCAGGACACAGGCTCCACCTCCCTCCAGGGCCTCACTCCCATCTCCTCCTCCCAGCCGGGTCCCCCACCTTCCTGTCCCCACCCTTGTTGGCGGTGGGAACCTACTGTTTCTGGCTGCAAGAGGAGATGGTTGAGGGGGCCCGGCCAGGGCATCTGTTTCTTATAATCTCTTTCTCTTCTTAGCTCAACAAGAAGACCCTCCCATCTCTGGGCCTCGGTTTCTCTGGCTGTGAAATGGAAGGATAGTTTCTTAGGGTATATGGGCATCACCTCCCCACCTGTGCAGTTCTAATCCCACCAACCCTGGCTGTTTCTGGAGCTTCCTGCAGGCAACGGTCTAAGCAATAGGAGAACTCAAATGATGGAACATCACAAGTGGGGTGTAGGACTCCCCAGACTCCCATGAACCCCTTGAGGCATGGAAGGACGGACACCTCAGGAGGGGATGGCTGGGGTGGGTAGCACAGGTGGGCTTGCAGGGGAAGAGAGGGGAAATTTGTGTGTCCAAAATCCTGGCCGGGCACGGTGGCTGACGCCTGTTATCCCAGCACTTTAGGAGGCCAAGGTGGGCAGATCATTTGAGGTCAGGAGTTCAAGACCAGCCTGACCAACAAGGTGAAACCCTGTCTCTACTAAAAATACAAAAATTAGCCAGATGTGGTGGCATGCACCTGTAATCCCAGCTACTCGGGAGGCTGAGGTGGGAGAATCACTTGAAGCCAGAGGCGGAGGTTGCAGTGAGCGGAGATCGCACCACTGCACTCCAGCCTGGGCAACAGAGCGAGACTCCATCTCAAAAAAAAAAGAAAGAAAGAAAAGAAAAAATAAAATGTGGCCGGGCGCGGTGGCTCACGCCTGTAATCCCAGCACTTTGGGAGGCCGAGGCGGGTGGATCACGAGCTCAGGAGATCGAGACCATCCTGGCTAACACGGTGAAACCCCGTCTCTACTAAAAAAAATACAAAAAATTAGCCGGGCGTGGTGGCGGGTGCCTGTAGTCCCAGCTACTCAGGAGGCTGAGGCAGGAGAATGGTGTGAACCCCGGAGGCGGAGCTTGCAGTGGGCTGAGATCGCGCCACTGCACTCCAGCCGGCGCCACTGAGCAAAACTCCATCTTAAAAAATAAATAAATAAATAAATACAAAAAATAAAAAATAAAATGCGTGTCTCTGCATGAGGGTCTGTGTGTGTGCACCGGGCTCTGGCTTCTGGAGGTGAACAAATCAAAGTGGACTCAGGTGTTTCCTGGACATGAGTGTGTACTCGCAGGTGTGGGCTTATTCCCACCCCTGTGGATGTCTAGAATGTCAGTTCCCAGGATCTTTTTGTTGTTTGAAGATGTGCAAATGCCTGGTATGCAGAGGAGAGACATTCAGTACATATTTGCAAAATGATGTGTTCGTGTATTCACTCATTTGTCCACTCAGCAAATATTTACCAAGTGCCAACCAGCTGTGGGGTGCTGGAGACACACAGTGAGCAAAGCAGACAAGCATCTCTTTCCTGTCACCGCTGTGGGTGAATTACCCCCGGGCCATTGCCTGTGCTGCACGGTTCATGTGCCAAGGTGACCCTGCACGTGTTCACTAGCACACCCGTTTGTAAGTGGGGTACAGAACTCACATCAGCATGGCCCATGCGCGTGTGCACACACATACATGCACACGCGTGTGTGCGCACAGGTTCACCGGCGACTCTTGTGCAGGCTGGGCCTCGCCCGTCCTTGGCATTGCCTGCCTGCCCCGCCCATCTTCCGAAAGTGCCAGGGGCCAGGTGGGGCCAGGCGGGCCCGGAAACCTCTCCCAGCTGCTGTGCCCAGTTTCAGGGAAGCCAAGGTCTGGCGCCCTGCCCACGGAGACTGCCTGCCCTTGCACCTGCCTCCCGGGCTTCCAGGAAGAGCCTGGAGGCCCAGCCCCCAGCCCTGCTAGCCTGAATCCACCACTCAGAGGCACACAGCAGAGAGGGAATGCAGCCCCCTTTCCCCCCACGCCTTGGAGCCCTTCAAAGTCAGAACCGGAAGAGACTCCAGCAGGGCAGAGTCTCTTACCCAGGTGGGGTAAAGTGAGGTGCACACAAAGGGCCCAGAGAAAGGGGCTGAACACAGATGAGTTCCCTGCACTCTGCTCCCACCCCAAATCAGCACGTGCAGGCTTCCGTAGCTTGAGTGCCGGCACCTCATGGATCTCTGTATACCTCGGGTATTCGCAGCCCTCGGGGCTCTGTGGAGTGAGCATTGGAGCTTAGAAATATTTGCATTTCCCTAGTGGGTACACGCAGCGCAGGTCAGAGTGCAGGTGTGCACACCAGGGTCTTAGACACGTGTGGGTGCTTGTGCTTGCATGGACAAGGCTGTTTGTGCCGGGCACCATGGCTCACATGCCTGTAATCCCAGCACTTTGGGAGGCTGAGACAGGCAGATCACCTGAGGTCACGAGTTCGAGACCAGCCTGGCCAACATGGTGAAACGCCGTCTCTACTAAAAATACAAAACAGCCGGGTGTGCTGGCAGGCGCCTGTAATCCCAGCTACTCGGGAGGCTGAGGCAGGAGAATTTCTTGAACCCGGGAGGTGGAGATTACAGTGAGCCGATATTGCACCATTGCACTCCAGCCTGGGGCACAAGAGAGAGACTTCAGTCCATAGGGTATCTTTTTTTTTTTTTTTTTTTTTTTTTTTTTTTCACTCCCAGCACTTTGGGAGGCCGAGGCAAGTGGATCACCTGAGGTCAGGAGTTCGAGACCAGCCTGGCCAACGTGGTGAAACCCCATCTCTACTAAAAATACAAAACTAAAAATACAATACAAGCTGGGCGTGGCGGCGTGCGCCTGTAGTCCCAGCTACTCAGGAGGCTGAGACAGGAGAATCGCTTGAGCCTGGGAAGGGGAGGATGCAGTGAGTTGAGATCACGCCACTGCACCCCAGCCTGGGCGACAGAGCAAGATTCCATCTTTAAAAAAAAAAAAAAGGCAAAAAGACAAGGCTGTTTGGGAGTGTGGGAGCTTGGGAGCTCCTCACATGAATGTTTGTCAGTGTGTGGCTGTGCACAGTGGGTGTTTGCACTAGTGCAGGTGCAGGTGTTTGCATGTAGGTGGATGCCTGCACACAGTCGGTTTTGTATGTATCTGGGTGTCTGCACACAGTAGGCATTGCGGCCAGGTGGGGCTCTGCACACAGTGGGCTTTGCATGGAAAAGAGGTGCTGCATACAGTAAGCCCAGCACTAGGACAGGGATCTGCGCACAGTGGACGTCTGCACGCAGGAGAGGGGCTGCACCCTGTAGGCACTGCAGGAAGGTAGGGCTCTGCACACAGTAGGCCTTGCACGCAAGAAAAGGGTCACACACAGCAGGCGTTTGCATGCAGGGGAGGGGCCGCACACAGTAGGCTTTGCATGGAAGAGCGGTGCGGCGCACAGTAGGCCTTGCACGAAGACGGAGATCTGCACACAGCGGGCGTTTGCACACAAGAGACGGGCTGCACACAGTAGGCCCGCCTGCACGCGGCCAGTGCCTGCCCAGCGGAGAGTAGCAGCTGCAGCCCGGTGCCGCTGAGGACGCACCCGGTTCCTGCGCCACAGCGGCCCCAGGCTCCTCTGCGCCCGGCCGGGCAGGTCAGGCGGCTCCACCGGGGCGTGGGGCGGGCGGGCGGGCGGGCAGGGAGGCTATTCCGGGCCCTGGCGCAGTGCCCGAGCCCTGCGCGCCAGGCCGCCCGGGGAAGGCGCCGCTCACAAAAGGAGGGTCTGTGCAGACGCCCCGCCCTCGGCCCGGCCGCCCGCCGCCAGGGGCTTGGAGGAGGGAGACGCCGCCGGAGCTGCCGCCGGCGCGGACCCCCCCACCCCTCCTGCCGGGGCGGCCGCAGACACCGCGCCTGGCGGGCAACAGAGGGAGGCTGGCACCGCCGGGCTCTGGAGGGGGTCGACGCCCGGCGCTGGGGGCTCCCGAGCGGACAGACTGCGCGCCCAGAGCGCACCGGAGGGAGCGCTGGCGAGGGTGGGGGCCCACAGTGCAGGGAAACTAGGAGGACAGGCCCCTTGCCTTTCGCCCACCTGGGGATTTCTCCGTCTCGAGCACCCGCCTCTGTCTCCAATTATCCAATTTAAGGAATGGGAAAGCCGGGACTCCTGCCTGCTAGGGAGGGCGGACGGGAGGGGCGTCTGGGGCCTGGGTCAGCGCCCCTCTCCACCCCCAGAGTGTCTGGCGAGAGGGTGGGGTGGAAGGAAGACGTAATAAGGGTTCTCAAGGCAGCGCGTTTTGCTAAGTGCCTTAGTGCACTGTCTAGTTTCACCTCGACACGTGGGAGGGCGATTCGGTTTTCCCTTTTATGGACGGGGGAAACTGAGTCACGCTTTTGCTGAGCTGCTGGAGCTAGTAAGCCGTGGAGATTCAAACCTAAAGCCAGGTCTCCGCCCCTCCCCTTCCCTGCCTGCCTCCCTGTAGGGCCTGAACTCTGCCCTCCCTCCCTTCCCTCGCATGGAGCCATCCAAGAGGCGTTTATGGCGTGCCTGCTGTGTACACGGCGGCCCAAACACTTCCCCACACGCGCAAGAGGGTCTTGGTCCGCAGCGCTCTTCACGAGGCCCCTCACTCTACCCCGCCCCCATCCCCAATCCACCCCGGCTCCGGCTCCGGGGCCTGGGAACCGCCGGCGTCCGGGTGGAGGAGGTGGGGTGGGAACTGGGAGCACGGCGGAACAATGTAGGGAAAGAATAGGGAGGAGCGGCGAGAGGAAACCCCCCACTCCTTCTCCAGATGCAGCTCTGGTGTGGCTGTCCTGTGTGCCTGCGGTCTCCCTGGCCCAGCGTCCTGGGGAGGAGGTCCTTGGCCTTCGCACTGTGTGGCTATGGGGCGTTCTGGGTCTCTGGGGGCCATCCCTGGGGATCTGTAAAGCTGTGGGTCGCGTGACCTACATGTCCGGGGAGCATGCTTCAGGCTCTGGGGTGGGGGCTGGAGAAAGTGACGTGCAGGGCTCTGAGCCTCTCTGCTTCCTCCAAGGAGACCCACACTGGTTCCTCCCTCGCCTCCCTGGAGCCCTGGCTGGGCACTGCCCCGACCACGAGGTGGAGGTCCCAGGGGCCAAGGCCTAGAGCTGGGAAGCTGCAGGGAGTTCTGGGGCTCTGAGGGCCAGACTCTTGGCAGTGGTCTGCAGAGAGAAGGGGTCCCCGGAGAAAGTGAGGAAGAGTGATGGTTCAGGAAGCCTCTGCATTCCTTCTGCTGTGTCCTAGAAAAGGGGACACTCGGTGTAGGGTCCCCTGCCACGACATCCAACCCACCACATTGAAAGTGTACCCAGGGGCCGGGCATGGTGGCTCACACCTGCAATCCTAGCATTTTGGGAGGCAGGAGGATCCTTTGAGCCCAGGAGTTCCAGACCAGCTTGGGCAACACAGGGAGATCCTGTCTCTACTTAAAAAAAAAAAAAAAAGGGTACCCAGGGGGTTGCCAATGCACCCTGAAGTCTGAGAACCACTGTTTAAAGTGCACAAAAGGCATGGCAGACGCTGCTATGTCCCCTTGGCCACCCGGGAGCTGGCTTCCGACAATTTCCTACAGTCCAGCAGCTTCCCGTGTCCCTTTGCCTGGGGTCTTTCTCTAACGGTGTGCAAACCTACTGCGTGCAGCCCCTCTCCTTCATGCAAACACCTGCCGTGTGCAGCGTCTTTATTGCATGCAAGGCCTACTGTGTGCAGAGCCCCACCTGCGTGCCATGCCTACTGTGTGCAGACACCAAGAGACATGCAGCACCTACTGTGTGCAGGCGCCCACCTGCGTACAGACACTCACCGAGAACCCCCTCTGGGTAGGCAGGAAGTACCAGGGAGTCAACGCCCCAGAACACCCCTCAAACAGAGGGGATGCAGTTGGTTAATAAGTAGATGCCAGCCGGGCGCGGTGGCTCACGCCTGTAATCCTAGCACTTTGGGAGGCCGAGGCGGGCAGATCACGGGGTCAGGAGTTCGAGACCAGCCTGACCAACATGGTGAAACCCCATCTCTACTAAAAATACAAAAAATTAGCTGGGCAAGGTGGCGTGCACCTGTAATCCCAGCTATTTGGGAGGCTGAGGCAGGAGAATCGGTTGAACCTGAGTGAGCTGAGATCGTGCCACTGCACTCCAGCGTGGGCAACAAGAGCGAAACTCTGCCTCAAAATAAAATAAAATAGCGGGGCACGGTGGCTCACGCCTGTAATCCCAGCACTTTGGGAGGCTGAGGCAGGCGAATCACGAGGTCAGGAGATCGAGACCATCCTGGCTAACACGGTGAAACCCCATCTCTACTAAAAAATATTTAAAAATTAGCCGGGCGTGGTGGCGGGCGCCTGTAGTCCCAGCTACTCAGGAGGCTGAGGCAGGAGAATGGCATGAACCCGGGAGGCGGAGCTTGCAGTGAGCCGAGATCGCGCCACTGCACCCCAGCCTGGGCGAAAGAGTGAGACTCCGTCTCAAAAATAAAATAATAAAATAAAATAAAATAAAATAAGTAGATGCCCCCACTCGCTGTCTTGCCCCATTGTGACCACACCTCTCGCAGTTCCCTATGGGGCTCAGCCCCAGATGCCCACAGCAGGCACCTCTTCAGGGAGGCACCATCGTCTCTTTCCTGTCTCTGCTCTGGATTGCTTCATTGCAGATGCCTGTTCACCCATGAATAGGGGGGTTTATATGCAAATGCACACATCTGTGTGTCTGAGACCAGGTGGCCCTGGGTGTGTGCTTTGATTCATTCAGTGTTTTTTGAGACATGCCACCATGCCAGGCTAATATCTTTTTTTTTCTTTTAAGATGGAGTGTTGCTCTGTCGACAGGCTGGAGTGCAGTGGCGCCATCTCGGCTCACTGCTGCCGCTGCCTACTGGGTTCAAGCAATTCTCTTGCCTCCACCTCTCCAGTAACCGGGAGCACAGGTGCACTCCACCACACTCAGCTAAATTTTGTATTGTTAGTAGAGACGGGGTTTCACTATGTTGGACAGGATGGTCTCAATCTCTTGACCTTGTGATCCGCCCACCTCGGCCTCCCAAAGTGCTGGGATTACAGGCGTGAACCACCACGCCCGGCCATGTCTTTTTTTATTTTTTGTAGAATCAAGGTCTCTCTCTGTTGCCCAGACTGGTCTCGAACTCCTGGCCTCAAGAGATTCTCCTGCCTTGGCCTCCCAAAGTGTTGAGATTACAAGTGTGAGTTACCATGCCCAGCCTTACACATTTTTTGTGGAGGACACAATTCAAACCATAACATCCTCACACAAAAACACCCACCCGTGTCTTTCCAGCCACGCATGCAGACACTTGAATGAGAATTCATACTCACATGCAACAGACACCCACACACCCATACACACAGATGCCTCTCTTTATCTCTTTCTCTCTTGTTTTTCTAAGGCTAACACAGGCCCTCGCACACAGTAGGGGCTCAATAAATACTGAATGAATCAGGCAGGGTGTGGTGGCTCAGGCCTGTAACCCTAGCCCTTTGGGAGGCTGAGATGGGGGCATCACCTGAGACCAGGAGTTCAAGACCAGCCTAGGCAACATAGTGAAACCCTGTCTCTACCAAAAAATTAAAAATTAGCCAGTCATGGTGGTACGTGCCTACAGTTCCCACTACTTGGGAGGCTGGGGAGACTGAGGTGGGAGGATTGCTTGAGTCTGAGAGGTCGAGGCTGCAGTAAACTGTGATGGCACCACTGCACTCCAGCCTGGGTGACAGGGGAAGACCCCATCTCTTAGAAAAAAAATTTAAAAATGGCAGGGCTCGGTGACTCACGTCTGTAATCCCAGCACTTTGGGAGGCTGAGGCAGGTGGATCACTTGAGGTCAGGAGTTTGAGACCAGCTTGGCCACCATGGCGAAACCCCGTCTTTACTAAAAATACAAAAATTAGCCAGGCGTGTAATCCCAGCTGCTTGGGAGGTTGAGGCGGGAGGATTGCTTGAGCCTGGAAGTTCAAGGCTGCAGTGAGCTATGATCATGCCACTGCACTACAGCCTGGGCAACACAGTGAGACTGTCTCAAAAAATAATAAATAGACCCTCAAATCAGCAGCCACAGAGGTCGTGCCCTGGGGCCACTCTGGGGGAGAGGTGAGCAGCAACAGCAGCTATGGACCTCTGAGTTGGGGTGATGAGGAAGGTACAGTCATGAGTCCCCAGTCGGTCAGGAGTTCTGGGTGTCCAGGGCTTACTCCAAGGATGCCAAGAATTGTAGCAGCGGCCACACGTGTATGTATATTGCTGTGTTCCCACGTAGCAGCACAAGTCCTCATGGCCCAACACACCTCGGTGTGCAGAGATTCAGAGACAAATTCCAACTCACATTAACAGGCAGCTATGCAGATACTCGTGTACAGGCAGAAAGCATTGTATGGTGTAGTAGCTCACTAATAATAGCTAACTTTTCTGCAAGCTTCTCCCCATTCTAAATGCTTCGCATAATATACTTTTTTTTTTTTGAGACGGAGTCTTGCTCTGTCGCCCAGGCTGGAGTGCAGTGGCGCAATCTCGGCTCACTGCAAGCTCCGCCTCCCGGGTTCACGCCATTCTCCTGCCTCAGCCTCTCCGAGTAGCTGGGACTACAGGCGCCTGCCACCATGCCCGGCTAATTTTTTGTATTTTTAGTAGAGACGGGGTTTCACCGTGGTCTCGATCTCCTGACCTCGTGATCCGCCCGCCTCGGCCTCCCAAAGTGCTGGGATTACAAGCGTGAGCCACCGCACCCGGCCTGCTTCGCATAATATAATTAATTTAATGTTCACAACAGCCCCTAGAGAGATGGGCACCACCATTGGCATCCCCATTGCACCAGCAAGGAAACTGAACGCAAAGAGGTGAAGCAACTTGCCCGAGGCCACACAGCTGGCCTCCTCCACAGAGCCAGGTTCCAGCCTTCCTGAGCTGAGTGGTGTCACTGTACCTGGCCGGGACCCAGCACTTGGCAGACCAACGTGTGTCCCTTAGGGACGAAACAGTCTGTGCTGGAGCATGGACACAGAAGGTCATCAGTAGTTCAACCTCTCGTCATACAGCCTTGACTGAGTCTTTATGCCATAAGCATTTATGAAGTGCCACCTGTATCCCAGGTTCTGGGCTAGCCACTAGGGATCTAGGGGTGAGAAAAACAGACCTTCTCCCATCCGGCTGGGAGTCTGCAGCCTCATGCAGAAGATAGACAAGAAGCAAATGACAGGATTATAAATATGTCATAAAAATGGGTGCAGGGGCTGGGCATGGTGGCTCACGCCTGTAATCCCAGCACTCTGGGAGGCCGAGGCGGTTGGATTACCTGAGGTCAGGAGTTCAAGACCAGCCTGGCCAACATGGTGAAACCCTCTCTCCACAAAACTACAAAAATTAGCCGGGTGCTGTAATCCCAGCTACTCGGGAGGCTGAGGTGGGAGAATCGCTTGAACCTAGGAGATGGAGGCTGCAGTGAGCCGAGATCACACCATTGCACTCTGTCCTGGGTGACAGAGCAAGACTCTGTCTCAAAAACCAAACAAACAAAACAAACAAACAAATAAATGGTGCAAGTACCAAGAAGGGCGGGTGGGCAGAGATAGTGCAGAGGTTATTCCAGGTCTTGTTTGGAGGGCTTCCTGGAGGAGGTGGCATCTGAGATGTGAGCAAAAGGTGAGTAGGTGTTAACTAGGAGAAAGGTAGGGAAGAGTGTTCTGGCCAGAGACGTCAGCACAGGCCCTGGTTGGACGTTAGAGAGCCAGGTGTATAAACAACATGTGGGTTGAGGATTTTGTGTGTGCAAGGCCGACACATAGTGGCTGGTCACTAAATATGAATTGCGTGTGTGACTCTGAGTGCCTTCCTAGGGATGGCCATCCATACGTGAGGGTGCTAGTATACTGCTGGGATTCCCAGGCACATGCTCTGGGGAGCAGAGGCACAGGGCAGGCCACACAAGTTCAAATCTTTTGTGTTTTGAGACAGGGTCTCACTCTGTTGCCCAGGCTGGAGTGCAGTGGTGCGATCACAGCTCACTGCAGCTCCAGTCCCCCAGGCTTAAGCAATCCTCCCACCTTAGCCTCCCCAGTAGCTAAGATTACAGGCATGCACCACCATACCTGGCTTAATTTTTTTTTCTTT
This sequence comes from Hylobates moloch, assembly GCF_009828535.3. Classification (NCBI taxonomy): domain Eukaryota; kingdom Metazoa; phylum Chordata; class Mammalia; order Primates; family Hylobatidae; genus Hylobates; species Hylobates moloch. The sequence continues at coordinate 96,769,172 of NW_026652290.1, forward strand.
TTTTTTTTTTTTTAGAAACGAGGTCTTCCCATGTTGCCCAGGCTGGTCTCGAACTCCTGGGCTCAAGCAATCCTCCTGCCTCAGTTTCCCAAAGTACTGGGATTACAGGCCTGAGCCACTGCATCCAGTATGTTCAAACTCTGATACCGATACATACAACATCATGGATGAGCCCTCAAAATAGTATGCAAGCAAAAGAAGCCAGACACGAAAGGCTGCACATTTTACGATTTCATTTATATGAAATGTCCAGAACAGGTGAATCCATGGGAAAAACGTGGAGTAGTGGTTGTCAGGGGTTGGGGAAGGGGGTGTGAGGAGTGACTGCTAATGGTGACAGGGCTTCTTTTGGGGGTGATGAAAATATTCTGGAATTCAGTAGTGGTGATGGTTGCACAACTTTGTGAATATACTAAAAACCACTTAGTTAAACACTTTAAAGGGGTGAATTTTACAGTATATGAACTATATCTCAATAATATGTATCATTATATGTATATATATTGTGTGTATATGTACTATATAGGTGTACCTATATACAGTATATGTACTGTGTGTGTATGTGTGTGTACATGTGTGCATGTCTGTGTATGTGTGTGTACGTGTGTGTGTCTGTGTGTGTGTGCATGTCTGTGTATGTGTGTGTCTGTGTGTGTGTCTGTGTGTGTGTGTGTGTGCATGTGTGCATGTCTGTGTGTGTACATGTGTGTGTGTCTGTCTGTGTGTGTGTGTGTGCATGTGTGCATGTCTGTGTATGTGTGTGTACGTGTGTGTGTGTGCATGTGTGCATGTCTGTGTATGTGTGTGTACGTGTGTATGTCTGTCTGTGTGTGTGTGTGTGTGTGTGTGTGTGCATGCATGTGTATGGAAAAACAGTACTTTGAGCCACACTGGCCTTGGTTTGGTTCCTGGCTCTGCCATTGTACCTTGCGACTTGGGGCAAGTCACTGCACCTGTCTGAACTCCACATTCTCTTTCTATAGAAAGCAGATGGTGGCTGGGCGTGGTGGCTCCCACCATTTTGGGAGGCCAAGGCAGGAGGATCACTGGAGCCCAGCAGGTTGAGGCTGCAGCGAGCTATGACCACATCACTGCACTTCAGCCTGGATGACAGAGGGAGACACTGTCTCAAAAAACAACAATGGCTGGGCGTGACGGCACACGTCTGTCATCCCAGCTACTCAGGAGGCTGAGGTGGGAGGATCGCTTGAGCTGGGGAGGCAGAGGTTGCAGTGAGCTGAGATCGCAGCACTGCATTCCAGCCTGGGCAGCTGAGTGAGTCCCCGTCTCAAAGGAAAAAAATTAAAAAATAAGGCTGAGTGCAGTGGCTCACACCTGTAATCCCAGAACTTTGGGAGGCTGAGGCAGGTAGATCATCTGAGAGATGGAGTCTCTCTCTCTCATCCAGGCTGGAGTGTAGTGGCACAATCTCAGCTCACTGCAACCTCCACCTCCTGGGTTCAAGCGATTCTTCTGTCTCAGCCTCCCAAGTAGTTGGGATTACAGACATGCACCACCACGCCTGGCTAATTTTTTTGTATTTTTAGTAGAGACGGGGTTTCACCATGTTGGCCAGGCTGGTCTCGCACTCCTGACCTCAGATGATCCACCCTCCTTGGCCTCCCAAAATGCTGGGGTTACAGGTCTGAGCCACCACGCCCGGCCATGGCAGGCATTTCTGTGGACTCATCTGTCCTCTTGCAGGCGACTCTGTGTCCATGGCATGCAGTATGTGTGTGCATGCGTGTGAACATGTCTTCAGCTGTGAATATAACTGCGTGGCGGGGTGTGAGCGTGTGTATGCGTTTCAGCCTGTGAGTGTAGGTTCAGACACAGGCCATCGTGGGCACCCTGGGGTGAGCACGCACCCAACTTCACGAGTCCGGCCTGGGAAGCGTGTCTGCCTGCAACCTGCGGTGGGCACTGCCAACTCTTCCACTTACTGTCATCCAAGGAATACACACGTGTATCCTGGCATCCAGTCCTGAGTGCAGGAGCCCAGAACAGCCTGTGCCAGCTGACTGGGCCTTGGTGCCCTGTGACTACTCCTTCCTGACCCAGCGTAAACTTGAGGGGGTCTGGGGAGCCAGGGGTGTTGCATCCCCCAGGTTCCCCCAACCCAGAGTTGTCCCCAGAGACTGACAAGCCAGACACCGACAATTCAAGACTCCTAGCCAGGCTGCGGCTCCTCCACTCTGAGCCTCAGTCTCTTCTTTGGGAAAATGGGACAACAGCATCTTCCTTACGGGGCTGTGATAAGTTTATAGGTGTTTACAGTTGAGTCCCAGAAAACATTGAATCAACCTAGCTGCTATTATTAATTCAATGAAACAGCAGCCTTCGAAGCCAGTTCCTGTACATCCCTGGCTTCGGTCAGGGAGACCGTGGAATACTTTCATAAATGACAACAACAATAACAACTGCAATAGTACTAACAACAGGAGAGGGCCGGGTGCGGTGGCTCCCACCTGTAATCCCAACACTGTGGGAGGCCACGGCTGGAGGATCACTTAAGGCCAGGAGTTTGAGGCCAGCCTGGGTAATATAGTGAGACCACATTTTTTTTCTTTTTCTTTTTTTTTTTTTTTGAGACAAGAGTCTCACTCTGTCGCCCAGGCTGGAGTGCAGTGGCGCAATCTTGGCTCACTGCAAGCTCCGCCTCCCGGGTTCACACCATTCTCCTGCCTCAGCCTCCCGAGTAGCTGGGACCACAGGCGCCCGCCACCACGCCCAGCTAATTTTTTTGTATTTTTAGTGGAGACGGGGTTTCACCGTATTAGCCAGGATGGTTTCGATCTCCTGACCTGGTGATCAGCCTGTCTCGGCCTCCCAAAGTGCTGGGATTACAGGCGTGAGCCACCGCACCTGGCCAATGAGACCCCATTTCTACAAAAAAAGTAACAAATAGCTAGGCATGGTGGTGTGCACCTTTAGTCCCAGCTACTCAGGAGGCTGAGGCTGGAGGATTGCTTGAGCCCAGGAGGTCGAGGCTGCAGTGAGCCACGGTCATGCCACTGCACTCCAGCCTGAGCAACAGAGCATGACCCTGCTTCTTTTTCGTTGTTTTTCTTTTTTAATTTTTTTCTTTTTTTTTTTTTTTTTTTGAGACGGAGTGCAGTGGCAGGATCTCTGCTCACTGCAACCTCCGCCTCCTGGGTTCAAGCAATTCTCCTGCCTCAGCCTCCTGAGTAGCTGGGACTACAGGCGCCTGCCACCACACCCAGCTAACTTTCGTATTTTTAGTAGAGACAGGGTTTCACCCTCTTGGCCAGGCTGGTCTCGAACTCTTGACCTCAAATGATCCACCCACCTTGGCCTCCCAAAGTCCTGGGATTACAGGCGTGAGCCGCTGCGCCCAGCCTTCCACATCTTTTGTGGGGGACAGAACTCAAACCATAACAGGTGTGAGCCACCGCGCCCAGCTAAATCTAAAATTTTTAAATGAATAATCTTTTAAAAATTGGAAAAAAAACCATGATTCTGGAAGTACATTGAAGGAAGCTGGTCAAAGAATCTATATTTCAGGGTCTGTTTGTTTGTTTGTTTGTTTTGAGACAGAGTCTCACCCTGTCACCCAGGCGGGAGTGTGGTGGTGTGATCAACAGCTCACTGCAGCCTCAATCTCCAGGGCTCAAGTGCTCCTCCCGCCTCAGGCTCCCAAGTAGCACAGGCCCACACCACCATGCCCAGCTAATTTTTAAATTTTTTTGTAGAGATCTGGATCTCCCTGTGTTTGCCCATGCTGGTCTCGAACTCCTGGGTTCAGGGATTCCTCCCACCTCCTCCAAGCCTCCCAAAGTCTTGGGATTACAGAGAGTGAGCCACAGGGCCGGCCCAGGAATCTATATATCATTTAATCTCCTCAACAATCTATGAGCTAGGTAGCATTATCCCCATTTTTCAGAGGGAGAAACTGAGGCACAGACAGGTGAGGGTCCTGGCTGAGGGTCCCACCACTGGGGCCCCTCCATGCCCTGTCTCCGCTTGGGGTTCAGGAGCCTGAGATCCTGCTGCACTGTTCCAGAGAGCAAGAATGGAACAATCCGGAAGGAGACAGACCATCCCATCCCTGGGGGCATAGCCCTCCCAGCTGGCCTCACCTCCCTACCCTAGGAGCTTGACCAATGGAAGCGCCAGAGACTGGAGCGGTGGCTCAGACCTGTAATCTCAGCATTTTGCAGGCCAAGTCGGGCGTGAGGTCAGGAGTTTGAGACCAGCCTGGCCAACATGGTGAAACCCCATCTCTACTAAAAACACAAACATTAGTTGGGCGTGGTGATGGGTGCTTGTAGTCCCAGCTACTCAGGAGAATCGCTTGAACCCAGGAGGTGGAGGCTGCAGTGAGGCGAGATCGCGCCACTGCACTCCAGCCTGGGCGATGGAGTGAGTTTGTCTCAAAAGAAAGAAAAAGAAAAGCCAGAGCTTTTCCAGGCCGCCGCTAGGCAGACCCTTGCCCCACCTGGTCCTTCCCCACCTGGAGCCCCCTTGGGTTTTTGCCCCCCATGTTCTCCCGCACCCCAATCCCTCAAGAGCCCCTCGCCCTCTGTCACTCTTCCCAGGTGCTCTCCCCTCTTGGGCTCCATCTCAGGGATCCCCACTCCATCATCCCCTACCCCCTCGGGGCTCCCGCCTCTTCGCCTCCATTCTCCCCTCCCCCAACACCTTCGGGACTCTTTCTACCTGTCTACTCCCCTCCCGGGGTTTCCCTGTTGGTTCAGGGCTGTGGGGGATTCCCCTTCCCCTTCTTGGGCTCCCCTCTCCCCACTTCAGTTCTCCCCTCCTCCTAGCCCCAGGCGGGATCCTCTCCCCTCCCCCCTTCTCCCTCTGGGACTTCCCCCTCCCTCTCTCTCCGTCCCCCGTCGGGGCTCCCCCGATCCCCGTGACTCCTAGGGAGCCGCTGGGGTTTTCCTCATGCACCCACGTGAGGCTCCGTGGAAAGGTCGCGGCCTGCGGGCAGGACCACCCCACCCCCTCCCCACTCCCCCCTAGTTCCCAGGCTTGGGGCTGCAGGGCAGAGCGCCCAAGGTCATCCCGGCGCCTGGCCAGGGCGGCCCACCCTGCAGACCCGGGGAGGGAAGACTGAGGCCGGGCACGGAAGGGCTGGGCCGCGCTCCCAGCCCGGGGCAGGGGGAGTCACCACCGCGCCTGCAACTTTGGGAGAAGTAGGAGGTGGCTGGCCAGGGCTCGCAGTTTCGGTTTAGAGGCAAAACGCAGCACTGTGCCAAGCCCAGCTGGCCCGGAGGCCGACTTCCTGGGGTATTTTTCTGCTTGTTGATTTTAGTTTGCGGAAATAAAAAAAAAAAAAGTTTTTTTCTTTACTGCAAAAGAGAGGCCTATCCTGGGATGGAGAAGGCTGTGGTGGGTGGGGGGCACTCCCTGGGGAATCCTCCAAACGAGCTCTTCCTTGCAAGCCCTGAGCTCACCTCGCTGTGTGGTCCCAGGTGCCCCCTTGACCGCTCCGGACCTTGGGCTGCGGCGGCCGCCTAGGCGGTCAGGGGCTGCAGCCAGCACCCCCTCCCGCCGAAATGCCTCCGTATGTGCCCGGAGCTTGGGGTTGGCTCCTGCACAGCCAGTAACAGCGGTGGCACGGCGGCCAGGTTTCGTAATAAACCGGTCTCTTAATTGCTACAGGGTAGGAGAAGAAAGAAAAAAAAAAAGAGGCATAGATTTGTTGGAGTCGGTGGCGGCGCCTGCTGCAGAGAGAAGAGGTACTGTTTTTGCACGGGAGCCTGGAGCTGCTAACAGGGGCTTAAGTAACACTTCCTGGTGAGGTGGCGGGCGTTGTGGGGGCGGGGGTGAAGCGTGTCCCTGCGGAGGGGGCAGGAGTCCTAGTTGTTCTCAGAAGCTGAAAACATACAAGCAACCAGAGGCTTTAGAAATTTATTACAAGGCCATCATAGTAGAAATAAAAATATAGATATCTGTGCTTCCCATCTCGCCCTCAGTGGTTCCAGTAACAAGTGCAAGTAACAAAATAGATTGTCTCTATAATTCGCAAACTGGGAGTTCATGGGTACAGAGCAACTTCAGCCCCAGCTCCCAAGTCCCAAAGTGTGGTCTTGTCGAGGGTGCAGACAAGGACCAACCAAGTTCAATCAAGTCTCTCGTCTGCAGACGCCAGCTCCAGTCTCAAGGGGGGTGGGGGTTGCAGTCAGTCTCACTCCACCCCCGAGTGGAGAGTCTGGACCCTCCGTGATGGGGAAGGCGGCAGCGTGCCCCACCACTCCGGCTTCTGCTCCATCCCAAGGCCTGAGCTTCGGGGTCCTGTCTCCTGCTGGCCTGGGTCCCCCCTTCTCCTCCATCGGATCGGCGGCCGCCAGCTCCCGGATCTCCGCCCTGGGGGCGGCCGCTCACTCCCCTTCTCCTCCTCCTCCTCTTCGGTCTCCAACGACTCTGCCCCCATGGTCTGGTGGGTTGGGTGGTTTTGGGGGGGTTGTGCTGGGGGGGAGGGGGGTTCAAATATTTATTTTGTTTTTTGTTTTTGGCAGCAACTCAACAGATTCTGCTGCTGGGAAGGGCCTCAGCGTTCCTGAAGAGAGATGTAGGGGACCCACTGGTTGTTCCCCCGGCTTTCTTCGCAGTAGCTGGCTACCTCCACCAAGCCGTGGCTCTTCCAGGCGTCTGTGTGAGAGTTCTGTAGGAGGGAAAAGAAGGGGTTTAGTGCGAGCCTCCCTCTCCCGGGGCCCCTGTGTGGGGAAAACAGGCAGGCTCAAAATAGCTCCCTGGGTGAGGAGGCCCCAGCCCGGCTGCCCACGGGACATGCCAAACGTGGTTGAGCGCTGAGCTGTGCAGGACCAGTCAGCCCGACTTTGTTGACAAACACCGGCCCAGGTGCCCGGGCGTGGCGGGGCAGGGCAGAGGCCCGACTCACCGTGACCAGGAGGCAATGCAGGTCTCGGGCCTCGGTGGTGCCCTGGGTCTCGGCCGGCTCTCCCAGGAGCTGCGCCAGGCGCTGCATGCCCGACACCCGCACGATGTTGATGTCGTTGTCACAGCAGAAGGACTGGATGAGCGTGAAGTGGATTTGCAGGGCGATGTCATCCTCCTCCTCCTCGTCAATGGCCAAGAGGCAGAGGACCACGCTGTCTGGGTCCCTGAGGGGGCCAAAGGGAAGGGATGGGTCAGCTGGGGACAGGGGAGAGGCCACCGTGCAGGGGGAGTTTGCAAAAAAGGAGCGTGCAAGAGCAAAAGAGAAACTGCAAGGGTGCAGGGGAATTGCCTCTGCAAGCTGGTGACGGTGGGGGGAGGGGAGAGCACCCGGTTCAAAGTATGGGGTGGGGGGAGACAGGCCCACAGCGGGAGGGGCGTTTGCAGACGATACATGAGGATACGGCAGCCCCCGATCCACAAAACGGCACAGAAGCTCTGCATCCACAGCGGGGGACACTTGGGGAAGTCCCAGCTCCATGCAAGACAAGCGTGTGGAAAGCGTCCAGAGCAGAGGGGAGGTCCCGTCCCACCCGCGACCAGCCCGGGGAGGGGGTCTGACTCACACATTCATCAACTTGGCCGACTCGTACACCCCCACTGTGAGGCGATCCTGGCGCTGAGCGGCCACCAAAAGCTCCTCCACCGCGGCGGTCACAGTCTGCATCCTGAGACCAGGAGAGAGGAATCAGTGACGGGCGGACCACCGGGTGCTACGTTCCGCTCCCGGCCCGGGCCAACCCGACCCATCCCGTCCTGGCCGACCTCAGGCGGCGCAGCCCCGGCTACTTACTTCTGCGCCGCGTTGTCGCACGCCACGAGCTCTTCCAGCGTCATGTTGCAATTATAATCCACAGTGGACGCGGCTCCACGGCAGCCCCCAGGGAGAAATTGCAAAATCCGAGCCAGAGAGCCCAAAACCTTCCCACAGACCTAGAGCGCTCGTCCAAGACCTTCGGGAAGCAGCGAAATCCTTCCAGAAAAGGCGGAAAAAAATATTGCAAAGTCCTTGGCGAGGATAATCCAGGAAGTTGCAGAAACCAACAGCAGTCCGACGCTTCGGCGATCTGAGCCGGGAGCCTCCGGCACCGACTTTTATAGACTTGAACACTGGGGTGCCGCCTCGGTGGAGTCATTCGCGCCTCCTATTGGTGGAAAGACAAGGGCGAGTGCAGCCAGCTCTGCGGTTGGCCGACGGAGGGGAGGGGGAGGAGCGCCGTGCGGGGGCGCCCCACGTGGGGGCGAGAACCGGGAGGAGGGCGCGCGGGGGCCGGGTAGGTGACCGCGAACGCCAGAAAAGAAAAAAAAGCAGAAGTTTTTTTCTCCTGATTTCCCGGCAGCCGAGCCGCGGTTCGGGGCGCGCGCGGGATTTCCAGCGCGCGAGGCGGCCCGGACTTTCGGGGGGGCCTGGAATCCCCTCCCGATCCGCGGAGAGTCCCGGACCGCGCCTTTCCCAAGTTCTGCTGGGGGTGGAGGGGCTGCACCGGGAAGGGGCCCCGTCTGCAGCCTGATCTCGCCCAGGTGGTGGTGAGGGCCGGAGTGTCTCCTGGCTGCGACGACCCCAGCCCCTGGGTGATTTCGCTTCTCCCGGCCTCTCTGTTCCCGTCTGAGTAATGGGTCTGCAGCGCCGGCCACGCTGGTTTGCAGAGCATGACATAAAATACGGCTGACAGTAAGCGCCCAATACACATCAGCTGTCACCTGGTGGTCGCGGGAGGCCTCCTCGAGGGCCCCGAAAGTGGGAGGTTGCAAAGCCCGGGGCGTTCTGGAGAAGAAAGCGGGCGCCCCCTCGCCGACCCCGTGAGTTTCAGGGTGGGGTGCGCGTGGGAGGTGCAGGTGGCACGGCCCCGCCTCCGCCGGCTGCCTGGCGTTCCAGCCTTTGCCCGTGCGGAGGCCTCCAGGCCCGGGAGAAAGCCATTGTTGAGGGGAATGGTGCAGGCTCCGGCTGCACGCCGCCACCCAGGGCCCACGTGCAAGGATGACGGCCACTTTTATTTCTCACTCCGGGGTGGGCGCTGACCTGCATTGAGTGCGTGGTGTGGACCTGGCACCCCCCACCCCTCCCGATTCATGGATGATTTAATCCAAGACCTGGGAAGCAGGGGGGATGCTTATGTGCATTATGCAAAAGGGGAAACTGAGGCTTGGTGAGGCCACAGGCTAGTTCGTGTTGGAGCCACGCGTGTGCGCCAGGCACGGCCGCCTGCAGGACTCCGCCGCCCCGGGAAGGCTGTTCAGGAGCGAGGCTGGCAGGCCCCGCATGACAACGTCTCCCACGGTCGACTGGGGGCTCCCGGGTGACTCACATCTGAGTCCCCTCCCCCGCCAGCCTGGGGTCTGGCCTCCGCCCGGCGGCTCGGTTTCCCCGGTTGCCCGGCTCCCCGGCCCGCGGGCCCGGCTGACGCATCCCGCCTCCTCCGCGCCGCCCACCGCTGGGGCACGAAATGTCCCGGGGCTGCGAGGCGCGGCGGCGCCATCTGGTGGCCGCGCCGAGTTTCTGCGCCCTCAGCGCCGGAAGAGAGGGACGGACGGGCGGGGCACTGGGCTGGATGCGGGGGATAAGGGGACCGTGGCAGTTGCAACATTTTATGTAACTTTATGCAATGTTTTACGCATGCAACATACATATTTATGTTTTATAATTTCAATTTAAAAATTAAATCGGCCCGGCGCGGTGGCTCACGCCTGTAATCCCAGCACTTTGGGAGTCCGAGGCGGGCGGATCAACTGAGGTCAGGAGTTCGAGACCAGCCTGACCAACATGGCCAACATGAGCTGAAGGTAAGGAAGATCAAGGAGGTGGGTGGGATAAGTGCAAAGTCAGATTCTGTCTTTATTTACAATTTTGATATTTTGTTCCTCATGGATACTTGGGCATTGATTTTGATTTTTTAAAAGTATTGCAGGCCAGGTAATCCCAGCACATTAGGAGGCTGAGGCAGGCAGATCATGAGCTCAGGAGTTCGAGACCAGCCTGACCAACATGGTGAAACCCCATCTCTACTAAAAACACAAAAATTAGCTGGGCGTGGTGGCACGTGCCTGTAATCCCAGCTACTCAGGAGGCTGAGGCAGGAGTATCACTTGAACCCAGGAGGTGGAGGTTGCAGTGAGCTGAGATCATGCCACTGCACATGGCGTGGTGACAGAGAGAGACTCTATCCCCACAAAAAAAAAAAAAGGCTGGGCACGGTGGCTCACACCTGTAATCCCAGAACTTTGGGAGGCCGAGGCAGGAGGATCACCTGAGGCCGGGAGTTCAAGACCAGCCTGACCAACATGGAGAAACCCCATCTCTACTAAAAATACAAAATCGGTTGGGCGTGGTGGCACATGCCTGTAATCCCAGCTACTCTGGGGGCTGAGGCAGGAGAATTGCTTGAACTTGGGAGGCAGAGGTTGCCGTAAGCCAAGATTGCAGTGAGCCGAGATCACGCCACTGCACTCCAGCCTGAGTGACAGAGTGAAACTCTGTGAAGGAAGGAAGGAAGGAACGAAGGAAGGAAGGAAGGAAGGAAGGAAGGAAGGAAGGAAGGAAGGAAGGAAGGAGAGAGGGAGGGAAGGAGGGAGGGGAAAGAAAGAAGGAAAGAGAGAAAGAGAGAAAGAGAGAAAAAGAAAGAAAGAAAGATAGAAAGAAAGAAAGAAAGAGAAAGAAAGAAAGAGAAAGAAAGAAAGAGAAAGAAAGAAAAGAAAGAAAGGGAGAGAAAGAAAGAAAGGAGTGTGTTGTGTGCACCTAGCTACTCTGGAGGCTGTAATCCCAGCTACTCCGGAGGCTGAGGCAGGAGGATCACCTGAGCCCAGGAGTTCCTGGCTGCAGTGAGCCGGGATTGCACAATTGCATTCCAGCCTGGGCAACAGAGTGAGACCCTGTCTCAAATAAATAAATAAAATAAGGGCTGGGCACGGTGGCTCATGCCTGTAATCCCAGCACTTTGGGAGGCTGAGGCAGGTGGATCATCTGGGGTCAGGAGTTCAAGACCAACCTGGCCAACATGGTGAAACCCCATCTCTACAAAAAATACAAACATTACCTGGGCATGGTGGCACATGCCTATAATCCCAGCTACTCGGGAGGCTGAGGCAGGAGAATCACTTGAACTTGGGAGGTGGAGGTTGCAGTGAGCCGAGATTGCGCCACTGCATTCCAGCCTGGGAGACAGAGCGAGACTCTGTCTCTAAAATAAGGCGAGCAAAGCAGGGCCTCAGAGAATATGTGTCCAAGTGCTTCCTCCGTGTGTCCCCTGTGCCAGCCATAACAACCTCCTCTGCAAGAGGCCCGGCTTTTGTCAGCTGTTTCCTCTGCCTGGGATGCTGTCTTCCTCTGGTCTTTAGCAGGAAAACCCTACTCCTCTGTCAACACTCACTTGGCCTTGTTTTCTCCCAGACCGACTGCCTGGACCCCCGTGGTCCTCCACCCTCCAGCCTTGTCTTTCTAGACCCCAAGCCCTCCTGTGCCTCCTTTTTCCAGCCCTGGCTCCAGGCATCTTAGAATATCTGGAGTATCTTGGAATATCTTCAAGAGACTCTGAGCTCTGTGCCTTTGAGCTCAGAAAATGAGCCCCAGCCGAGCCGGGTGTGGTGGCTCACGCCTGTAATTCCAGCACTTTGGGAGGCCGAAGCGGGCGGATCACCCGAGGTCAGGAGTTCAAGACTAGCCTGGCCAACATGGTGAAACTCCATCTCTACTAAAAATATGAAACTTAGCCGGGCATGGTGGTGCATGCCTGTAGTCCCAGCCACTCAGGAGGCTGAGGCAGGAGAATCGCTTGAACTCGGGAGGTGGAGGTTGCAGTGAGCCGAGATCGTGCCATGGCACTCCAGCCTGGGCAACAAGAGTGAGACTCTGTCTGAAAAAAAAAAAAAAAGAAAATGAGCTCCAGCCTCAGTTTCTTTCTCTGTAAGATGGGAACAGTCACACAAAGGCTTCATTATAGGCATTGAAGGAGGAAATTCCCAGAATCAGGTGAGCGCTCAGGAAATGTGCACTATTATCTTTGGGCTGGGCGCCAAAGCTCACCTCTGTAATCGCAGCACTTTTGGAGGCTGAGACAGGAGGATTGCTTGAGCCCAGGAGTTGGAGACCAGCCTGGGCAACATAGGGAGACCCCATCTCTACAAACATTTTAGAAATTAGCCGACCGTGGTTGTGCGCACCTGTAGTCCAGCTACGTGAGAGGCTGAGGTGGGAGGATCACTTGAGCCTGGGAGTTTGAGGCTGCAGTGAACTATGATCGTGTCGCTGCACTCCAGCCTGGGCAACAGAGGGAGACCCTGTGTCTAAAAATAAAATAAAGTAAAAGATGAGATCAATAACAGTGTCACCGAGGCCATCTTGGAGCCTGAGGTGAGAGGAATAATCAGTATGAGTAATCCTGTCATAATTTTTTTTTTTTTTTTTTTTTTTAGACAGAATCTCTGTCACCCAGGCTGGAGTGCAGTGGCGCGATCTCAGCTCACTGCAACCTCCACCTCCCGGGTTCAGGTGACTCTCCTGCCTCAGTTTCCCAAGTAGCTAGGATTACAGGTGCCCTCCACCACACCTGGCTAATTTTTTGTATTTTTAGTAGAGATGGCATTTTGCCATGTTGGCCAGGCTGGTCTCGAACTCCTGACCTCAAATGATCTGCCTACCTCGGCCTCCCACGATGTTGGAATTACAGGCGTGAGTCACCGCATTTGGCTTTAAACAAAATAAATTTTTAAAACTTTATCCAGCATAGAGATTTTTGCATTCATTTAGATTTAAAAAAAAAAAAAAACGTGGCCAGGTGCGGTGGCTCACGCCTGTAATCCTAGCCCTTTGGGAGGCCGAGGTGGGCAGATTACGAGGTCAGGAGATCGAGACCATCCTGGCTAACACAGTGAAACCCCGTCTCTAATAAAAATACACAAAATTAGCCGGGCGTGGTGGCGGGCGCCTGTAGTCCCAGCTACTCGGGAGGCTGAGGCAGGAGAATGGCGTGAACCTGGGAGGTGGAGCTTGTAGTGAACCGAGATCACGCCACTGCACTCCAGCCTGGGCGACAAAGCAAGACTCCATCTCAAAAAAATAAAATAAAATAAAAATAAAAAATGAAATAAAAAACCGTATTGCAGGCTGGGCACGGGCGGGGGGCTTTGAAGTGATTAGGGTTGGATGAGCTCATGAGAGTGCGGTCTTCTAGTGAGATTAGTTTCTTTCTCTTTTTCTTTTTTGAGACAGGGTTTCCCTGTATTGCCCAGGCTGGAGTGCAGCGGTGTGATCATGACTCACTGCAGCCTCTGTCTCTAAGGGTAGACTCATGCCTATAATCTCAGCACCTTGGAGGGCCAACTGGGGAGGATCACTTGAGCTCAGGAGTTCAAGACTGGCCTGGGCAACCTGGCAAGACTCCTATCTCTACGAATAATTTTTTTTTTTTTTTTAGACGAAGTCTCACTCTGTCGCCCAGGCTGGAGTACAGTGGCACGATTTCGGCTCACTGCAAGCTCTGCCTCCTGGGTTCATGCCATTCTCCTGCCTCAGCCTCCCGAGTAGCTGGGACTACAGGCGCCCGCCACCACGCCCGGCTAATTTTTTTGTATTTTTAGTAGAGACGGGGTTTCACCGTGTTAGCCAGGATGGTCTCGATCTCCTGACCTCGTGATCTGCCCACCTCAGCCTCCCAAAGGGGTCTCTTCCTCAACTCCTATACTGGATTACAGGTCCCCCACGGTAATTTTATAGAGATGGGGATTTCACTTGGTCAGCTCTTGAGCCATCCGCCTCAAGTTCCCAAAGTGCTGGGATTACAGGTGTGAGCTACCGCACGCAGCCACAGATAATTTTTTAAAAATTAGCCAGGTGTGATGGGCACACCTGTAGTCCCAGCTACTTGGGAGGCTAGAGCAGGAGGATCATTTGAGCCCAGGAGTTTGAGGCTGCAGTGAGCTATGATCGCACCACTGCACTCCAGCCTGGGCAACAAAACAAGGCCCTGTCTCAAAAAGAAAAAAAAAGGGGGGGGCGGTGGCTCATGCCTGTAATCCCAGCACTTTGGGAGGCCAAGGAGGGCAGATCACTTGAGGTCAGGAGTTCGAGACTAGCCTGGACAACATGGCGAAACCCCGTCTCTACTAAAAATACAAAAAGTTGGCCAGGCGTAGTGGCGCATGCCTGTAATCCCAGCTACTCAGGAGGCTGAGTCAGGAGACTCACATGAGCCTGGGAGGTGGAGATTGCAGTGAGCCGAGATCATGCCACTGCACCCCACCTGGACGACAGAGCAGGACTCTGTCTCAAAAAAAAAAAAAAAAAAAAAGTAAAAAGTCAGGTTCAAGGGCTCTGGGTCCCAGGCAGCAGGCACAGCGTGTGAAAAGGCCCTGACGCAGGACCTCACCTGGTGCATTTGAGGAATCCCAAGGAGGCCCTGGGGGTGGAACAGAGTGAGCAAGAGGGAGAGCCAGGAAGATGAGCTCACAGAGACGGGCTTTGGGGGCTGCGGGGAGGGGTCTGCGTGTCACTCTGGATGTAGCCAGGAAGTGATTGGCAGTGGCTGGGCTCTGACATCATGTTTTTCTGCAAAGATGAACAAGACGAGCAAGACATGACTACTGTCCCCAAGGAGAGGTTTCGGGTTGGAGCTGAGTCATCATCTGAACTTGCAGACATTTGTAAGACAGGCCTGGGGTGGGAGGAGGTGGGGTCTCCACGCCAGGTGGCAGCGGAGGCTACAGCGAAGGCTGAGGCACATTGGGGAAATTCTGAGGACAGTGGCAGGGGAGGGGCGGGGGAAACTGTGCACAGCAAGAAGCTGGCAGGTCTGGGACTGTGCCTCACAGAGGGAGGTAGAAGGAGAGGCTCCGTCTGAGGTCACGTTTGCCTGGTTCAAATCCCACCTGCAGCCATCATCAGCTGTGTGTCCTTGGGTTGGTGGCTTAGCCTCCCTGAAACTACCTCTTTTCATGGGAAAGTCAGGTTGTGGAAAGGTTTACCCAAAACAAGGACCTAGAATGGGCTTGGCATAGAGAGTGCTCCGTACACCTACCCGACTGCAGTGACCTCGAAAGCCACTTGAGGCCGGGCGCGGTGGCTCACACCTGTAATCCCAACACTTTGGGAGGCCGAGGCGAATGAATCACTTGAGGTCAGGAGTTTGAGACCAGCCTGGCCCACATGGTGAAACCCCCTCTCTCCTAAAAATGCGAAAATTAGCTGGGTGTGGCGGAAGGCGCCTGTAATCCCAGCTACTCCGGGAGGCTGAGGCACGAGAATCGCTTGAACCCAGGAGGCGGAGCTTGCAGTGAGCCGAGATCACACCACTGCACTCCAGCCTGGGAGACAGGGCAAGACTCTGACTCTGTCTCAAAACAAAAACAAAAACAAAAACAAAAACAGAACGGTATATCCATCAGGCAGGACATTCCTGGAGCCTAAGAGTCACCTCCTAGTGGCTGAAACAAAAGCCAGATCTTTCTCTGGTAGAGGCAAAATTTCTTGCTACACAATGGACAGGAACCATTCGCCTTACGCTGAGTGTTTTACAACTTACACACTTGCTCACAGACATTGGAACAGCTGGAACCCCTGGCAGCAGGCATTGCAGACAATGCTAGTATGGTGGGCAGCTTCGGGCCTGGCTCCAGTGATCCCCCAGGGTGGTTAATTTTTTTTTTTTTCTTAGAGATGAGCTTCGCTCTGTTGCCCAGGCTGGAATGCAGTGACGTCATCGCAGCTCACTGCAGCCTTGAACTCCTGACTTAAGGAATCTTCCCATCTCAGCCTCCCAAATAGCTGGGATTGCAGGCACGGGCCACCACACCCAGCTATGCAGGGGTTCTTCCTGCCCACTGCATAAAGAAAGACCATGTGACTGGTTGCAGTGGTTCATGCCTGTAATCCCAGCACTTTGGGAGGCCAAAGTGGGAGGATTCCTTGAGTCCAGGAGTTTGAGACCAGCCTCGGCAACATAGGGAGACCCCCCAGTCTAACAAAGTATTTTACTTAAAAAAAAAAAAAAAAAAAAAATAGAGGCCAGGCGCGGTGGCTCACGTCTGTAATCCCAGCACTTTGGGAGGCCGAGGTGGGCAGATCACGAGGTCAGGAGATCGAGACCATCCTGGCCAACACGGTGAAACCCCGTCTCTACTAAAAATACAGAAATTAGCTGGGCATGGTGGCGTGTGCCTGTAGTCCCAGCTATTCAGGAGGCTGAGGCAGGAGAATCGCTTGAACCTGGGAGGCGGAGGTTGCAGTGAGCCGAGATTGCACCACTGCACTCCAGCCTGGGCGACAGAGCGAGAGTCTGTCTCAAAAAAAAAAAAAATTTTTTTTCTCACTGATAGAACTTTTGCAGAGGCGGTTTCAGCTAATTTTATTTTTTGTAGATAGGGGGCCCTGCTCTGTTGCCCAAGCTAGTCTTGAACTCCTGGCCTCAAGCGATCCTTCCTCCTTGGCCTCCCAAAGGGCTGGGATCACAAGGTGAGCAGCTACTGCACCCAGCTCTATGATGCTTAATTTTTTTTTTTTTTTTTTTGTGACAGAATCTCAGTCTGTCACCTGGGCTGGAGTGCAGTGGCGTGATCTTGGCTCACTGCAACCTCCACCTCATGGGTTCAAGTGATTCTCATGCCTGAACCTCCCCAGTAGCTGGGACTACAGGCACCTACCACCACACCTGGCTAATTTATGTATTTTTAGTAGAGACGGAGTTTTGCCACGTTGGCCGGGCTGGTCTTGAACTCCTGACCTCAAGTGATCCACCAGCCTTGGCCTCCCAAAGTGCTGGGATTACAGGCGTCAGCCACCGCACCCGGCCCAGTGGTTAATTTTCTATGCCGTCATGGCTGGGCTGTGGGTGCTTCCATATTTGGTCAAACATTACTCTGTGCATGCCGGTGAGGGGGTTATTAGATGAGATGAGCCTTTGACCCTTTGCATCAGTAGACTCACTGAGTCACTCAAATCACTACCCTCCCTAGCACGGGTGGGCCTTGTGGAATTCACTGAAGGCCTGGATGGAATACAGAGGCTGCCACTCCCCTGGGGAGCAGAGAATTCCTCCCACCTGAAGGCCTTCAGACTGGAACGTCGTCTTTTTCCTGTCTTCAGACTCCAGCAGAAAGATCAGCTCTCGGCCGGGCATGGTGGCTCCTGCCTGTAATCTGAGCATTTTGGGAGGCAGGAGACTTGAGGTCAGGAGTTTGAGACCAGCCTTTCCAACATGGTGAAACCCTGTCTCTACTAAAAATACAAAAATTGGCCGGGCGCGGTGGCTCAAGCCTGTAATCTCAGCACTTTGGGAGGCCAAGGCGGGCGGATCACGAGGTCAGGAGATTGAGACCATCCTGGCTAACACGGCGAAACCCCATCTCTACTAAAAATACAAAAATTAACCGGGCGTGGTGGCGGGCGCCTGTAGTCCCAGCTACTCGGGAGGCTGAGGCAGGAGAATGGCGTGAACCCGGGAGCCGGAGCTTGCAGTGAGCCGAGATCGCGCCACTGCACTCCAGCCTGGGCGCGACAGAGCGAGACTCTGTCTCAAAAAAATAAATAAATAAAATACAAAAATTAGCTGGGCGTGATGGCGCATGCCTGTAATCCCAGCTACTCGGGAGGCTAAGGTGGGAGGATCATTTGAGCCCAGGAGGCAGAGGTTGCAGTGAGCTGAGATCATGCCACTGCTCTCCAGCCTGGGCAACAGAGCAAAGCTCCATCTCAAAATAAATAAATAAATAAAAAGGAACATGGGCTCTTTTGGGTCTCCAGCTTCCAGACTTCAGATGTTGTGACTTGTCAGCCCCTGTGCATCAATACTTTATAATAAATCTCTTGGCCGAGCGCAGTGGCTCACGCCTGTAATCCCAGCACTTTGGGAGGCCAAGGCGGGCGGATCACCTGAAGTCGGGAGTTCAAGACCAGCCTGATCAATATGGAGAAACTCCATCTCTACTAGAAATACAAAATTAGCCAGGTGTGGTGGTACATGCCTGTAATCCCAGCTACTCGGGAGGCTGAGGCAGGAGAATTGCTTGAACCCGGGAGGCAGAGGAGATTGTGGTGAGCCGAGATTGCGTCATTGCACTCCAGCCTGGGCAACAAGAGCGAAACTCTGTCTCAAAAAAAAAAAAAAAAAAGCCGAGCGCGGTGGCTCACGCCTGTAATCCCAGCACTTTGGGAGGCCGAGGCGGGTGGATCACGAGATCGAGACCATGGTGAAACCCCATCTCTACTAAAAATACAAAAAATTAGCTGGGTGCGGTGGCGGGCGCCTGTAGTCCCAGCTACTTGGGAGGCTGAGGCAGGAGAATGGCGGGAACCTGGGAGGCAGAGCTTGCAGTGAGCCAAGATTGCGCCACTGCACTCCAGCCTGGCAACGGTGCGAGACTCCGTCTCGAAAAAAAAAAAAAAAAATCCCTTTATCTCTCTCCCCTCCTACTGGTTCTGTTTCTCTGGTGAACCCTGACTAATTAACCCCCAGCCCCTCCTGATGAACAGAGGCAGTCCCTGGACAGCAGTGGGCCAGGATTTGAGGCTCTTGCTCCAACAGTCTGCAAGGAACAGAATCCTTCTGACCCTGTGTGAGTGAGTCTAGAAGTGAACTGTGTCCCGGAGACATCTTGGTTGCCACCTTTCAGAGCCCTGAGCCAGAGGATGCCAAAGTTAAGCCACATTTGGATTCCTGACCCACAGAAACTGTGAGATAAGAAAAGTGAATATAAGCTGGGCACGGTGGCTCATGCTGGTAATTCCAGCACTCTGGGAGGCCAAGGCAGGCAGATCACTTGAGCCAAGGAGTTGGAGACCAGCCTGGGCAACATAGCGAGACCCTGTCTCACCCTTTTCTAAGAGGCTCACCTCTGCCCCTACTCCACACATGCTCCAGCATTTACCCCACTTTCTTTCTTCCCCATGCTGTCCATCCTCTAGCATGCCATACAATTCACTTATTTGTTTATTTATTTATTTATTTTTGAGACAGAGTCTCACTCCATCACCCAGGCTGGAGTGCAGTGGCACAATCTCGGCTCACTGCAACCTCCGCCTCCCAAGTTCAAGCAATTCTCTTGCCTCAGCCTCCTGAGTAGCTGGAATTACAAGCGTGCTCTCTCACGCCCGGCTAATTTTTGTATTTTTAATGGAGACGGGGTTTCACCATATTGGCTGGGCTGGTCTCAAACTCTTGGCCTCAGGTGATCTGCCCGCCTCTGCCTCCCAAAGTGTTGGGATTACAGGCATGAGCCACCATGCCCAGCCCTATTTATTTAGAGACAGGGTCTTACTCTTGTCACCCAGGCTGGAGTGCAGTGACTCAATCTCTGCTCATTGCAGCCTGCACTTTCTGGGCTCAAGTGATCCTCCCATCTGAGCCCCCAAGTAGCTGGGACTGCAGGCATGAGTCACCACGCCTGGCTAATTTTTGTATATTTTGTAGAGATGGGGTTTCACTATGTTGCCCAGGCTGGTCTCGAACTCCTGGCCTCAAGTGATCCCTCTGCCTCGGCCTCTCTAAATGCTGGGATTGCAGGTGTGAGCCACTGCGCCCTGCCTAATTCACTTATTTATAATGTGTACTCGCTTCTCCTCTGTCCCCCCAGTGCCTGCCACAAAGTAGAAGCCCTGCAAGTATGTGTTGATTTCACTGCTCCATTCACTCATTCAACAGGCAGCTGCCAGCCACGGCCCCAGAGCTCTGCTCGCCTGTTGGGGTTCTGTTGGGGGTCACAAGTTTCCAACTCCAAGGTCCTGAATTCTGATCTTAGATACCAGGTTTGGCCTTCAAGTTCTGGAATCTATGTTCCAGAATCCGGCTTCCCAAGACCCAGACCCCAGAATCCAGGCTCCAGGCTCCAGAATTCAGGCTCCCCGAGATCCAGGCTTTGGAATCCGAGCTCCCGCAGAACCAAGCTCCGGCATCCGGGCTCCCCGAGATCCAGGCTCCGGAACCCGAGCTCGCTCAGATCCAGGCTCCGGAATCCGGGATCCTCCAGATCCAGGGTCCGGAATCCGGGCTCCCCCAGATCCAGGCTCCGGAATCCGGGCTCCTCCAGATCCGGGTTCCGGATTCCGGGCTCCGGGCTCCGGGCTCCAGGCTCGCATTCTGGGCCGGAGCCAGCCACAGCCGTTAGGCTGAGACTTTTAAAATCTGGCGCCAAAATCCACTCCCCAGGTGGGAGTGGCGGTGCCGGGTGGAGGTCAGTGGAATGGACCGGTCGGGACTGGGGCCCTCACGGGCTGCATAGTCCCAGGGTCCGGGATTTCTCTCCCGCGGCCCCGCACCCTCTCCCCAAAAGCAGACAGCATTTGGTCACTAACTTTCTTTTTTTTTTTTTTTTTTTTTTTGAGACGGAGTTTCGCTTTTGTAGCCCGGGCTGGAGTGCAATGGCGCGATCTCGGCTCACTGCAACCTCCACCTCCTGGGTTCAAGCGATTCTCCCGCCTCAGCCTTCCGAGTAGCTGGGATCACAGGCGCCTGCCACCACGCCCGGCTAATTTTTTTTTTTTTTTTTAAGTGGAGACGGGGTTTCGCCATGGTGGTCAGGCTGGTCTAGAACTCCTGACCTCAGGTGATCCGCCCGCCTCGGACTCCCCAGGTGTTGGGATTACAGGCGTGAGCCACCGCGCCCGGCCAATTGGTCACTAATTTCTAGCTCCCGGGGGAAAGAGGGTCCCGCGTTCGGGTGCCACGTTCGAATCCCGCCTCCGCTACGCCCCTGGTGCGGATCCCCCGACCGGTCCCTAACCATCCTGTGCCTCAGTTTCCCATAATGGAAATGGGCCCGGAGCCCCCTGGCGCGTGTCGTGCCTGGGGAAGCCCCTCGAAACGGACGGGGCAGCTTTGCGGGATGCCCCAGACCTCGGACTCCGGGCGCAGCTGCCAGCAGCAGCCTGGGAGTGGGTGCCCCCGGGGGGACCACGGTCTCAGCTGTCACCGCCCCTCCCGCTCAGCGCCAAAATTTGAAAATTGCCCAGCGCCTCCCAAACTGCGCGCTGGGAGGGGGAAAGCCCCGGGCCCCACCCACGGGAAGCGCGGGGCTTTCTGGGATTTGGAGTCCAGTCCCTGGGGGTCCCGCGAGGATGGCTCTGGGCACCCGAAGCCCCTCCCCAGCGCCGAGGCAGGAGGGCGGGGCTAGATTCGAGACCCCGGTTTGCAGAGCGCAAGACTGAGGCCCAGGCCCGCTCAGGCAGGCAGGAAACGGCGCTCCTGGCGGATGGAACAGCACAGGCAAAGGCTGGGTATGGGGGTATGTGGGGATGGAAGTGCCCAGAGGGGCAGCGCGACAGGGTTGGGGGCGGGACCCCGTAGGGCCTCCAATGACGGGCGAGTTGGGGGATTAGGTCAGCCAGTGGCCAAGGCCGGTGGTCAGTGAGAAGTTGATGGGGAGGGGGTTTCAGATCAGTCTGAGGGTGGAGAATAGGAAGTGACCTGGCCGGGCGTGGTGGCTCATACCAGTAATCCCACCACTTTGGGAGGCCGAGGTTGGCAGATCACCTGAGATCAGGAGTTCGAGACCAGCCTGGTCCAACATGGCGAAACCCCGTCTCTACTAAAAATACAAAAATTAGCCGGGCGTGGTGGCGCATGCCTGTAGTCCCAGCTACTCAGGAGGCTCAGGCAGGAGAATCACAAGAACCCAGGAGGCGGATGTTGCAGTGAGCTGAGATCGTGCACTTCAGCCTGGGCCACAGAGCAAGACTCTGTCTCAAAAAAAAAAAAAAAAAAAAAAGTGACCCCATTTCCCACCCAAACCTCAATAATCCTTCTCCCCTCCGGCCCCGCCTCCTGTAGTAGTATTTATTTCCCATTGTGCTTTACCATCTGTCTTTATATTTTATATTCCTCCCTTCATGAGGAACGAAAACAGTATCAGTTCTCTAAACACACAGTCACAGCTTAGCTCCCTCTTGCCTGGCTGGTTTATTTGTTGTTTGTTTTGAGAAAGAGTCTTGCAGCTGGGCACGGTGGCTCACGCCTGTAATCCCAGCACTTTGTAGGGCCGAGGTGGGCGGATCATTTGAGGTCAGGAGTTCGAGACCAGCCTGGCCAACATGGTGAAACCCCATCTCTAGCAAAAATTAGCTGGGCAGTAGTGGCGCACACCTGTAATGCCAGCTACTCGGGAGGCTGAGGCAGGAGAATCGCTTGATCCTGGGGGGTGGAAGGCTTAGTAAGCCGAGATCGAGCCACTGCACTCCAATCTGGGTGACACAGTGAGACCCTGTCCCCCCTGCCAAAAAAAAAAAAAAAAAAAAGAGAGAGAGAGAGAGTCTTGCACGGTCATCCAGGCTGGTGTGAAATGGTGCAATCATAGCTCACTGCAGCCTCCACATCCTGGGCTCCAGCGATCTCCTTGACTCAGCCTCCCGAGTAGCTGGGAATACAGATGCACGCCACCACAACCAACTAATTAAAAAAATTTTTTTCGTAGGGACCAGGTGCAGTGGCTCACGCCTGTAATCGCAGCACTTTGCGAAACCGAGGTGAGCAGATCATTTTGAGGTCCGGAGTTCAAGACCAGCCTGGCCAACATGATGAAACTCTACAAAAATACAAAAATCAGCCGGGCATGGTGGCGCATGCCTGTCATCCCAGCTACTCAGGAGGCTGAGGCAGGAGAATCTCTTGAACTCAGGAGGCAGAGGTTGCAGTGAGCCAAGATTGGGCCACTGCACTCCAGCCTGGGGGACAGAAAGACTCTGTCTCAAAAAAAAAAAAAAATTGTAGAGTATTGTAGAGTTGGGTCTTGCTATGTTGCCCAGGCTGGTCTCGAACTCTTGGGCTCAAGCCATTTTCTTGTCTCAGCTTCCCAAAGTGGCTGGGATTGCAGGTGTGAGCCACCATGTCAGGCTTCCTGCCTGGGTTCTAAGGCTGGGGGTCTATCTGGTAAGAGGGGAATATTAGCGAGTGAATGTTGGCTGTTGGAGGCAGCTGGGCTCTTTCCCCCAATGTCCTCAGTAGGCTGGAAAGGGCATTAGATTCTCAGTGTGTGATTTACTGGGGTCTCTGGCGGAGGCTGAGCCAAACCCCCAAGGTGAGATGTGTGAAAAGGAGGAGTTCCCCAGGCAGAAGGAAGACCGGGCCAGTTCTAGGTCAGGAGGAAGTTATTCTCCAACTGGGGCGATTTTGCCCCTCTGGTGACATATGGCAATGTCTGGAGACATACTTGGTTGTCATAACTAGGGGGCTGGGGCCGGACGCGGTGGCTGACGCCTGTAATCCCAGCAATGTGGGAGGCCAAGGCGGGCAGATCACTTGAGGTCAGGAGTTCAAGACCAGCCTGGCCAACATGGCAAAACCCTGTCTCTACTAAAAATACAAAAACTTAGCCGGGCATGGTGGCACATGCCTGTAATCCCAGCTACTCGGGAGACTGAGGCAAGAGAATCGCTGGAACCCGGGAGGCGGAGGTTGCAATGAGCCGAGATTGCGCCACTGCACTCCAGCCTGGGCCACAGAGCGAGACCCCGCCTCAAATAAAAATAAAAATAAAATAAAAAATAAGTAGGAGACTGGGATGCTTGTGGCATGGAGTGGGTGGAGACCGAGGATGCTGCTCAACACCCTGTAACGGACAGCACCTCCTGACTTCAACCCCCTGCAACAGAGAGTGACCTGGCCCCAAATATCTAGTGCAGAGTTGGAGAAACACTGCTGTACAGGTTATCTTGTTAAATTACATTTTGGGGTTTTTTTTTTGGAGACGGAGTCTTGCTCTGTCGCCCAGGCTGGAGTGCAGTGGTGTGATCTCAGCTCACTGCAACCTTTGCCTCCTGGGTTCAAGCGATTCTTGTGCCTCAGCCTCCCAAGTAGCTGGGATTACAGGCGCACACCACCACGCCTGGCTAATTTTTGTACTTTTTGGAGAGACAGGTTTTTGCCATGTTGGCCAGGCTGGCCTCGAACTCCTGGCCTCCAGTGGTCTGCCCGCCTCGGCCTCCCAAAGTGCTGAGATTACAGGCATGAGCCACCGTGCTTGGCCTTGTTAAATAAAATGTATGGCAGGCCAGTGTTTTAGACAATAGGGTCTCTAGTCCCCAGCAGACCAGATAAAATTGGAATGGAGTCACTAGTGCTAGGTGCCACGTAGTCAAACTGAACTTTTATTTTTTTATTTTTTGAAACAGGGTCTCGCTCTACTGCCCAGACTGGAGTGCAGTGGCGCAATCATGGCTGACTGCAGACTTGAACTCCTGGACGCAAGCCATCCTCCTGCCTCAGCCTCCCGAGGAGCTGGGACTGCAGGTGCGTGCCAGCACACGTGGCTAATTATTGAAAATTTTTTTGGCTGGGTGCGGTGGCTCACGCCTGTAATCCTAGCACTTTGAGAGGTCGAGGTGGGTGGATCACGAGGTTAGGAGTTCAGGACCAGCCTGGCCAAGATGGTGAAACCCAGTCTCTACTAAAAATACAAAAATTAGCTGGGCGTGGTGGCGGGCGCCTTAATCCCAGCTACTCGAGAGGCAGAGGCAGAGAACTGTTTGAACCCAGGAGGTGGAGGTTGCAGTGAGCCGAGGTCACGCCATTGCACTCCAGCCTGGGTGACAAGAGCGAGACTCCGTCTCAAAAAAAAAAATTTTTTTTTTGTAGAGACAGAGTCTCACTGTGTTGCCCAGGATGTTCTCAAACTCCTAGCCTTCAGTGATCTCCCCATCTCAGCCTCCCAAAGTGCTGAGAGCCACCCGTACCTGGCCTCAAACTGAACTTTAAAGGGTGCAGGTTTTCAAAAAAAAACCATTCACAGCCACCAAGCCAAAGGGTCCCGGTTAACCTGATAAGGAAGGCCCCTCAAAATAGAGGGGGTTAAAACACACCCTATGAACAAAGTAACTTTGAAACAACCAACTGGTTTTTATTTCATATTTTTATTTTTACTTTTTTTGAGACAAAGTCTCGCTCTGTCACCCAGGCTGGAATGCAGTGATGTGACCATGGCTCACTGCAACCTTGACCTCTCTTGCTCAAGCAAACCTGCCACCTTAGCCTCCCAAATACCTAGGACTATAGGCGCCCAGCTAATTTTTTAATTTTTAATTTTTATTTTTTGAGATGGAGTCTCACTCTGTTGCCTAGGCTGGAGTGCAGTGGTGCAGTCTTGGCTCCCTGCAACCTCCGCCTCCCGGGTTAAAGCAATTCTCCTGCCTCAGCTTCCCGAGTAGCTGAGACTACAGGCATGAGCCACCACGCCTGGCTAATTTTTGTATTTTTAGTAGAGACGGGGTTTCACCATATTGGTCAGGCTGGTCTCGAACTCCTGACCTCATGATCTGCCCGGCTTGGCCTCTTAAAGTGCTGGGAATACAGGTGTGAGCCACTGCACCTGGCTAATTTTTTATTTTTATTTTTAGAAATGAGGTCTTGCTGTGTTGCCTAGACCAGTCTCAAACTCCTGTGCTCAAGCGATCCTCCCACCTTGGCCTCCCAAAGTGCTGGCATTACAGGCGTGAGCAAACCACTGTACCTGGCCTGGCTTTTATTTTATTTCTTATTTCTCCTTTCTTCAGCCTTTTCTGCCTATAATGCAGAATGCCCATCCTCTCTGCTCAGCTCACTGGAGTGCCTATTTAATAGATTGAATGCTGTCCGATTCATGAATTGCTCATAAGAGCCAATGAGATCATTAAACTGAATTTGTTGAAATTCATACTCCTTGACAGCCTCTTCTGGACATTTTATACCAGTGGCATTCTACACTATATGGCTTTTTTTTTTTTTTTTTTTTTTTTTTGAGACAGCTTCTCATTGTTGCCCAGGCTGGAATGCAGTGCTGCGATCTTGGCTGACTGCAACCTCCACGTCCCAAGTTCAAGAGATTCTCCTGCCTCAGCCTCCCGAGTAGCTGGGATTACTGGCGCGCACCTCCATAGTAGAGATGGTGGGGGGGGGGGTCTCCCTATGTGGTCCAGGCTGGTCTCGAACTTCTTTTCTCAAGTGATCCACCAGCCTTGGCCTCCCAAAGTGCTGGGATTACAGGCGTGAGCCGCCACGCCCGGCCCTGTGTGGCCTTTTGTGTCTGGTTCTTTGAACACGTTTTGAGATTCTCTAAGTGGGGAAACAGGTACTAGAAAGCAACCCAATGGCAACCCAATGCTGTTTCCTCGTGGCGGAGCTGGGAGTTTGCAGCCATGCAGTCTGTCTCTGGAGTCAGCGCCTCTGCGAAGCGGGAGCTGGACGGAGACTTCAACTTCCGGCGTGCCCCGCGCGCGCCCGGTGGCCGGACTACCAGTCCCAGGCTGCCCCGCCGCGGCGGGCGGCGGGCGCGGCGCGGCGCGGCGCCATCTTGCAGCCGGCGGCGCGGATTGAATGAGCCCGCCGAGCCCGGGCCGCCGTCGGGAGCAGCGCAGGCCGCGAGCCGCAGCCACCATGGCCACGCCGCTGCCCGGCCGCGCGGGCGGGCCCGCCACGCCGCTGTCGCCCACGCGCCTGTCGCGGCTGCAGGAGAAGGAGGAGCTGCGCGAGCTCAACGACCGCCTGGCGCACTACATTGACCGCGTCCGCGCGCTGGAGCTGGAGAACGACCGGCTCCTGCTCAAGATTTCAGAGAAGGAGGAGGTGACCACGCGCGAGGTGGGCGCCGGGGCTTAGGGGCCGGGCAGGGGTGCAGCCGGCAGGCCCCGCCCACCGCGGGGCGCGCGATCGCGGGGACCCTGGGCGGGGGTGCAGACGGGGACGGGCCCCGGCTTCGGGGGTTTCCGCGAGGTTTCGGGGGGCCCCTGAGTGAGGGGTGCAGCTCGGCCAGGTCCCTCCCACCGCGGGGTGCGCGATCGCTGGGATCCTGGGTGCAGACAGGAACGGGCCCGGGTCTCGAGGGTCTCCAGGGGGTTTCGAGGGGCCCCTGAGTGAGCGGTGCAGTTCGGCCAGGCCCCGCCCACCGCGGGGTGCGTGATCGCGGAGACCCTGGGCGGGGGTGCAGACGGGGAGAGGCTCCGGCTCGGGGGTCTCCAGGAGGTTTGGGGGCTCCTGAGTGAGGGGTGCTGCTCGGCTAGGCCCAGCCCACCGCGGGGCTCCCAGTCGCGGGGAACCCTGAGCTGGGATGCAGACGGGGACAGTCCGGCCTCGGGGATCTCCGCCGCGTTTCGGAGAGTCCCTGAGTGAAGGGTGCTACTCGGCCAGGCCCCGCCCACCGCGGGGTGCGCGATCGCGGGGGACTCTGAACGACTCCCGGCTTGGGGTCTCCAGGGGGTTTGGGGGGGCTCCTGGATGAAGGGTGCAGGTCCTGGCCATCGCGGGGTGCGCGATCGCGGGGACCCTGGGCAGGGGTGCAGACCGGGACGGGTCCCTGCTTGGGGGTCTCCAGGGGGTTTCAAGGGGTCCCTGAGTGAGGGGTACAGCTCGGCCAGGCCCAACCCACCGCGGGGTACGCGATCGCGGGGGACCCTGAGCAGGGGTGGGGAGAGCCTGGCCTCGGGGATCTCCAGGGGGAGACCCTGAGTGAGGGGTGCCACCTGGGCAGGCCCTGCCCATCGCAGTTTCCGAGATCTTGGGGGACCCCTTGGGAGGGGTGCAGACCAGAATGGCCCATTCTCTCGGGGACCTCCAGGGGGTTTCTAGGGCACTGAGTGAAAAGTGCAGACCAGGAATGCCCCACCTGTGGAGGGGGCCCCAGGAGATCTTCCGTGTCCTGAGTGAGGGCTGCAGAGGGGCCTCCATCTAGCTCTGGGGACCCTTCCGTGAGAGATGCATTTTGGGGCCATGAGGGTTACAGACTAGGGTTCCCCACCAAAGAGAGGTCCTGGGGATTTGGGGGCTCCCTGAGTATTGGGCTGCAGCCCCCCATATGCCTCGTCCCTCAAAGGATTCCAAGGAGAATCGGTGGACACCCCCCAATTCTGGGAGTGGGAGTCTCTGGGGATGAAGCTGGGTATTGGGGTATCCAGGGGGGAATGGGGTGGTCTCTGGGCTCCAAGGTGACTGGGGGGCCCAGGCCCTCTGAGGAGGCCCAAGATGGGGTGTGGGGGGGTCTTCCTGGAGTTTCTGGGGTGAGTCATGTGGTCTCAGTTCTCCCTGGAGCTTTATCGAGTTCCCTGATGAATCCAGAAGAGACTGGTGACTGGGGTGGGAATTAGGCCCCTCATCTCTCACCAGGGCCAGGGTGGGTAGGGGGCCGAGGGAGAGGTTCTGATGCCTTGGGGTCCCACGGGAAATTTGGGAGGCCCTTATTTGTGCCCTGGCAGGTTCTGCCCCCAAGGGAATATGAAGGAAGGGCGAGAGTTGGGATCTTGGGTCCAGTGGAAAGTGTTGAGGTTCTGAATGGGCCCCGAGGCTTCAGTGCAGACTGAAGGAGAAGAGGCGGGAAAGTCTGCCCACCAAGGGGATGTGAGGTCGGGGTGTCTTGGGGTCTGGGTGCAATCTGTCCTGCCCCCTAACCTAACCCTGGGGAGGCTCTTTGTCCCTCCCGCTGGCCATGCCCAATCCAAGGACAGGACTCCAGAATGGGGGGCAGGCAGGAGCACCCACTTGATTCCTGCCATGGGTTGGGGTCCTGAGGTCCCCAGGTTCCAGCATCCTGTTGGGAGAGCCGGGTGCTGAAGTCGGGATTTGCAGTGCCCAGCCCCCACTCGCCCATCTGGAGATCAGAGGACGTGGTGGGCTTCTGGGAGAAGAGCTGCTGGTTGAGGGGGTTGGGTCATTTCTGGGAGCCACTGACCCTCTGTGTGACCTTGGGCTAGTCACTTACCCTCTCTGGGTCTCAGTGTCCTCGCCTTTGGAATGGGTATAATTATAATACCCACCTCTTGTGTGTGGGGCCACAGCAGGTTAACTTTTGTTTAGTGGCTCCCTGTGGGTTCTGTTGTCACAGTGCCCTGGGGACAGGAAACCTGAAAGAATGTAGCTGGTGCCTTCAGGCAGGTAGAAGGAAGATCAGTGATTGGTGGGGTCCCCTGCTTTTCTTTCTTTCCTTTTTTTTTTTTGAGATGGAGTCTCGCTCTGTCGTCCAGGCTGGAGTTCAGTGGTGCAATCTTAGCTCCCTGCACCCTCTGCCTCCCGGGTTCAAGCGATTCTCCTGCCCCCGTCTCCCGAGTAGCTGGGATTACAGGTGTTCACCACCATGCCCAGCTCATTTTTGTATTTCTAGTAGAGACAGGATTTGGCCTTGTTGGTCAGGCTGGTCTCAAACTCCTGGCCTCAGGTGATCCGCCTGCCTCGGCCTCCCAAAGTACTGGGATTACAGGTGTGAGCCGCCGTGCCCGGCCAGTCCCCTGCTTTTCACTTAGTGTGGCTTTGGGCAGGCCCCTGTGTCTCTTGGAGCCTCCATCTTGCCATCTGTCCAGTGGGGATAGCATTGTCCCAACTTAAAGGCCGCCTGCTGGACCCGTGGCGTGCAGGGTTAGAGCCGGTTTCTTGTCTTTGGGCCTCTGTTGTCCCACCTGCCAATGGGACGAATAGCTGCAGGGAGCTTTGAGGGTGCAGGGCCTGGTGAGTGCTGGGGAGGTACCAGCCCCAGCCCCACTTGACGCCCTGTTGGACTGGCCCTGTGCCCTAGAGGGAGCCTGGCCCAGCCACCTCTCGGGGCCGCAGCAGCGCCCTTTACAACTCAGTTCACTCAGGCTGGGTGAAATGCGGGTCTGACTCCGGTGAAGGCAGCCATTCAGCAGGTGACACGCTGCCCCCCACCCACCCCCCCATGAGCCCTGTCACCCAGCCGTGTCTGCAGGGCATGTGGCAGGGGACAGCTGGGAGTTCCGCCTGCGACTGGTGGGCCAGGAACCCTGCTAGTGGGGAGCAGAGCTGGAAGCCTGCTGGGGTGGGGGCCGCTGGTGGGGGGGCGTCACGTGGGCCCACATGGAGGGAGTGACCTGGAATAGCTGGGGGCCTTCTAGACACAGGTGGGCCAGGTGGGGTTCAGAGAGCAGCCTCAGGCTCAGGCTGGCAGGATGGGGGCAGGGGAGGGAGCTCTGAACGAGGAGGGACCTGGGGTGTCAGGCCTCAGAGCATGCAGGTCCCTGGACAGCAGGGCCTCTCTCACCTGGCCAGGTTCTGCCCCCAGGGGACTCTTGGCCAAGGCTAGGCATGCCTTTGGTTGTCACACTGGGAGAGAGACATCATTGGCATAGAGTGGGTGGAGGCTGGGGTGCTACTCAGCGCCCCGAAAAGAGAATTAGCTGTTCCCCATGAGGATGACCCAGCCTCCATGAGGCTTACGCAGCCATGACAATGGCCAGGCCGAGGAGCCTGCTGGGAGGCGGGAGGGACTCAGTTCAGATTTTTTCAGGCTCGTAACACGACTCACAGCATCCTGGTGTGTGGTGGCCCCCGAGGTCCGCACACACGCCTTTCTCACTTCTTTTTTGAGATGGAATCTCACTCTGTCGCCCAGGCTGGAGTGCAATGGTGCAATCTCGGCTTACTGCAACCTCTGCCTCCCAGGTTCAAGCAATTCTCCTGCCTCACCCTCGTAAGTAGCTGGGACTGCAGGCGTGCACCACCACACCCGGCTAATTTTTGTATTTTAAGTAGAGATGGGGTTTCACCATGTTGGCCAGGATAGTCTTGTCTCTTGACCTTGTGATCTGCCCGCCTCAGCCTCCCAAAGTGCTGGGATTACAGGCGTGAGCCAGTATGCCTGGCCTTTTTTTTTTTTTTTTTTTCCAGACAGAGTCTCTCTCTGTCGTCCAGCCTGGAGTGCAGTGGCGTGATCTTGGCTCACTGCAACCTCTACCTCCTGGGTTCAAGAGCTTCTCGTGCCTCAGCCTCCCAAGTAGCTGGGATTACAGGCATGCACCACCATGCCCGGCTAACTTGCTCACTTCTTTCCTGCCCCCAGGAGCTCACCCTTGCACACTCGTATAAAACCAGGCCAAGCATGGGTTCCGCATTCCCGTGTGACACTACGGGGTGTCTTTTGACGGTGTGGGTGAATCGCCATGTACAAGAGTTGTTGGAGGGCTTGGGGACGGGTGGGGGGGGGGGCTGGCCAGATGGGTATTCGTTGAAGGAGGATCACTGGGTGCTGGGGGCGGGGACAGGTGCAGGGAGGCAGCACCGTGGCCCGTGTCCAGGCGCGGGAGAGGCAGGTACTCCAGGTACCTCCCTGCCAGGCCTTAACGTTCCCAAGGGAGGAGACCTGGCTTCGGCATCTTCTGTCTTCCCCCGCCCCGGTGTCCCCTGGCTGCTCAGGGCTGCTGGAGGGGGTCTCGGAGGCAGCCCAGGCGAGCGTGGAGGATGGAGTCCGTTTTGGAAGTGACCCCAAGCCGGTGTTTGCATTTTCTGCACAGAGCTGTGGTTCTTAGCCGGGCCATTTTGTCCCACCGTGGCCTCCTCCAGCAGAGCTGTGCTGCTCTGTGTGTCCGAGGATTCCCAGGCAAAGGCCATCTCAGGCTATCCGAGCCCTGCCAGGCCCACATGTGTGGACACACTTGTTGGCATCCCTCAAGCCTAGCACTTGCTAGATGCCGTGAAAGATGGAACAAAAGGCCCAGCCTGTCCCCAGCCCTTTGCAGCGCCTAACAAGCACAGGGAGGCCGTCCTGCCCCGGCACACCTGTTCCGAAGGCTCAAAGGGTCTTCGTGAGGTGCCCCGGCCTTTAGACAGGAGCTTTCCTCATCATCACAGCACAGCAGACCAGGCATGGTTGGCCGACTTTTTCTAAAAAGGGCCAGACTGTCTCCATCTGAACCACTCAGCTCTGCCATAGGTGAAAGCTGCCTTAGACCATAGGTGAATAAATGGGTGCAGCTATGTGTCAACAGAACTTTATTTATACATATGGGACTGTGAAGTGCATAGAATCTGCCTGTGTCACAAAGTATCTTCATCTTTTTCCCCTAGGCTTTATTGTTTTTGTTTTTGAGACAGTCTGGGTGTCTAGGTTGGAATGCAGTGGCACAATCTCCGCTCACTTCAACCTCCACCTCCCGGATTCAAGCGATCAAGCGATTCTTGTGCCTCAGCCTCCCCAGTAGCTGGGATCACGTGTTTGCACTGCCACGCCCGGCTAATTTTTGTATTTTTTGCAGAGATGGGGTTTCACCATGCTGGGCAGGCTGGTCTCGAACTCCTAACCTCAGGTGATCTGCCAGCCTCTGCCTCCCAAAGTGCTGGGATTACAGGCGTGAGCCACCTCTCCTGGCTACCCCTAGCCATTTAAAAATGTAAAAACTGTCTGGGCGCAGTGGCTCACACCTATAATCCCAGCACTTTGGTAGGCTGAGGCAGGTGGATCACGAGGTCAGGAGATTGAAACCATCCTGGCCAACATGGTGAAACCCCGTCTCTACTAAAAATACAAAAATTAGCTGGGCGTGGTGGTGCACGGCTATAGTCCCAGTTACTTGGCAGGCAGAAGAATCACTTGAACCCAGGAAGCAGAGGTTGCTGTGAGCTCAGATCGCGCCACTGCACTCCAGCCTGGGCAACAGAGTGAGACTCTGTCTCAAAAAAAAAAAAAAAAATCTTGGGTTACTTTTTTTTTTTTGAGACAGAGTCTTGCCCTGTGCTCGCCCAGGCTGGAATGCAATGGTGCAATTTTTGTGTTTTTAGTAGAGATGGGGTTTCACCATGTTGACCAGACTGGTCTTAAATTCCTGACCTCAGGTGGTCTGCCCGCCTCAGCCTCCCATCATCTTATGCCAGGTGCGGTGGCTCATGCCCGTAATCCCAGCACTTTGGAAGGCTGAGGCGGGCTGATCCTCCTGCCTCAGCCTCCCAAAGTTGTGGGACTGCAGCTGTGAGCCACTGCTCCCAGCAACATCCATCATGTATTCAGACTTCCTCAGTTTCCCCGATGTCCTTTCCTCCCCCAAGACCCCATCCACTATCTCGTGACATTTAGTGACTACGTCCCTGTCTCCCAGGCTCCTCCAGGCTGATAGTTTCCTCCACGTTCCTGGTTAGAGGTTCCGGTTGGTCCTGAGCGGGCTGGGCAGGTGTGCAGTAGGACGTTCTTCAGTGGGGGTTTGTGTGTTGTTTTGCTCATGGTCACGCTGGGGTGATGGGATAAGCAATGTTTTAATGGAATGTATACATATGTACGTGTGTGTATATATATATGTATATGTATTTTCTTTTCTTTTTTTTGAGATGGAGTTTCACCCTGTTGCCCAGGCTGGAGTGCAGTGGCGTGATCTTGGCTCACCACAACCTCCACCTCCCTGGTTCAAGCGATTCCCCTGCCTCAGCCTCCTGAGTAGCTGGGATTACAGGCATGCGCCACCACACCCGGCTAATTTTGTATTTTTAGTAGAGACAGGGTTTCTCCATGTTGGTCAGGCTGGTCTCAAACTCCCGACCTCAGGTGATCCACCCGCCTTGGCCTCCCAAAGTGCTGGGATGACAGGCGTGAGCCACGGCGCCCGGCCATATGTATATGTTTTTTTGAGACAGAGTCTCTCTGTGCCACCCAGCCTGCAGTGTAGTGGCGTGATCTCGGCTCACTGCAACCTCCACCTCCCGGGTTCAAGCAATTCTCCTGCCTCAGCCTCCCAGGTAGCTGGGATTACAGGCACCCGCCACCACACCCAGCTAATTTGTGTTTTAATAGAGACAGGGTTTCACCATGTTGGCCAGGCTGGTCTCAAACTCCTGACCTCAAGTGATTCACCTGCCTCAGCCTCCCAAAGTGCTGGGATTTCAGGCATGCACCACCGCACCGGGCCCTAATGGAATATTTTTTAAAAATCAATTAATTCAAAAAATCTAAAATGAACAAAATATTAATTCAAGTCAGGTGTTGTTTAGTGACAGGGATACCTTGTGGAAAGCGTGTCGTTAGGAGACGTCCCCCTTGTGTGGGCATCGTAGTGTGCACTCACATTCCTGGATGGTGGAAGCCACCACGCACCCAGGCTCTGGCATGGCCTCCTAGGCCACAGACCCACACCGCCTGTTCCTCTGTGGAATGCTGTGGGCACCTGTCACACAATGGTAAGTATGTGGGCATTTAAACACGAGAAAGGGCTGGGCGCAGTGGCTCCCGCCTGTAATCCCAGCACTTGGGGAGGCTGGGGCAGGCAGATTGCTTGAGTCCAGGAGTTCGAGACCAGCCTGGGCAACATAGCAAGACCCCATCTCTAAAAAAAAAAAAAATAAAAACTAATTAGGCAGGCATGGTGGTGCGTGTGCCTACAGTCCCAGCTATTGGGGAGGCTGAGGCAGGAGGATTGCTTGAGCCCAGAGGTTGAGGCTGCAGTGAGCTGTGATTGCGGCATTGCTCTCCAGCCTGGGTGTGGCTCTGTCTCAAAATAAGTAAATAAACACAAGAAAGGTGCAGTAAGAATACGGTATTAGGTTCTTTTTATTTTTATTTTTATTTTTTTGAAGTGGAGTCTTGCTGTCGCCAGGCTGGAGTGCAATGGCCCAATCTCGGCTCACAGCAACCCCTGCCTCCTGGATTCAAGCAATTATCCTGCCTCAACCTCCCAAGTAGCTGGTATTACAGGTGCCTGCCACCATGCCCAGCTAATTTTTGTAGTTTTAGTAGAGATGGGCTTTCTCCATGTTGGCCAGGCTGGTCTCGAACTCCCGACCTCAGGTGATCCACCCGCCCCGGCCTCGCAAAGTGCTGGGATGACAGGCATGAGCCCCCACGCTGGGCTTGCATTAGTCTTTTTTTTTTTTTTTTTTTTTTTTTTTTTTTTTTTTAAGACGGAGTCTTGCTCTGTCACCCAGGCTGGAGTATGGTGGTGCTATCTCAGTTCACTGCAAGCTCCGCCTCCCGGGTTCACGCCATTCTCCTGCCTCTGCCTCCCGAGTAGCTGGGACTACAGGCGCCCGCCACCATGCCTGGCTAATTTTTTTGTATTTTTAGTAGAGACGGGGTTTCACCATGTTAGCCAGGATGGTCTCGATCTTCTGACCTCGTGATCCGCCCTCCTCGGCCTCCCAAAGTGCTGGGATGACAGGCGTGAGCCCCCACGCTAGGCTTGCATTAGAGTCTTACAGGACTGCCGTGCGCACGGTCTGGGGGTGCCCAGCATGCCGCTGTGCTTGGCTGCCGTTGCAGAGTCGCTGCTTTTTCTCACCTTGAACGGGCTCCTGTGTGTCCCGGCACTGATCTTGTTTTTGTTGGAAACTGCTGTTTTGTTCATCTTGGCCCCTCTCCCTCGTGAGCCGCAGTCAGCTCTCTCTCTGTGGGGACAGGAGAGCTCGTGTGTGACCCCGATCCTGAAGGTGTCCCGTCGGCCCCTCCCTCGAGGTTAGGGGCATTTGGGAGCTTCGAGGGAGGGGCAGACACCACCATGCCTGCACCTGGTGCCCAGCTGTTTGCAGTGTGGAGCTAGCCGCTTTTTCCTGACCTGGGTTATTCTAGAAGTCTGTTCCCAGGACACAGATGTGGAGGGCATAGCCCAGATGATCGCCTGCATGGGAGGGAGGGCTCAGGGGTGGCCGGGGTGCCGCGGGAGGAGCTCGCTTTGCACTGCTGCTGCCTCTGTGGGTCCCCGTCCTGCAATTGGTCCCCGCAGACCTGATATGTCTAGGACCCAGTGGTGGTCAGGAGGAGGCTTTTTACTGATCCATACCTCAGTTTCCCCATATATAAAATCGGGTTGGGAACCCTTATCCTGCCCCATTGTAGGTTGACAGGACTCGGAGCTGCGGTGCTGGGGCAGCCTCAGACTTTGACTTGTCCAGATTGCCCAGGATGCTTTGGTTTGAGGCTGAGGGCCCCACCTCGGAAGAGGCCCAGTCACTGCCAAGGGGTGCGTCCTGGCAGGCCCCCAGCCCTCTGCACAGGAGCCTTGCCTGTAAGATGGGGGCATGGCCCTCCAGATGCAGGCCGACCCTGTACCCACCTTGCACAGACGCCCGTGGCCCTGTAGGGCTGTGGGAACGTCACAGCGTTCCAGCGGGCCATGCTGGGCCTGGTTCCGCCTGCCATCCTCCGGTCCTCCTTTTCCTCAGCGCCAGAGCTGGAGCATTTAATTCCCGCCTCATACGGTTCACCCAGCTCACCCATAGGTTTTGCGTTTTCATATATCCACAGCTGTGCCACCACCAATGCGTCCAATTTTAGAACATTCATCCCCACTAAAAGAAGCCCA
Organism: Hylobates moloch; assembly: GCF_009828535.3. Taxonomy (NCBI): domain Eukaryota; kingdom Metazoa; phylum Chordata; class Mammalia; order Primates; family Hylobatidae; genus Hylobates; species Hylobates moloch. Next base: position 96,805,035 of record NW_026652290.1, read on the forward strand.
TCCCCATCAGCTGTCACTCCCCGTCCCCTTCTCCAGCCCCGCTGCCCACACACCCCCTTCCTGTGTCTGTGCACTGGCCTGACCTGGACATTTCATAGAAATGGGGTCACACACTGTGTGGCCTTTAGTGTCTGGCATCTCATGAGTGTGACATCCTGAAGGTGCATCCACACTGTGGTGTCAGAACCTCGCTCCATTACACAGCTGGGTCATGTTCCTGTGTGTGGATGGTGGAGGGACTGCTTGAGGTATTTGTTTTGAGATGGAGTCTCACTCTGTCTCCCAGGCTGGAGTGTAGTGGCACAATCTCGGCTCACTGCAAGTTCCGCCTCCCGGGTTCATGCCATTTTCCTGCCTCAGCCTCCCGGGTAGCTGGGACTACAGGCGCCCGCCACTACGCCCGGTTAATATTTGTATTTTTAGTAGAGGTGGGGTTTCGCTGTGTTAGCCAGGATGGTCTCAATCTCCTGACCTCGTGATCCGCCCGCCTCGGCCTCCCAAAGTGCTGGGGTTACAGGCGTGAGCCACTGTGCCCGGCACCATGTGTAGTTTTCAAACATGCATGGATGTGAATTTCATGTCTTCTGGGTCCACACCCGGGAGTGGAGTTACCGGGTCACGGGGTGGCTCTGTGACTCGGGGGAGCCCCTGGGCTGTTTTCTGTAGGGCTGCCTCAGCTCAGGTTCCTGCCGCTGCCTGTGAGGTTCCGATTTCTCTGTGTACCCGCTCGCACCTGTGACCGTCTGTCTTCCTGACGGACGCCCTGGCGGGTGCGAAGTAGCATCTCACTGCAGTTTGCTTCCACATATTTTTAAACTCATTGAGTGCATGGCCCTGTGGGAGGAGGGGAGGCAAGAAGGCCACGCGAAGCCTGAGCCGTGCCCCCAGCTGGCGCGTGCAGAGGCCAGGCAGGTGGCGGCTGTGGTTGCAGCAGGATTAGTAGGAAGTGAAGAGGTCGCCTTCCCGGGCACCGCGTGTGCCTTGAGTTCGCCTGGAGGCCCTCGAGAGGGGCGGGTTTGGGGGCTTTGCTCAGGGCTTAGGGAGGGGCTTTCTTTAGCTGGGCGGTCCAGAGGGTGTTCCAGTCGCTTCTGCCTGCCCTGGTGACCCCTGGCTCTCCAGCCCCTCCCCGTGTCCTTGCTGGCTGGGCCGGGTCTCCGTGGAGAAAGGTGGTGGCCGCTGGTGGGGTGGGGAGCTGAGGACTCTGACTGCAGATCCCTGTGATTGAGGGGTGAAAGGTGGGGGCAGCTGGTGGGGTGTGGAGCTGGGGACTCTGACTGCAGATCCCTGTGATCGAGGGGTGGGAGCTTCTGTCCTGGAGCCTCAGAGCCACTACATTGGCAGCTGGCCTGTCCAGGGGACACGGCACGGGCAGGCCAGATGCTCCTCCCTCCATCCCAGGGAGCAGCCCAGCTTGAGCCTGGGCCATGTGCCTGTGTGCGAGGTGGGGGCACAGAGGGGCACAGGCTGGCCCCTGGTTGGCAGAAGTGGGGGATCTTGGGCTCAGCGGGGTCTGAAAGCGGGGCCTCCGGGTTGCAGACGCCTGGGGGGAGTCTCAGAGGCCCAGAGGGGTCTGGGAGGGGACCCCAGGTTGCAGATGCTGGTGGGGGCGGGGGGCTCTTGGGCCCAGTGGGATCTGGGAGGGCCCTGGGTTGCTGTCATCACCAGTTGTCCGAGAGTGATCAGCCCAGTGTCCATGGTGCCCAGCGGGAGAGATCCTTGATTAAACGTCCCACCCATTTTCTGGTTCTGAAACTGAGAGTGTGAAAAATGCACCTAATGGCCAGGCATCATGTCGCTATGACAGCAGCCAAGGGGCTGCATGTCCGGGTGTGGCTGGTCCTCGGGGGAAGGGGACAGGCTCCATCCAGATGCTGTGCTGGTCCAGGCCCAGGGCCTTTGGTCTCTGGCACTGGGCGCTGCTGTGCCAGGAGCTGGAGCTTGTGGAGAGACGATCATTCCAGAGGGGGCTGCAGCAGAGGAGGAGGCTCCTGGGGTGGCTGGGACCTAGGGCCACCTGGCTTCCTCCTGGGTGCCGGCCCCTCCCCGACCGGGGGCTCCTGCTGCTGTGTCTGTGAGATGGGCAACACAGGGTGTCCCAGTGTCCCCAGGCTGCCATCCTCTCTCTCTGCGTGCCAGTCCCCGGGAATCTGAGCAGGGCCAGTGGCCAGGCCCCCAGGCTGCTGTAGTCAAAGGGGAAGGGTCCCTCCTCATTTCACCCTGTCCTGGGTCTCCCCAGGTGAGTGGCATCAAGGCGCTGTACGAGTCGGAGCTGGCTGATGCCCGGAGAGTCCTGGATGAGACGGCTCGAGAGCGTGCCCGGCTGCAGATAGAGATTGGGAAGCTGAGGGCAGAGTTGGACGAGGTCAACAAGAGGTGAGTGGTCACGGCTGGGCACGACGTCACCCTGATCCCGGCACCATGGGGTGGATGGGGGCAGGTGGGCGTTGGGCTTGTGCAGGACACCCTCTGATACGGGCACAGCCTGGAACTCACAGCTCCCATCCTCTCTCCCCCACCAGTGGCTGCCATGTCACTTTTTCTGTGCTGAGGAAAGTGATAGATGCTCATGTGGGACGGCGGGAAGCGCAGGGCAGCTTAAGCTCACAAGTAAAATCTCCCGCGAGCCTCCCCAAAGAGGGCTTCCTGGTCAGCCTGGCCTGTCTCCCTAGTGTGCACACGCGCTTGCACACACTCACCTAGACCACGGGCGGCACCCAGTGGACACCGTGAGACACGTTTGACCTCAGGGCCCATCGTGGGCATTTCCCTGTGGTCGGATGTTCTTGGTGCCGGGGCTGCTGGGACACTCGGGTGTGTGGTGTGTGACCAGGGTGCTCATGGGTTGTTGGGCTGCCCCATGGTTGGCTGCAAAGTCCTTCTGGGTGACAACTGTGTCCGTCGGGAGAAACGATCTCCCCTCTCAGCCTGGCAGTGAGTCTTGCCTGATTCTGGGTGTGGGATGTGGTGGGCGGCAGTTTAAACAGAACGATGATGACAAAAGGAATATTTATTCAGAGGGGCCAGGAGGCCACTGAAACACTGAGCTCAAGGCTTTTCTTGGTGTGAGGTTCCAGCTAGAGCGAGGTCTCTGGTGCCCTGCGTGTGGACACTGTCTTCCGTGGTCTCCGGCCACCAGTGTTCAGGCACCTGCAGGTGCCTCGGATTTCCTCAGGCTGGCGTGGGTCAGGGTCCTCCCATGCTGCTCATTCTCCCAGAGCCACGCAGGCCTGGCTCAGCCTGGAGGGACCCGCTGGCAGGAGGGGTGGCACCTCGGCCACCTGGTACAGGGGTCACAGCAGCCAGTGGCTTGAGAATCCACGTTGTCCCTGAGTTGGAGTGTGGCCAGAGGAATGACCGGGGACCCCGTGTCCAGTAGTGCCGGGGCCCCCATGTGTGGTTGCAGGTGACCTCTCCATCCAATGCCCTCCTTCTGCCTGGGCTGGCGCTGCTCCCGTGGAGAGCTGACTTCCCTTCCCCAACAGGAGACCCTCCAGGTCGGCCCAGGGACCACTGCCCGCCTGCCTGGGGCCTGGGGCTCCAGGAGGGACCATTTGCACCCTGATGGTAGCCATGAGCCGGGGACCCTGGGGCCAGGCACGAGCCAGGACAGGCTGCCCACTCTCAGCACATCCCGCACAGCACAGGTGCACGCCAGGACCTGCTCAGGCAGCGGCTCTGAGCTCTCTGCCTCCAGCACCCACCGTGCTTAATAAGCAGGTTCATCAGTGGAGCCATGCAGGCTCTGGGATGACTAGAGCTTGGACAGGGGTGCACGGAGCTCTGAAATGTCAGAACTGCACCGTGCAGATGGGACAGAGCTGCTGCTGGCTGGCCCCACACCACGCGCCTCTCAACTGTTCACTTTAAAACGTTGAAATGTACAGGATGTGAATTTCACCTCAAATTAAAACATTAAAAAAAGAAAATGCTACACAGCGCCCGCCCTAGGTGTTGAGGAATTCCCAGTTCACAATCTCCTGAGCAGTGCGTGGCATCTACAGTGAGGCCCATCTTTTCTTTTCATTGAGACGGGGTCTCTGTTGCCCAGGCTGGAGTTCAGTGGCACAATCATAGTTCGCTGCAGCCTCGAACTCCCAGGCTCAGGTGATCCTCCTGCCTCAGCCCCACCCCGAGCAGCTGGGACCCCAGGCACGTACCACTACATCCAGCTAATATTTTTTATTTTTTATTTATTTACTTTTGAGGCAGAGTCTTGCTCTGTCACCCAGGCTGGAGTGCAGTGGTGCAATCTCGGCTCACTGCAACCTCCACCTCCCAAATTCAAACGATTCTCCTGCCTCAGCCTCCTGAGTAGCTGGGATTACAGGCTCACACCACCCTGCCTGGCTAATTTTTTTACCAAGTTGGCCAGGCTGGTCTGAAACTCCTGGACTTCAGCGATCCACCCGCCTTGGCCTCCCAGAGTGCTGGGATTACAGGTGTGAACCACCGTGCCTGGCCGAATTTTTTTATTGTTTGTAGAGATGAGGTCTTGCTATGTTGCTCGAGCTGGTCTTGAACTCCCGGGCTAAAGTGATCCACCCACCTCGGCCTCCCAAAGCACTGGGGATAGGTATGAGTCAGGGGGCCAAGCCTAATGTTTTTCTTATCCTAACAAATTTATCTCCAAAACCCCACAATGAGAGAAACACTGGGGGCAGCGTGCAGGACCTAACAGGCCAGAGCCTGCCACAAAACCCCGGGCACCCAGCTGAAGAGTCTAACTCAGCGCCTGGTGCTCTTAGGAAACGGGTCTGAGCCCTGGGAGCCAGCACCCTGCCTTCTGGGCATGCCCTGCAGTCCTGCGGAACCCTGTGGTTTAGACTGAGTTGTTGAGGAGCTTCCCAGATTCCCTGATCTCTGCTCCAGTCCTCTGAACTGGTCTGCAGCCTGCCTCTTCCACCTCACCCCTGGGCCTTTGCACTGCTGTTCGCCTGCCTGGAAGGATCTCTCAGCAGCGGTGGCCCTGTCTCCTCCAGTGCTGCTCCTTCAGGTCTCTGCCCCCAGCGTTGTCTCCCAGCCCCAATCCAGCCCTACCCGCAGGCAGCCTCCTGTCTGGTGGGCAGCCTGTGTCGCTGATGCCTCCCTCCACAAGGACGTCCCGCAGTGTAAGGCAAGGGTTCTAAATGCACCTCTGGTGTGAGAGCAGTGCCTTCCACACAGCGGGCACTCAGGATTTGCCCAACAGATTCCAGCTTCCCCCAAACTCCTGCAAAAATCCCCAGCAGGGCCGCGGAGCTCACAGCCCTCTGAGCGGAAGGGCCTGGCCTGTGTGACATGTGCTCAGAGATGGGGTATCTGCACCCCAGACCCTGCTGGAGATCCGCTCCATGTGGGGAAGTAGAGCTTAGTGTCCCTGAGGGCTGCGGACGGGGGCGCATCAGCTTTGTGGCCGAAGTCTCTGGCCTTCATGCCTCTCGAAAGCAAGCAGATGCTGCACCTCCAGTGTGTGGAGAGCCCTGGCTACACCAGGTCCAGCGCCAGAGCGGCTGGCAGCCCTGCCCTGGCGGGACACGACGGGAGCCAGACCCGGGGTTCAGTGTACCTGCCATGGATGCTTTTACCTGGCAGGTGGCCTTAGACCTGGTTGTCTGACCCCCGACCAGGGACCCCTCACAGGAGAGACCTGTTTACACAGCGGCTGCCTTGTCGCTCATGTCTGACCTGTGTCCAGGGTATGCCTGCCCGACCATCGCTCTGGCACTGGGATCCCAGCCTGGGGTAGCTCCTGGTTCTTCTGATGGAAGGTGCAAATTCAGCACAGCGATAGGAAACAAGTTTGAAGATTTATTACAGATCCTGGGCAGGGAGGGCACTGTGAGCTGGGAAGGCAGCCCTCCCTCCCTGAGTCACACAAGGAAGGAAGGAAGAGTCCCACAGAGAATGAGAGCTTGGCAGCTAGTGGGAGAGAGAGAGATGGGTGGATGATGGATGGATGGGTGGATGGGTGGATGGATGATGGATGGATGAGTAGATGGATGATGGGTAGATGGATGAATGGATGATGGGTGGATAGATGGATAGATGATGGGTAGATGGATAGACAGTGATAGAGCAATAGATAGATATAGCTATTGTAAGGCTGGGCGCAGTGGCTCATGCCTGTAATCCCAGCACTTTGGGAGGCCAAGGTGGGCTGATCACCTGAGGTCGGGAGTTCAAGACCAGGCTGACCAACATGGAGAAACCCCATCTCTACTAAAAATACAAAATTATCTGGGCGTGCTGGCACTTGCCTGTAATCTCAGCTACTTGGGAGGCTGAGGGAGGAGAATCACTTGAACCCGGGAGGCGGAGGTTGCAGTGAACTGAGATCGCACCGTTGCACTCCAGCCTGGACAACAAGAGTGAAACTCCATCTCAAAAAAAAAAAAAAAAAGATATAGCTATCTGTAGATTGATATATACGGACATAGATTATATAGATAAATACAGTTATTGATGGAGGTATACTTAGACAGACATACGGTCACTTTCAGCTGTGGGTCACTTTCAGTTCTTGGGCAAATGCCTAGGTGGTCTTTTGAAAGGCACTGGGGGCCGGGCGCAGTGGCTCACGCCTGTAATCCCAGCACTTTGGGAGGCTGAGGCAGGCAGATCACCTGAGGTCAGGAGTTCGAGACCAGCCTGGCCAACATGGAGAAACCCCGTCTCTACTAAAAATACAAAATTAGTGGAGCCTGGTGGCGCATGCCTGTAAGACCAGCTACTCAGGAGGCTGAGGCAGGAGAATCGTTTGAACCCGGGAGGCAGAGGTTGCAGTGAGCGGAGATCACGCCATTGCACTCCAGCCTGGGCAACAAGAGCGAAACTCCAACTCAAATAAAAAAAAAAAAAGGGCTCTGGGGAGAGTCGGGAGTGCATTCTGCTGGGCGGGAGAGGTCCCTGTCACTTCTGACCTCTGGCCACGGGCTCGAGCCGCCTGGATGTGGATGTTCTTTTAATGTCCAGCCAGCAGCCTTTGCTGTGTTATTCCAGATGCACCCAGTTGTCCCCATCCTGGGGTGATTCTGTCCCCAGGGGACACTGGGTGATTCCTGGGGACATTTGTGGTTGTCAAAACTAGGCAGCGAGGGGCTCCTGGTCTGAAGTGGGTGGAGGCCAGGGACAGTGCTCAGCACCCTGCAGTGCCTAGGACCACCCCAAACGTCAGCAGTTGTGACGCTGCGGAACCCTGTGTGCCCTCACTCAGGACCACCCCAAATGTCAGCAGTTGTGACGCTGAGAAACCCTGGGTACCCTCACTCAGGACCACCCCAAATGTCAGCAGTTGTGACGCTGCGGAACCCTGGGTGCCCTCACTCAGGACCACCCCAAATGTCAGCAGTTGTGACGCTGCGGAACCCTGGGTGCCCTCACTCAGGACCACCCCAAATGTCAGCAGTTGTGACGCTGAGAAACCGTGGGTGCCCTCACTCAGGATCACCCCAAACGTCAGCAGTTGTGACGCTGCGGAACCCTGGGTGTCCTCACTGTTGCTTGGGAGGATATAGTTAGTTCACTGCGGAGAGGGGGTGAAATTCAGCTCCAAGACTTATAATTATGCTTAAAAACATTTAAGAGTCAGCCGTACGTGGTGGCTCACACCTGTAATCCCAGCACTTTGGGAGGCTGAGACAGGAGGATTCCTTGAGCTCAGGAGTTCGAGACCAGCCTGTGCAAACAAGTGAACCCCTGTCTCTTAAAAAAAAAAAAAAAAGCTTAAGTGCCTACAGTCCACACTGGTAGTGTTTGTGTGTTTAAAAAGCCTGAGTTTGCTATCTTAAATATGTAATGTTGGAGCTAATTTGGTTTAGTGGAAGACCAGGTGATCCTACTTCAGACAGCTTAAGTTTACAAACAAGGCCGACTCTTCAAAGGCCAGGGTCTTCCTTTGTAACATTGTAGCAGAGGATGCATTAATTTCTCCCCAAATGGTTGTCCTGGGTCCAGAACAGGCAGGAAAGGCTGGGAAAACCTACGCCTCCAGGGTGGTCCCAAGCACTGGTGCCTGTCACTTGCTGGACTCCTGACAGTGCAGGGCAGATGATGAGGGCACGTGTGCCTTTGCCGGGGTGCGCGGGGCTGTGTCATCTGCGGGACAGGAAGGTCTGGGGCTCGGAGGCCCCCGTGACCTTGTCCTTGGGCTTGCCTGACGCCCCCTGAGGTGCTCCCTGTGGCCCCATGGACCTTGCCCCTCCCAGCTCACTTGCCCTCTTGACTTTCAGCGCCAAGAAGAGGGAGGGCGAGCTCACGGTGGCCCAGGGCCGTGTGAAGGACCTGGAGTCCCTGTTCCACCGGAGCGAGGTGGAGCTGGCAGCCGCCCTCAGCGACAAGCGCGGCCTGGAGAGTGACGTGGCCGAGCTGCGAGCCCAGCTGGCCAAGGTAGGTGCCAGGGGCCGCGGGATGCCCCAGCAGGGTGTATGCAGCAGACAGATTGTCATGCCGGCTCGCTGTCCTGTGTCTCCCAGGCCGAGGATGGTCATGCAGTGGCCAAAAAGCAGCTGGAGAAGGAGACGCTGATGCGTGTGGACCTGGAGAACCGCTGCCAGAGCCTGCAGGAGGAGCTGGACTTCCGCAAGAGTGTGTTTGAGGAGGTGAGCGAGCGGCCTGGCCTCCAGCCTGGCACGGCGGAAACGCAAAGCCCACCCTCGGCTGTGGAGGGCGGAAGCCTGAGGGCCCCGTGTGGCCGGGGTCCCTCCCACGGCTCCAGGGAGGCTCCTTCCTGCTTCTCAGGGTGCCCATGGCTTCGGCTGCATCTCCCCAGTGTCTGCCTCTGTCTTCCCGCGGCTGCCTCCCCTCTGTGTCCGTACTCTGTGTATCCTACAAGCACACTTGTCATTGGATTTGGGGCCTGCCTGGGTCATCCAGAGTGACCTAATGGCATCTGCAGAGACCCCATTTCCAAATAAGGTCCATTCACAGCTGCTGGGGATCGGGATGTGGGCACATCTTTTTTTTTTTAATTTGAGACGGAGTTTCACTCTGTTGCCCATGCTGGAGTGCAGTGGCACGATCTTGGCTCACTGCAACCTCCACCTCCCAGGTTCAAGCAATTCTCCTGCCTCAGCCTCCTAAGTAGCTGGACTACAGGCGTGCGCCATCATGTCCAGGTAATTTTTGTATTTGTAGTAGAGACGGAGTTTCACCGCATTGGCCAGGCTGGTCTCGAACTCCTGACCTCAGGTGATTCATCCACCTCGGCTTCCCAAAGTGCTGGGATTCCAGGCATGAGTCACCATGGCCAGCCAAAACGCATCTCTTCAGTGTCAAGGAAGGTCCACTTTGATTTCTTGCCTTTCAAAAGCTTGGTGTTCCCACCCTGGGAGCTGAACCCCGGCCGCCTGGGATCCTAACCGCTACACCATGAGGCAGGCGTCAGGTGCATCTTCTGGGGGCCCCTGTCCAGCCTCCCACAGGGCCTCCTTGTCCAAAGCGAGGGTGAGGCCTGCGCTCCCCACCCAGCCTCCTTCCCTGACCTGCACCCCTCACCTGGGGCCTCTGCCTCCGGGGGCTCGGAGGGGAGAATGGGGAGGGAAGGCGTCGGCCTGTGTCCCTTAGAACCAATTGTGATGTCACAGTGCAGGGTGGAATGCCGGGGCCTGCCAGGCCCACACTCACTGCCCAGGGAGAGCTGCTGGCTGCTGGTGGAGGGATGTCCAGGCTGCTCAGGAGCCGCGCCCCGCTCCCGCCAGGCCCAGAGAGTGCGGGGGGCCCCCATAAGCGCCAGAGGGGAGGCCGCCGGGGCAGTTGTGAGGGGGCCTGTGGGGGAACCTGTGAGACAGCCCGTGAAGAGACTCACGAGGGCTTCTGTGCAGGGGCCCAGGAACGTGCCCCAGGTGGAACCCACAGGGCACCTGGGAAGAGACCCACGAACGCGGTGCAGGGGCCGGGAAGAGGCCCCGGAGGGGCCCTCACAGGGAGCTGCGGTAGGGAGCCTGGCACAAGCCTGTGCAGCCCACAGGGTGCAGAGTCCCAGAGAGGGCGGCCGCGGAGGCGGGGGGGCGGTTCGCAGAGCTCTGCTTGGCTGGGCCACCCGCCTTGCTGACTGCGAAGGTGGCCAGCTTCCTTCAGAAGCGTTTCTGCTGTTTTGTTTTGTTTTGTTTTGTTTGAGATGGAGTCTTGCTCTGTGGCCCACGCTGGGCTCAGCCTCTCGAGTAGCTGGATTATAGGTGCGCGGCGCCACACCCAGCTAATTTTTTTTTTTTTTTTTTGAGACGGAGTCTTGCTCTGTCGCCCAGGCTGGAGTACGGTGGCGTGATCTCAGCTCACTGCAACCTCTGCCGCCTGGGTTCAAGCGATTCTCTTGCCTCAGCCTCCTGAGTAGCTGAGATTATAGGCGCGTGCCACCACACCCGACTAATTTTTGTATTTTTAGTAGAGACGGCGTTTCACCATGTTTGTCAGGCTGGTCTTGAACTCCTGACCTCATGATCCACCTGCCTCAGCCTCCCAACGTGCTCGGATTACAGGCTTCAGCCACTGTACCCGGCCTAATTTTTGTATTTTTAATAGAAATGGGGTTTCACCATGTTGGCCAGGCTGGTCTCGAACTCCTGACCTCATGATCCGCCCGTCTCAGCCTCCCAAAGTGCTGGGATTACAAGTGTGCGCCACCATGCCCAACCTCTGCTGTTTTTATAAACCAGTTCCATGGTGATAAGTGACATAGTTTCTGTCCCGGAGCTGGGGGAGCTGGGAAGAGGAAGAAGGGGCTATTTCCTTCCTGAGAGCCACGTGAGCTCCAGTTGGTGCCTCTGCCCTGGTGTGACCCCCCCCCCTGTGTCGGGACAGCTGCCCCGTGGCTCCCCTGCCTTGTGGCCCGGGCATCCCATCACTGTCAGGGCTGGGTCTGCTGCCCCCCTGTGATTTGGGCCCTGAGATGGGAACATCAGTAATTTACTCTCTGTTTTGTTTTTTGTTTGTTTGTTTTGAGACGGAGTCTTGCTTTGTTGCCCAGGCTGGAGTGCTGTGGCATGATCTCAGCTCACTGCAACCTCCACCTCCCGGGTTCAAGTGATTATCTTGCCTCGGCCTCTCAAGTAGCTGGGATTACAGGTGCCCGCTACCACATCTGACTAAGTTTTGTATTTTTAGTAGAAACGGGCTTTCTCCATGTTGGCCTGGCTGGTCTCAAACTCCTGACCTCAGGTGATCTGCCTGCCTCGGCCTCCCAAAGTGTTGGGATTACAGGCATGAGCCACCACGCCTGGCCCACTTTCTTCAATAATGGCTTTTATGAGAGACAGTCCCTTTTTTTTTTTTTGAGACGCAGTGTCGCTTTGTTGCCCAGGTTGGAGTGCAGTGGTGCGATCTTGGCTCACTGCAACCTCCCAAGCTCAAGCGATTCTCGTCTCAGCCTCCTGAGTAGCTGGGACTACAGGCGCCCACCACCACGCCTGGCTATTTTAAGTCCACCTTTTTAAAGTGTTCAGCAGTGGCAGGATATCCACAGGGTTGTGCAACCACCACCTCTAATTCTAGAACATTCCATCACCGAAAAAGAACCCCCTCCCCATCAGCAGTCACTCCCCAGCCCCGGCCCTGTCTCTGTGGATGGGCCTGTCCTGGACATTTCCGGACATTTCATGGAAATGGGATCACACGCTGTGTAGCCTTTTGTGTCTGGCGTCTCTCACTGAGTGTGACGTCCTCAAGCTGCATCCATGCCGTGGCGGTGTCAGAGCCTCACTCCGTTTCGTGGCTGAGTCACGTTCTAGCGCGTGTACGGTCCCTGGGTCGCCTCTGACCTGCACGTGTATCGGTTTGTAACCTGTGCACAAGGAACCAGGAATTGCCTGGAGGTTCCTCTTGGCACATTGTTGAGCCCTCCCTTGGGCCTGGTGCCTGGGGCCCAGGCGGGACCGGAGGGTCACGAAGCCTCGGTCCGCAGGAGGTGCGGGAGACGCGGCGGCGGCACGAGCGGCGCCTGGTGGAGGTGGACAGCAGCCGGCAGCAGGAGTACGACTTCAAGATGGCGCAGGCGCTGGAGGAGCTGCGGAGCCAGCACGGCGAGCAAGTGCGGCTCTACAAGCTGGAGCTGGAGCAGACCTACCAGGCCAAGGTGCGGCCGGCTGGCGGGCGGGGGCGGCCGGTGGGACCCCCGCCCCGCCCCGCGCCCGCGCTCACCCGCCTGTCTCCCCGCAGCTGGACAGCGCCAAGCTGAGCTCTGACCAGAACGACAAGGCGGCCAGTGCGGCTCGCGAGGAGCTGAAGGAGGCCCGCATGCGCCTGGAGTCCCTCAGCTACCAGCTCTCTGGCCTCCAGAAGCAGGTGAGGAGCACGGCGCCACCACCCGCCGTCTTCCTGGCCCAACCTCTGGGTCCTGCCCTGGATGTGCGGGGCTCGGGGCTCTGGCCTCTTGGCATTAGATGCAGCCCTCGGGGCACCCAGCGATGCCCCTTCCCTCCCCTCCCGTGCGCCCCATGCCCAGGCCTGGTCTCTGCCCCAGTCTGCGCTGAAGGCCCGTCTCCCGCAGTCCCAGGATCACCTGGGCCTTGTGACCCACGGGCTGCCCTGACCTTCGCCGCCCGCCCCCTCCGCAGGCCAGTGCCGCTGAAGATCGCATCCGGGAGCTGGAGGAGGCCATGGCTGGGGAGCGGGACAAGTTCCGGAAGATGCTGGACGCCAAAGAGCAGGAGATGACGGAGATGCGGGACGTGATGCAGCAGCAGCTGGCCGAGTACCAGGAGCTGCTGGACGTGAAGCTGGCCCTGGACATGGAGATCAACGCCTACCGGAAGCTCCTGGCGGCAGGTCGGAGAGAGGGAGGAGGGAGACAGGCCAGAGGTTGGAGTGTGAGGGAGGTCAGGCCGGGCCTGGGCTGTCTGGGGCTCCCACTACCAGTCCCGCCCTCCTTGCCTTCCCCACAGGCTGAAGCTGTCCCCCAGCCCATCCTCGCGCGTCACGGTCTCACGAGCCACCTCGAGCAGCAGCGGCAGCATGTCCACCACCGGGCGCCTGGGCCGCAGTAAGCGGAAGCGGCTGGAGGTGGAGGAGCCCTTGGGCAGCGGCCCAAGCGTCCTGGGCACGGGCACGGGTGGCAGCGGTGGCTTCCACCTGGCCCAGCAGGCTTCGGCCTCGGGCAGCGTCAGCATCGAGGAGATCGACCTGGAGGGCAAGTTCGTGCAGCTCAAGAACAACTCCGACAAGGTGACTGGAATGACCTGGGCATGGGGGGCAATGGGGTGACCCAGCTGGTGGCGGTGACCCGGGTCAGGGTGATGGGGCCGCCGGCCAACGCGAGGCAGGGGACAAGGTGACCGGAAAGACCGAGGCACGGGGGTAATGGGGTGACCCAGCTGATGGGGGTGACCAGGGTCAGGGTGACGGGGCCGCCAGCCAGGGCGAGGCAGGGGACAAGGTGACCGGAAAGACCGGGGCACGGGGGTAAATGGGGTGACCTAGCTGATGGGGGTGACCAGGATCAGGGTGACCAGGGTCAGGGTGACGGGGCCGCCGGCCAGGGCAAGGCAGGGGACTGGAATGACCGGGGCATGGGGGTAATGGGGTGACCTAGCTGGTGGGGGTGACCAGGGTCAGGGTGACGGGGCCGCCGGCCAGGGCGATTGGGGCAGTGTCACAGTCCTGGCGGTTGAGGGTCAGGCGTGTGCCGTGTCTTCCAGGATCAGTCTCTGGGGAACTGGAGAATCAAGAGGCAGATCTTGGAGGGGGAGGAGATCGCCTACAAGTTCACGCCCAAGTACGTCCTGCGCGCTGGCCAGATGGTCACGGTAGGTGGTGGGGCAGGAGGGCGAGGGTGGCCACGGATGTGGTGTGAGGTGGGGTCAGGGGACTGGAAGCGCAGGACTTGGCGGCGGTGGGTGGGGATGGTGGTGGCACCAGGCACCATCTCACAGCAGCTGCCGCGGTGATAGAACCTCCATGTGCCGGCGTCATCCCACTGGGCCTCCCTGGAGCCTGAGTGGTGTGCCCCGGGTCTGAGTCCAGGCTGTTGGGGCTGGCCGGCATCCCCGTGAAGTGTTAACAGTCAGGCGCAGGGGCCGTGGAGCCTGGTGGGTGTCAGATCCCAATTCAGCCCCTGCTTGCCAAGAGCCCTTGGCGTCTGTGAACCCTGGTCTCTTCTTGTGTATCCTGGGGACCATCACCCTGGATAAGCCTGCGTCGGGCTGGAAGGACTGAACACCCAGGGCATTGAAGGGGGCTGTGTGGTAGGGGCCAGTGGCTAGCCCACGTCCCTGGAACCAGAGGTGACCCTGATGGGGCCATTGTTCTTGGGTCCCCAGGTGTGGGCAGCTGGTGCGGGGGTGGCCCACAGCCCCCCCTCGACGCTGGTGTGGAAGGGCCAGAGCAGCTGGGGCACGGGCGAGAGCTTCCGCACCGTCCTGGTTAACGCGGACGGCGAGGTGGGTGTCTGGCTTGGGGGGGTGCTCGGCTGGAGTCCTGGGCAGGGTCTGGGGACCCTCGGGGCCGCCACAGCAGCTCTGGGCCTGATCCCGGGACGCGCTGCCGTGTCCTGTCCCACCCAGGAAGTGGCCATGAGGACCGTGAAGCAGTCCTCGGTGGTGCGTGAGAATGAGAATGGGGAGGAAGAGGAGGAGGAAGCCGAGTTTGGCGAGGAGGACCTTTTCCACCAACAGGTAGGACCCCTGTGCCCACTTGCGGCTAGGGGGCAGCCTCTGGGGCAGAGTGAGCTCGTGCACACACGCGCGTGTTGGCCGCGTTCCCGGCGGGAGCTCCATCTGGCTGCCTGGCTCAGGGTGAAGCCAGCCTTGGCTGTTACGGGCACGGCAGAGACCTGTTCTCGCCTCCTGGGTCGTGCCCGTCGTGTGGATTTGCGACATCACAGACCTCAGGGTAGCCGGCCAGGGGGTCCCCTGAGAGGTGGGTGTTGAACAGCTCCCCAAATGATCTCTGGTCAACCAGGCTCCCTCAGTCGAAGACGCAGGTCCCTTCAGTGCTGGCCTCTGGGGAGAAGATGAGCCCAGAAACCACAGCTGCGTTAAATGCGCACGTCGCAAGATTTCTGGGATTGTCTTGGAACCCAACACAGAACATGTAGCTCACAGGCGGGCTCATGGGGAAATGGAAGTGGAATGGAAGGCTCTAGAAATAGACACTGTTGTCGCTCAGCCCCTCCCTGGTGGGGAGGTGCGGGCAGCCATCTACCTGCTGGCCGCCTTCAGGCTGGCCCTGATCGTGGCCATCCTTCCTTCCTTCCTTCCTGCAGGGGGATCCGAGGACCACCTCGAGAGGCTGCTACGTGATGTGAACCCACACTCCTCATCCACACACCTTTCTTTACCTAGAGCCACTGAAAACTATTTTTATATCATTGGCTTTCTTTAGTTCTTGATACATTTCTAGAGAATTTCTAAGCGAACTGCCAGAACGTGTGGGTGGGTCTCCCCCAGCCCTCCCTCCCGGCGGGTCTCCCCAGCCTCACTTCGCTGCCACTTCACCGCTGCCCCGGAGACTTTTCAATCCCACCCCACTCCCCATCTCACCATTTGGTCAAATTGGAAGCCCAGGGCCAGGACCCCCAGGTTTAGAAGATGCCCAGGCTTGGAGGGGGGAGGGCCGGCAAGGCTAGAGAGGGGACAGGAGACGGCCCTGATGCGGACAGAGCGCAGAAACTGCGTAGGAATTCAATGGTGGTGGGGTTTTTTTTAAGGCTTTCTACAAAACCAAATTCAGAATCCAGGCGTCAACCTGGTGGGGCCGGGGGCCAAGCCTGCATTCTGGCTGCCCAGCTTCGGACAGCGGGAACTCCTCAGGCAGCCACACAGCGGGTGTGGACCAGCATGGGGATGGCGTGGCCCCCCAGGGCAGGTTTTCAGTCCGCTGCCTGGGCTTCCAGATTTCTGTTCTGACAGCGCACTGGCCAGGTTTCTTGGACCTTTGACTTTATTTGGGGGAGTTTTCCCGCAGTTCAGTTCCTGACTGTGCAGGGCCAACAGGGCAGGGGAGGGGAAGATCCGGGGAAGGAAGAATGAGGACAGTCCCATCGTAAGACCTGTCACAACGATAAGCAGGGAGGGGAGACATGGAGGCGACACATCTGGTTGCCTTGGAGGCAGAGGCTGAGTTTCAGAACAGTTGTCTGCAGGGAACGCCACCGTGTTGACGCTCTGGAGGAGGGCGCTGTGGAGCCCCTCCCGTGTTCCAGCTGCGTCTGCCCTGCGCCTATATATACACATGCGTCTATCCATACTGTAGCTTTTATCTGTGATTTTCTCGCTGAAACCATGTTTCTCAGACAGGCCAAGGCCACCTGACTCCTATCACGATGCACCCAAGCCCCTCAGTCCAGCTTCCCAACGCCTGGCACCCCCCTTCGGCAATAGCTCACCGTTTACACCCTCCCTCATAGATACACAGAAGTTATTTTTTTAATGGATATTTATTTTTTTACATTGGTCAGTATGCAGGTCAGGAGCTCACGCCAGGGCCTTGAGGACAAGCTGACCCTCCTCCCCGGGGTGGCGCGGGGCTGGGGCACCCGCTGATGGCAGAGCCTCCTTCAGAAAGTGCAGCTCAAGTCTTAAAGACACCAAAACTGAGCCATGGGCACGCGCCGTCTCCCGGCCATGGCATTCACTGCAGGGCGGGGGCGGCACCGCTCCCCTGTGACTGTGCATCCCACCTCCCTGGGGACCTGCCTGTGGGAGGAAGGAATGGGTGGCCCCAGCCCCAGGCCGGGAAGGAGCCAGCGGCCGACAAAGCAGAAACACCCGCTGCTCCATGTAGCCCCGCTCGCTGTCCTTGCTTTCAGTAGATAGAGGGGGCCGCATCTTAGCAAAGCATTTCCTCCTGGAGGCTACGCCGCTGTGCTGCCAGTCAGGCGGCTGGTAGGGAGCTTTGCCTGCCCCGGGGATACCCTCTGCCAGCCGCTGGAAGTGGGAATGCTGGCAACAGACTGTGTCCTTCCCACCTTCATGGCAGGAATCACCCAGACCCGACTGGCTGGGCTTCGTGCCAGCGAGCGTTCTGGGGATGGGTCTTGGTGATCTTATCCTGTGGAGAGTCTGCAGTGTTCTCAGACACATCCTATGTATTCTGGCCCTGGAGGAGCAAAGCTGTATCCCGGAGTTGGTCTGTGATTTGCCGACAGCCTTACAGGCTGGGCTCAGGGACAAAGTCCCCCCGCAAAACCCGCAGGTCCTTATGTCCAGATGCTGCCCAGTCCTGTCCTGAACACAGCACACCCCAGGCCCACAGAACCCCCCACCCTACATTTGCCTTGGGTGGAGCTGGGGGTTGTCCTGGGACTGCGGGTGCCCTTAGCTGAACGGGGTGGGGAGAAGCGTGGACTGGGCAGCCTGTGGGTGATTGGAGGTTCATTGAGAATTGAGTCTTTGGAAACACTAAAAAAATCAAATTTTTTAAAGTTATTTATGGCCTGGGAAACAATTTGCATTTGTCCCCAAATACGCTTAGCCGTGTGCCGCTTAAAACGATGCGAAGCCATCCCTGTGTGTAAGCCCATGCAGTGTGACTCAAAGCCTAGCACCCTCCCTGCGAAGCATCAGACGCCACCCAGCCCTGGGGGGAGGCCCACGGCTGCTGGACCAACGCGGGTTCTGGGGTGCACAGCGCCAGGTTAACGCTGAAGCCTGCCCCGCTGAGCCCAGGAGCCGGGAGGCCTGGGGGCTGACCCAGAATCCGATCATGCACCTGTCCTCATGCCAGCGGCTTTGGCTGGGGTTGGTCTGAGGCCTGCACGCGGCAGTTCTTTGTTAAAGATCCGAGGGACTCAGTCCTGGGGCGTCGCCGCCTGCAGCCTCTTCCAAGCCCTGCGTCCAGCGAGCGTCACGGCACAACCTGCAAACGGAGCTGGGCTGCAGCCGGGCTGGCATGGACTTTCATTTCAGAGATTCGGTTTTTAAGAAGATGCATGCCAAATGTGTTTTTTTTTTTTTTCCAATGATTTGTAATATACATTTTATGACTGGAAACTTTTTTGTACAACACTCCAATAAACATTTTGATTTTAGGTTCTGCCTCTGAGTTTATCCCTGCGCGGGGAAGCTCGAGCCGGGGCCTCTGTCCCTAATGAAGCGGATGTCTAAGACCCCTCCACCCCCAAGGAAAAAGGTCACTGGCGAGTGTAGCGAGTGTAACCAGGGCCCAGGCGATGCATGGGACCCTGCCCGTTTTTTTCTAGTGAGCCTCCGACGCTGTCGCACGAGCGGACTCTTCGTCACGTGATGCGACCGGGCTCCGCCCCGGCGGCACCACGCTGTATAGAGGCGCCGGGTGCGTCGTGCGCATGCGCGGCAGGCCCCTCGGGACGAGCCGGAGGCAAAGCGTGAGTACAAAGTGATCGGCCTCGGCCGCACGCAGTAGCCCCCCTACTCCCCGGGCCAAGTCAGGGCCGCCCTCTTCCCGCCGAGTCGCAACCACGGGTAGCCCGTGTAGGTAACGGCAGGTCCAGGCCTGCGCATGAGCGGAAGGCCCCCCGCGCGACCTGGAATGGCCCGGGCGCGCGCGGTCATGTGGGAGTTGTAGTCCTCCGTCCCCGCCCGCGCGGACTCCGTTTCCCGTGGTGCCCCGGGCGGCCCGCTTCCGGCGCAGCTACGGGTCGGCGCACGCGGCCTCGGTCCGGTTGACTTTGCGGAGCCATGGAGGGCGGCTTCGGCTCCGATTTCGGGGGCTCCGGCAGCGGGAAGCTGGACCCAGGGCTCATAATGGAGCAGGTGAAAGTGCAGATCGCCGTGGCCAACGCGCAGGAGCTGCTGCAGGTGCGGGGCTGGCCGGGGACGGGCGCTGGGGGCGACAGGGCCACCCCTGGGGGCGGACTCGCGGCTTAAAGCCTCGCGTGTCTCCACAGAGGATGACGGACAAGTGTTTCCGGAAGTGTATAGGGAAACCTGGGGGCTCCCTGGATAACTCCGAGCAGGTGAGACTGGCGGAGGTTCGGGGCAAGGGTCGCGAGGGTCTAGATTCGAGGGGGGTGGCGTTTGCGCGTGCGCAGACTAACGGGGAGGTGCGACGGAGCGGCCACCGCACGTGCGTAGTCTGCAGCCCGGGCGGCCTGGAGCCGGGGTGAGGGCGGTCCCCGGGGGCGCGAGGTCCCGAGCTGAGCCGTGCGCCTCTCCGCTCCCGCAGAAGTGCATCGCCATGTGCATGGACCGCTACATGGACGCCTGGAACACCGTGTCCCGCGCCTACAACTCGCGGCTGCAGCGGGAACGAGCCAACATGTGACCGGCGAGCCCGCGGGCCACCCCACCCTGTTTATTTCCATAAACGTGCTTTGAGAGGCGGGTTCCGCACGTGCGTACTGCCTGCCCGGGGCTTAGGAGGGTGGCACCGGTGCTGGGACAGACGGGACTGTGTCCTCGCCACCCCCCGCCCTGCCCCCTGCCAGCCAGTGCAGCTTGGATCTCGGGGGTGTGGGGCCCTGTGCCTTCCCAAAGTGCTGGCAGCCCAGTGGCACCTCCTTCAGGCCTTTGGGTTCTTCCCCTAGTGTGCCCAGGTCAGCCTCGTATTCTGGGCGGACAACTCGTCTGGACTTTGGAGTTGGGGGTGGTCAGACCCCACGGGAGCTGTCACCTCCTGCGGATGGTCAAATAAATTGGTGGAGGACGGAGAGAAACCTCTTTATTTCCCTTCTGAGGGGTCTCTGGGAAGAGGTGACGCCTGTCCCTGGAACCCCAGCTCGGAGGGTCTCAGCCTCCCCTGGGTTGGGAGAAGTCCATCTTTCCCCTTAGTGCCACCGGGCTGCTGAGTCACGAGGAATGTGTTGCTGCCGCCACTGCCGCCCCAAAGGCTAAGGAGGACAGCCCTCCCCTTGTCAGGGCTTGCTTTGACCCCGCTTCGTTCCACCCCGGGTCCTGGTGGAGCGCCAGGCAGGTGGTCCTTGCTGTGACACTGAGGTGCTGAGCCAGTGAGCTAGGGTGGAGGGGCTGTGTTTATTGGAACAAAGGGTGCTACCAAAATGCATCCCCATGACCCCCAGCCCCCCACACCCGTCCTTGGGTAGGGTACGGTGGGGTGGGGTGTTGGGTGGCCTGCTGCTCCTGTTGCTTTCACCCAGAGTCCCTTTCATGCGCGTCCGTGTGGAGAGACCAGCAAACAGGCTTTGTGTGAGCAATAAAGCTGTTTATTTCACCTGGGTGCAGGTGGGCTGAGTCCGAAAGGAGAGTCAGCGAAGGGAGATAGGGGTGGAGCCGTTTTATAGGATTTGGGTAGGTAAAGGAAAATTACAGTCAAAGGAGGGTTTTTCTCTGGCGGGCAGAGTGGGGGTCACAAGGTGCTCAGTAGGGGAGCTTTTGAGCCGGGATGAGCCAGGAGAAGGAATTTCACAAGATAATGTCATCAGTTAAGGCAGGAACAGGCCATTTTCACTTCTTTTGTGGTGGAATGTCATCAGTTAAGGCAGGAACCAGCCATCTGGATGTGTACGTGCAGGTCACAGGGGATATGATGGCTTAGCTTGGGCTCAGAGGCCTGACATTCCTGTCTTCTTATATTAATAAGAAAAATAAAACGAAATAGTGGTAAAAGTGTTGGGACGGCGAAAATTTTGGGGGATGGTATGGACAGATAATGGGTGGTGTTTCTCAGGGCTGCTCCGAGCGGGATTAGGCGCGGCGTGGAAACCTAAAGTGGGAGCTTTTAAGCTGAAGGAAGATTTTGTGGTAAGGGGTGATATTGTGGGACTGTTAGAAGAAACATTTGTCGTGTAGAATTATTGGTGATGGCCTGGATACAATTTTGTATGAATTGAAAAACTAAACGGAATAAGAGAAGGAGAAAAACAGGTATTAAAGGACTAAGAATTGGGAGGACCTAGGACATCTAACTAGAGAGTGCCTAAGGAGGTTCAGCATAGTCCTGCCATCAAAGATTATTTATTTACTTTAAGAGTTAAGAGTGGCGGTTTGGGGATGGTACCGGGAGATATCAGCTGTGATGGCTTGGAGAAACAGTGTAAACCGGCAGTGTAAACAAGAGCAGGGCATGCATGAGTAGTTGAGAACTGTGAATAGGAGTATGACTAGACAGAAGATAGTAGGGATGACAAGTTTTGGGGGGCACAGTCTAAGTTGGTCTGGTGTCTGGAATGAGACTGGGGCCTAATAAAAAGGAGTGTCTATACAGGAGCTTAAATGGGCTGTACCTTGTAGCATTCCGAGGACAGGTCTGACTTCTGAGAATCGAAAGTGGTAAAAGTATTGTCCAGTCCTTTTTAAGTTGGTGGCTGAGCGTGGTGAGGTGTGTTTTTAATAGACCATTAGTCTGTCACTGAATACTAAGAGCCTGAAAAAATGCTTGGCTGATTTGACTAATAAAGGCTGGTCTGTTATCAGGCTGTATAGAGGTGGGAAGGCTAAACTGAGGAATTATGTCTGACAGAAGGGGATGACGAGGCTAAACTGAGGAATTGTGTCTGACAGAAGGGGATGACGAGGCTAAACTGAAGAATTATGTCTGACAGCAGGGAAGAAATGACTGTGGTGGCCTTCCCAGACCCTGTAGGAAAAGACTCTACTTATCCAGTTAAAGTGTCTGCCTAGACTAAGAGGTATTTTAGTTATCTTACTTGGGGCATGTTGAGTAAAGCTAATTTGCCAGTCCTGGGTGGGGGCAAATCCTTGAGCTTGATGTGTAGGGAAGGGAGGGGGCCTGAATAATCCATGAGGAGTAGCAGAATAGCAGATGGAACACTGAGAACTTATTTCTTTGAGGACAGAGTTCCACGATGGAAAGGAAATGAGAGGTTCTAAGAGGCGGGCTAGTGGCTTGTACTATAGCATAGCCTGCCTTTGCTGGTGTGTGGCGATTAGGCCTGGTGGAACGGCCATCAATAAATCAAGTGTGATCAGGGTGAGAAACAGGGAAGAAGGAAATATGGGGAAATGGGGTGAATATCAGGTGGATCAGAGAGATGCAGTCATGGGGGTCAGGTGTGGTATCAGGAATAATGTGGGGGGCCGGATTGAAGTCCGGGGCAGGAACAATGGTAATTGTGGGACTTAACAAAGAGTGAGTACAGCTGAAGGAGCCGGGGAGCAGACAGTATATGCGTCAGGTGTGAGGAAGAAAATAGATTTTGGAAATTATGAGAGCTGTAGAGAGTGAGTTGAGCATAGTTTGTGATTTTTAGGGCCTCTAAAAGTATTAAAGCAGCGGCAGCCGCTGCACGCAGACACGAGGGCTAGGCTAAAACAGTAAGGTCAAGTTGTTTGGACAGAAAGGCTACAGGGTGCGGTCCTGGCTCTTGTGTAAGAATTCTGACCGCACTAACCATGCCTAGGAAGGAAAGGAGTTGTTGTTTTGTAAGGGTTTGAGGTTTGGGAGATTAATCGGGCACGATCAGCAGGGAGAGCACGTGTGTTTTTATGAGAATTATGCCGAGATAGGTAACAGATGAGGAAGAAATTTGGGCTTGACTGAAGTAATGGGGGCTGTCTGTGAAGGCTTGCAGCAGTACAGCCCAGGTAATTTGCTGAGCCTAATGGGTGTCAGGGTCAGTCTAAGTGAAAGTAAAGAGAGGCTGGGATGAGGGGTGCAGGGGAATAGTGAAAAAAGCATCTTTAAGATTGAGAACTGAATAGTGAGTTGTGGAGGAAGGTATTGAGGACAAAAGAGTGTATGGGTTGGGCACCACAGGATGGATAGGCAAAACAATTTGGTTGATAAGGCGCAGATCCTGAACTAATCTGTAAGACTTGTCTGGTTTTTGGACAGGTAAAATGGGGGAATTGTCAGGAGAGTTACAGGTTTTAGAAGCCCGTGCTGTAGCAGGCGAGTGATAACAGGCTTTAATCCTTTTAAAGCGTAATGTGGGATGGGATATTGGCGTTGAGCGGGGTAAGGGTGATTAGGTTTTAATGGGATGGTAATGGGCATGTGATCGGTTGCCAGGGAAGGAGTAGAGATGTCCCATACTTGTGGGTTAAGGTGGGGGGATACGAGAGGAAGGCGCGAAGGAGGCTTTGGGTTGGGGAGAAGGGTGGCAATGAGATGCAGCTGTAGTTCAGGAATAGTCAGGGAAGCAGATAATTTGGTTAAAATATCTCGGCCTAATAAGGGAACTGGGCAGGTGGGGATAACTAAAAAAGAGTGCATAAAACAGCGTTGTCCAAGTTGGCACCAGAGTGGGGGAGTTTTCAGGGGTTTAGAAGCCTGGCCGTCAATACCCACAGCAGTTATGGAGGCAAGGGAAACAGGCCCTTGAAAAGAAGGTGATGTGGAGTGGGAGCCTCCGTATTGACTAAGGGGACCTTCCACTGTGACAGTTACCCGAAGCTCGGCGTCTGTGATGGTCTACGGGGCTTCCGAGGCGATCGGGCAGTGTCAGTCTTCAGCCACTAAGCTGAGAAGGAGTCAGAGAGCCTTCGGCCAGAGTTCCAGGGGCTCTGGGAGTGGCTGCCAGGTGAGTTGAACAGTCCGATTTCCAGTGGGGTCCCGCACAGATGGGACACGGCTTAGGAGGAATCCTGGGCTGCAGGCATTCATTGGCCTAGTGGTCAGATTTCTGGCACTTGTAGCAAGCTCCTGGGGGAGGAGGTTCTGGAGGAACGCCTGGCTGCTGCAGTTCAGGCGTTTGGATTCTCTTGTGCTGGAGATGTGGCTGGGGTTTGTCTCACAGTGGAGGCAAGGAATTGCAACTTTTTTCTATTATTGTATACCTTGAAGGTGAGGTTAATTAAGTCCTGTTGTGGGGTTTGAGGGCCAGATTCTAATTTTTGGAGTTTTATTTAATGTCGGGGGCAGATTGGGTAATAAAATGCATATTGAGAATAAGACGGCCTTTTGACCTTTTAGGGTCTAGGGCTGTAAAGCGTCTCAGGGTTGCTGCCAAACAAGCCATGAACTGGGCTGGGTTTTTATATTTGATGAAAAAGAGCCTAAATGCTGTCTGATTTGGGATAAAGAAAAAGGAGCATTAACCTTGACTATGCCTTTAGCTCCAGGCACCTTTTTAAGAGGAAATTGCTGGGCAGGTGGGGGAGGGCTAGTCACGGAATGAAACTGTCAGCTGGACGGGGTGTGAGGAGGGGAGGTGATCAAAGGATTATAGGGTGGAGGAGCGGAGGCTGAGGAAGAATTGGGACCTAGCTCGGCCTGGCTAGGAGGGGAGAGGTCAGATGGGTCTGTGGAAAAGGAAGATTAGAAAGACTCAGCGACTCTTGGGGTTGGGACTGAGGGGACAGGCAGGAGGGAAAGAAGGAAGATTTGGTATGAGTTGCATTGGGCACAGAGACTAGGAAGGGACTGATGTGTTAAAGAATGCCTGGACGTCAGGCACCTCAGACCGTTTATCTTACGACAAGAATTATTAAGATCTTGCAGGATGGAAAAGTTCAAAGTGCAGTTTTCTGGCTATTTGGAACTACTGTGGAGTTTGTATTGGGGTCAAGCAGCATTGCAGAAGAAAATAAGGCATTTAGGGTTTAGGTCAGGTGTGAGTTGAAGAGGTTTTAAGTTCTTGAGAGCACAGGCTAAGGGAGAAGAAGGAGGGATGGAGGGTGGAAGGCTGCCCATAGTGAAGGATGCAAGCACAGGGAAAAGAGACATGGAGGGAAGGGGTTCGGGGGTTCTTACCCTCCAGAAAAGCGGGAAAGGGGTTAGGGCACAGAAATAAGGGATTGGGGGTTCTTGCCCCCTAGAAAAGCAGAGAAGGGGTAGAGACACGGAGAGAAGGAGTTGGGGTACTTGTCACTCCCCCAGAAAAGCGACTTTTGCCGCTAAGGGTGAAGGAGAAGGGGTTGAGGGGTTCTTGCCCCTGCCCCAGAAAAGCAGAGAAGGGGTAGAGACACAGAGAGAAGGGGTTGGGGTACTTGCTCCTCCCCCAGAAAAGCAGGACTTGCCTCTAAGGGTGAAGGGCCAAGACAGGCATCCCTGCGTGGTCTGACACCTCTGAAACGTGGGTGAATAATCAGAGAGGCGTCCCTGCAATGATTAAACACCAAGGGAAGGCTGCCTTCCCAGTCCATGACCGGTGCCAGAGTTTTGGGTCCACGGATAAATCGTGTCTCCTTTGTCTCTACCAGAAAATGAAAGGAATTGAAATTAAGAGATGGGAGAGATTGAAGTGTGGCGCCAAGATTGAAAGGAGAAAGAGGTTGAGGGATAGTGAGGGAGGTTGGAGAAGAGAGTAAAAAGAGGCCACTTACCGGATTTGAAATTGGTGAGATGTTTCTTGGGCTGGTGGGTCTGGGGACCTGAGGTCGTAGGTGGATCTTTTTCACGGAGCAAAGAGCAGGAGGACAGGGGATTGATCTCCCGAGGGAGGTCCCCCGATCCGAGTCACTGCAGCAAATTTCACGTGTGTCCGTGTGAAGAGACCACCAAACAGGCTTTGTGTGAGCAATAAAGCTTTTAATCATCTGGGTGCAGGCGGGCTGAGTCCGAAAAGAGCGAAGAGAGATAGGGGTGGGGCCGTTTTACAGGATTTGGGTACGTAAAGGAAAATTACAGTCAAAGGGGGGTTGTTCTCTGGCGGGCGGAGTGGGGGTCACAAGGTGCTCAGTAGGGGAGCTTTTGAGCCAGGATGAGCCAGGAGAAGGAATTTCACAAGACAATGTCATCAGTTAAGGCAGGAACCAGCCATCTGGATGTGTACGTGCAGGTCACAGGGGATATGATGGCTTAGCTTGGGCTCAGAGGCCTGACAGTCCCGGCCTGGGCAATCACGTGGCGGTCACTCCTGGATGTGCTGTCCTATCCAGCCTCTCACAGCTGCCACCCGGGTATAGACACCTGGGAAGTGGGGCCGGCCACAGCCATAGCCCCAGCTGGTGACCCCAGTTAGCACCCACCGTCCAGAGGGCTCCCTGCAGGCCAGGGGTCCCCCAGCATCACCCTGTTGGGGAGAGAAGAAAGGGGGTTCAGAGGCCGGTACCTCCCCTCCAGCGGCCCTAGGAATGACCCTAATGAGAGACTTCCCCTGGGAGCGGCATTTTCACTATCTGGAAAATGCGCTCAATGCAAAGGTGGCAGACATTTATGGACACCCGCCACGTGGTCCCCGAGTGGAACGGGGCCTCCCACTGCAGCCTCTGCCTGCTCTGCCGCCAGGCCGGGGGAGTAGGAGGATGCGGTGGGTCGCCCAGTAGACGGTTGTGGAGTGGAAATTCCTCCAGAGCCACAAAGGCCGCCTACTGGATCCGCTGGAGAAGTCTGCCCCGAGGGTGGCGCCCGCATGGTGGGCTTCGTGGCAGCGGGAACCCGCCCTCCCCGGCGGCTGGGCGGGACCTGGTCCCCTGATCGCCTGGGCCGGGCCGGGGCTCACCGAACAGCTGTCCACGCCACCCTGCGGGAAGCCGGCACACAGCATGCGGCTGCTGATCTGCACCGGGTAGAAGCGGCGGCAGGTCTGCTCGCTGAGGAGGCGCACGGCCGCCTTCTGCAGCTGCCGTGCCATGGAGCCTGCGGGCGAGTGAGACCGGGCGAGTGAGACCGGGCGGGTGGGGACCGCGTCCGGCCGCCCCCGAGCCCCGCACCACCGCGTCCCCGGGCGCGCCTACCTCCTTCGCGCACCGAGCCCCAGCCGGTGATGACGCAGCGCACGCCGTCTGGGGGTCGCGGCGCCGGCTCGGGCAGGCAGATGGGACGCACCAGGCGGCTGTGGCGCACCGGCCCCGCCAGCTCCAGCAGCGCCACGTCGTAGTCGAGCGTGTAGAGATTGTAGAACGGGTGTTTGTAGATGCGCGCCACGCGCTCTAGCTGCCCCTCCCCGCCGCTCAGGAACGGCGTGCCTAGGAAGGCTGCCCACTGCTTGGGGTCCCCGTAGCTGCGGGGCGCGCGAGGATAGGTGTCAGCCCGAGCCCCCACGCCCCTGGCTCCTGGCCCCCGCCCCTGCGGTGTCCCCCAGCGGCCGGCTGGGACCCTGGGCAGGGTTCTTGGCCTCTTGGTCTCTGGCTGCCGGTCTCGGAATGGCCTCAGTGTTTCCCACCAGGCACCGAGGCGGCACCAGGAACTGCAGCCATCACCACCTAGTATTAGCGCTCTGAAAGGGTGTCTAGTGGCCATGAGGGTCCCGCTCCCCCACCTGCCCTCCCCTTCTGACCTCGAGCCCCCGCAGGGCCCAGAGCTAGGTGTCCCCTCTGGAAGACCGGACCCCTCGCCTGCCAGGGCTTGGGCCCTGGGGAGGGCAGCTCTCTACTGGGTGGGCTTTGGGGGGCTGGAGCCAAGTCCCAGGGGCGAGGGCTGGGGAAAGAAGTAACCCCAATGTCCTCGTGGGCTTGGCCTGGAGCTGGGGGGTGGGGACGCAGCCCCCAGGTTAGGTGGGGACCGCGGGGTAGGACTCGGCCTTCGCAGCCCCAGCCCCGTGTGGTCAGGCTAGCGGGTGGGTGGTCAGGGGAGGGCTGCAGGGAGCGGGGATGGGGGGATGGGGGGGGGGGGAGGAGTGGCCTGGGGCAGTGGGAGCCGGGGTTGGGGAGGGCACTCCCAACAAAGGAGGGGGTCACGGTGCGTTTTCGGGCAACAGTTCGGTTCCGGGTGAGCTACAGACACATGCAGGGGCATTTGGAGCGTTTGGGACTCACACGTCGAAGCAGTGCGCCGCCGACAGCAGCCACCTCTCTGCCACCAGCACGGCCCCGCAGCGGTGTTCCCGGCGCCGCAGCCACAGGCTCACCTGCCACGGCCACTCTCCACGGCCCGCTGCGCTGCCGCCCACAATCCTGGTGAGCGCGGCTGGCGCCAGGCCGCAGTCTGCGGGGGAGCCAGGCGCGTGGGCAGGCGGACCCAGGGCGCCTCCTCCACGAAGGCCCCCCGGGTGCCTCCTCTCCGTGAATCCCCCTGGGAGCCCCAGGGAGTAGGATGCAAGGGGGGACGTGCCCCAGGAAAACTCGGCAGGAAAGGACACTGGGTCTGCTGCTTGGTCTTTGGGCTTTTCTCAAATAACATTGGAAATGCATTTGCTTCCTATGACTTCAGTGTTGGGACCACACCTTTCCCCTGCCCGAGGCCACTCTCATGGCAGCCTCCCACATCTCCGCCCTCCAGGAGGTCCCTCCCACCCCAAGGCCTTTGCACACACCAGGGCGCTGCCCCAGAGGCCCCAGCCCTGCCTTGGTGCCCTCTGCCTGGATCCCTGATCGCCTCCAAGCCCTCCCCAGACGGTGCGAAGGGCAAAGGCCTTCCTCAGAACACAGCTGTGGAAAGAACACGTGGGTGGTTTCCAGGGGGCTTCAGGGACCCTGTTACCACCCATGGAGGGGGTACCATACCCACCTGCTGTCTCCAGAGGGGCAAGCCCCCTTCCCCGCCCTCTATCACCACCCAGCTGGCTTCCCTGGGTTCCCCTACCCCTACCCCCCACTCCCGCCGCCGTCCAACCCACAGCAGCTACCAAGGCCAGCAAGGGGAAGTGCCAGTTCCCCACCAGCCTTGGCACCATCTGGCCCTGACCTAAGACCAAGTGGCCTTGGAGAATCTGACAGCAGCCGCAGCCCCTGTCCTTGGGAACGCCAGCTACGTCCACACAGAACCCGCCTGTATTTCAAGGGGGGCCTTCTCCACCTCTTTTGGGCCCAAAGAGATCCCAGGCCATAGCTCTTGAAAAAGTCAAAATCAGCTGAGACTGAGACAGTGAGAACCCTCATGCTGCGGGGACAGACCCACATGAGGACAGCTGCCAAGTTAGCAAGAAACACCCACCCGCCGGGCGCGGTGGCTCAAGCCTGTAATCCCAGCACTTTGGGAGGCCGAGGCGGGTGGATCACGAGGTCAGGAGATCGAGACCATCCTGGCTAACACGGTGAAACCCCGTCTCTACTAAAAATACAAAAAATTAGCCGGACGTGTTGGCAGGCGCTTGTAGTCCCAGCTACTCGGGAGGCTGAGGCAGGAGAATGGCGTGAACCCGGGAGGCGGAGCTTGCAGTGAGCTGAGATCGCGCCACTGCACTCCAGCCTGGGGGACAGAGCAAGACTCCGTCTCAAAAAAAAAAAAAAAGAAACACCCACCCAAGGACATGGTGCAGCTGTGAACCATCAAAGCCCCTGCATTCATTTTTTTAGAGACAGGCTGTGTCACCCAGGCTGGAGTATAATGGCATGATCTCGGCTCACTGCAGCCACTGCTTCCTGAGCTCAAATGATTCTCCTGTCTCAGCCTCCCCAGTAGCTGGAACCACAGGCATGCACCATCACACCTGGCTTTTTATTTTTATTATCAAGATGGAGTCTCACTCTGTTGCCCAGGCTAGAGTGAATTGGCACAATCTCGGCTCACTGCAACCTCTGCCTCCTGGGTTGAAGCGATTCTCCTGCCTCAGCCTCCCCAGTAGCAGGGATTACAGGCACCTGCCACCATGCCTGGCTTTTATTTATTTATTTTTTTGTAGAGATGGGGTTTCACCATGTTGGCCAGGCTGGTCTGGAACTCCTGACCTCAGGCGATCCACCCACCTTGGCCTCCCAAAGTGCTGGGATTACAGGTGTGAGCCACTGCGCCCAGCCAGAGAGGATGTTATATCTTTTTTTTTTTTTTTTTTTGAGACGGAGTTTCGCTCTGTTGCCCAGGCTGGAGTGCAGTGGTGCGCGGCTCACTGCAAGCTTCGCCTCCCGAGTTCACGCCATTCTCATGCCTCAGCCTCCCGAGTAGCTGGGACTACAGGCACCCACCACCACACCCAGCTAATTTTTTGTACTTTTTTTTAGTAGAGACGGGGTTTCACCGTGTTTGCCAGGATGGTCTTGATCTCCTGACCTCGTGATCCGCCCACCTCGGCCTCCCAAAGTGGAGGATGTTATGTCGTGTTAGGCAGCCCAGGCTGATTAACATGGGCTCCTCCACTCCCAGGGGTCCCTCCGTCTCTCCCAGTACCTGGTAGCTGGGAGTGCGTGGTGGCCTCCGGGGCGTCTGGAAATGGCGTCTGTCCCCTAGCAGTGGTGCTCACGGCAGATAAGGTTGAGTTGGCAGCTTGGCCCGTCACCCTGCTGGCAGCCCCAGGGGTGGGTCTGCTGGGTGTGGCCCCCGGGACTGTGAGGCCAGCCGTCGTCCTGGGGCTGGTGGTGGCCAGCATCCTTGTGGTCGAGGGGGGAGACACGGGAATGGGCTGGGAGGACATGATCTCCAGGATCCAGCCCTGTAGCCTGGTGATGCGCGTGTACACGCCCGGCTTCTTAACCTGAGCGCAGCCAATACCCCAGCTCACAATCCCTGCCAGATAAAACACGCCGGGGGCCTCCTCGCAGGCCAGGGGGCCCCCAGAATCACCCTAGAAAAGAAGAAAAGAGCACTGGTTGGTCCTGCAGGGACCCTCTCTTCCCAGCACTGCCATACCCTCCTGCATTCCTACAGTGGGTGGGAGCCATTGAGGGCGGCGGGGAGAGGGCACAGCGCGGGTCTGGAGACCTGACTGCAGCCCCGTGCCTGGCTGTGTGACCTGGAGTGAGTCACTTCTCCTCTCTGAGTTTCCATCATTCCTGCTTTTGTTTTGGGGCGGTACAACAGTGCAGAAAAACTCTAAAAATACTAACAATAAGGCCAGGCGCGGTGGCTCACGCCTGTAATCCCAGCACTTTGGGAGGCCAAGGCGGGCAGATCACGAGGTCAGGAGATTGAGACCATCCTGGCTAACACGGTGAAACCCCATCTCTACTAAAAATACAAAAATTAGCCGGTGTGGTGGCGGGCACCTGTAGTCCCAGCTACTCAGGAGGCTGAGGCAGGAGAATGGTGTGAACCTGGGAGGTGGAGCTTGCAGTGAGCCGTGATCGTGCCACCGCACTCCAGCCTGGGCAACGGAGCGAGACTCTGTCTCAAAATAATAATAATAATAACAACAATAACAGCCACGAATAGTCCCACCATGTAGAAGCAGCCCCTGCCCACTAGCTGCCATGCTTGCTTCTTTTCTTGAGACAGAGTCTCACGCCTGTTGCCCAGGCCAGAGTGCAGTGGCGCGATCTCAGCTCACTGCAACCTCCACCTCCTGGGTTCAAGTGATTCTCCTGCCTCAGCCTCCCGAGTAGCTGGAACTACAGGCGCCCGCCACCACGCCCGGCTAATTTTCGTATTTTTAGTAGAGACGGGGTTTCACCATGTTGGCCAGCCTGGTCTCCAACTTCCGACCTCAGGTGATCCACCCGCCTCAGCCTCCCAAAGTGCTGGGATTACAGATGTGAGCCACCTGGCCTGGCCTCAATATTCTTTTCAAGATAAAAAGCTATTATGAATTGCCCATTTATATAGAGAGTAAATAGTATAATAGATATTATAAATATCTATTATTCTATTTTTATTGTCAGATATAAAGAGCAAATATAATGAATATATAGGAAGGAAAGACTATGCAAGACACTGATCTCACAACACTCCTAGAAGACAGACAGGCATTGCTGTGCTTCCCACTTTACATATGAGGATCAGAGGCCCAGAGAGGTTGAGGCACTTGCCTGGGGTCACACAGTAGTTGAAGCAAGATTTGAACTCAGGAGTCTCATTCAAGAACTTGAGCTAGGTAGGTTCCCATTGCAGGTTATTTACCACCTTTTAACTACTGTGTGTGAATGGGCATTTACACTGTCATTGATATTTTGTATTGATTAGTAATAATGGCATCTAACTTTGAGAGTTACTACTGAAATCTGATGCCCTTTTTTTTTTTTTTTTTTTTTTTTTTTTTTTTTGAGGTGGAGTGTCTTGCTCTGTTGCCCGGGCTGGAGTGCAGTGATCTCAGCTCACTGTGACCTTTACCTCCTGGGCTCAAGCAATTCTCTCTGCCTCAGCCTCCCGAGTAGCTAGAATTACAGGCGCCCACCACCACACCTGGCTAATTTTTGTATTTTTTTAGTAGAGACAGGGTTTCGCTATGTTGGCCACGCCAGTCTTGAACTGCCTACCTCAGGTGATCTGCCTGCCTCGGCCTCCCAAAGTGCTGGGATTACAGGCATGAGCCACCGCACCCGCCCTTCTTTGTTTTTTTGAGATAGGGTCTTGCTGTGTCTCCCAGGATGGAGTGCAGCACTGTGATCACAGTTTGCTGCAGCCTAGACACCTGGCCTCAAGAGATCCTCCCACTTCAGCTGCCCAAGGAGCTGGGACCACAGGCGCCTGCCACTCTGCCTGACAAATTTTTTTTTTAAGTTTTGTAGAGACAGGGTCTCACTATGTTGTCCAGACTGGTCATGCAATCCTGGCCTCAACTGATCCTACCTCAGCCTCCTGAAGCACTGGGATTACAGGCATGAGCCACTGCACCCAGCCTGAAAATTAACCTGTCTTTGTGTGCACAGTTGAGCCCTTCAGAAATCTGGGCATGGTGGCTATGGCCGGGTGCAGTGGCTCAGGCCGGCCATCCTTAGCAGTTTGGGAGGCCGAGGCAGGCGGATCACCTGAGGTCAGGAGTTCGAGACCAGCCTGGCCAACGTGGTGAAACCACGTCTCTACTAAAAATACAAAAATTAGCTGGGCATGGTGGCATGTGCCTATAATCCCAGCTACTTGGGAGGCTGAGGCAGGAGAATCGCTTGAACCCAGGAGGCAGAGGTTGCAGTGAGCCGAGATGGCGCCACTGCACTCCGGCCTGGGCGACAGAGCCAGACTCCGTCAGAAAGAAAGAGAGAGAAGGAAAGGGAGAGAGGGAAGGAAAGGGAGGGAGGGAAGGAAAGGGAGGGAGGGAGAGAAGGAAAAAGGGAGGGAGGGAAGGAAAGTAAGGGAAGAAATCTAGGTCTGCACACACACAACCGCCAGGTGAATGGCTGTGGGCATTTCATGGAAATACTGCCTGGCTTCCCCCTTTGAATGAATGCTTACCTGGCAGGAGTCGACTTTGCCTTCCAGGAAGCCCGCGCAGATCATGCGGTCTGTGAGGGAGAAGTTGTAGAGCACACTACAGGTTTTCTGGTCTATGATACCCACAGACGCCTTCTGCAGGAGCTCGGGCTTGGTGGCTACCAAGGAAAGAGCCCAGAAAGGCCGCTTGCAGAGTGATCATCGGAGCAGCTCTAGTTCAGCTCCGATAACAGCCCCAAGATGCAGCATCCCCACCCCACAGACGAAGAAACCAGGGCTCACAGAGTTGCAGGAATCACACAAAGCCACAGAGTGAGAAGGAGGTGGGCCTCAGATTCCTCACTCAGAGCGCAAGAGTCTCCCCACTGTCCCCACAGGGCTGCCGCCCGAGCACCTGGGTAATGTGTCGGAGGCCATTCTGAGGTCAAGGGAAGCATTAACTGTTGGGGTGGGAGGGGTCTCGGGATAGACTAGCACAAGCAAGCACCAGTGAGCATTTGCTTTTTTTTTTTTGAAACAAGGTCTTGCTCTGTTGCCCAGGCCGGAGTGCAGTGGCACAATCTTGGCTCACTGCAGCCTCCGCCTCCCAGATTGAAGTAATTCTCCTGCCTCAGCCTCCCAAGTAGCTGGGATTACAGGCACATGCCACCACACCCGGCTAATTGTTGTATTTTTAGTAGAGAGGGGCTTTCACCATGTTCGGCAGGCTGGTCTCGAATTCTTGACCTCAAGTGATCCACCCGCCTCGGCCTCCCAAGATGTTGGGATCACAGGCGTGAGCCACTGCACCCAGCCAATTTTTGTATTTTTTTTAGTAGAGATGGGGTTTCGCCCTGTTGGCCGGGCTGGTCTTGAATTCCTGACCTCAAGAGATCCACCAGCTGAGGC
The DNA here is from genome assembly GCF_009828535.3 of Hylobates moloch. Classification (NCBI taxonomy): domain Eukaryota; kingdom Metazoa; phylum Chordata; class Mammalia; order Primates; family Hylobatidae; genus Hylobates; species Hylobates moloch. The sequence continues at coordinate 96,838,566 of NW_026652290.1, forward strand.
CTCCCCAAGTGCTGGGATTACAGGTGTGAGCCACCACATGTGGCCACCAGCAAACATTTTCTATAAATAGTCAGAGAATTAAATATTTTCAGCTTTAAGGGCCAGTCTCCATCACAAGTATTTAACTCTGCTGCTATTGCAGGAGAGCAGCCATAGACAATCTGTTGATGTGTGAACGTGGCCCCTGTTCCAATAAAACTTTATTTATACAAACAGGCAACGGCCAGATTTTGCCCCCAGATGGAATGGGGAGGTGAGTGGTGTGTGGGTAATGGGACCAAAGACAAAGGGATCAGCCACAGAGGTCCCTGTGCAGTGGAATTGGTTTAGGGTCCAGCTAAGAGATGCCCATCCTGACCCTCCCCAGGCCAGGCCCTGGAGAATAAATCCACCGTTCCCCTCGGCGGGGCAGGGCTCACCATTTCCTTCCTGCGTATTTCCCCATCCAGAGATCATGCACTTCCGGCCCACAGGGAACTTCTGGATGGCCAGGGGCAGGCAGACAGGCTGGATGTATTTGTTGAAGGCCAGGGGGCTGGCCAGCTCCAGGACAGCCAGGTCGAAGTCCAGGATGCCAGGGTTGTAGAGGGGGTGCAGCACCACCCGCCGCAGCCCAACTTTCACCGGACTCCCACCCAGGCCCAGGAGGGACGCAGTGCCCAGGTGGGCCCGAACCTGCTCCACCTTCGTGCTATGGAGACAGGGCCCTCAGACGTGCCCGCCCTCCAGCGCATGCCCACCTTCTTGGGGAGGGACAGGACTGATGCACACCCCCAGGAAGTCATACCGGGCTGCCTGGGCCCCAGGACCATTCCTCTGACCCTCGGCTCCAGGGAGGAGGACCAGGGGAAGAGGGGCTGCCGGGCTCCTCCTGAAAAGGATCCTGCACTGGGGGACCTTGGGCAAGTCAGGGGACCCTCAGGCTTCATTTTCTACACCTGTGCCAATGCCCCCCCCCCCCCCAGCCCCCTACAGCTTTATGAGTCTTTTTTTGTTGAGACAGGGTCTTGCCCTGTTGCCCTGGATGGAGTGCAGTGGCACCATCAGCCTCACTGCAGCCTTGACCTCCTGGTCTCAAGCAATTCTCCTGCCTCACCCTCCTGAGTAGCTGGGACCACAGATGCGGGCCACCATGCCTGGGAATCTCCAAGATAAACGCTGCCTGGGTAGCAAGCAATGGGCAAGAAACCCTCCTCCCCCTCCCCTGGTTATGCCCTGTTTGTCCTTAGAAGCCTTAGGCTCCCTCCTGTCTCTCAGCTGCCCTCAGGAGAGGAAGGGCTGCTCCCCAAGGGGTCCATGCGGCAGCCCCAGCAGGATGGTTTCTGACAGGGAGGGGCTGGTAAGGAGGGGAAGCCGAGCAGCCTTCCCGGAGGAGGCGGGCCTTACTGGTTGAAGCAGTGGGCGGCAGACAGCAGCCAGCGGTCCCCCACCACGGTTGCGCCACAGAAGTGCCGGGACCCTTCCTTCAGGCTGACCTGCCAGGGCACCTCCCCGGAGGCAGCTCCGAACCCGCCCACGACCCGGATGAGCTTCTCCATTGCAGGCCTGGCCCCACATTCTGGAAGGGGGACACAAGACCAGGTCTGGGGATCCTGGCCTGCTCGGATGGGAGCATCCGGTGGGGTGGTCCCAGGACACTGGTTGCAGCCAGGCCCTAAAGGTGCTGCAATCCCTCCCGTTCCACACATGAAGCCGTGGAGGCTTCGGGGTGTCCATAGTTTGCCCAAGGTCTTGTAGCAAGTTCGTGGCCTAGCTCGGGGGACAGAAGTTAAGAAAGCAACATACAGCAGCCCAGTCAGCCCGAGGACCCCCCACAACAGACCCCACCGCAGCCCACAAAGCCGGGTTTACAGGCTCCTTGCAAAGACGGGGCCGCACTCCAGGAGACCCATGGAGCGGCTGAGAAAAGGAAGGGTATGATTGTTATGGGGTTTCAGAACAGAGTGGGGGTATAGGTGAACTGAAATGAAGCATGGCCGGGCGCGGTGGCTCACACCTGTAATCCCAGCACTTTGGGAGGCCGAGGCGGGCAGATCATGAAGTCAGGAGTTTGAGGCCAGCCTGACCAACATGGGGAAACCCC
>NW_026652290.1:96845648-96869675 GCF_009828535.3 Hylobates moloch
ATGGCGCAATCTCAGCTCACTGCAACCTCCAGCTCCCAAGGTCCAGATGATTCTCCTGCCTCAGCCTCCCGAGGAGGAGCTGGGATTCCAGGCACCCGCCACCATGCCCGGCTAATTTTTGTATTTTTAGTAGAGACGAGGTTTCGCCATGTTGCTCAGGCTGGTCTCAAATTCCTGACCTCAAGTGATCCACCCACCTCGGCCTCCCATAGTGCTGGGATTACAGGCGTGAGCCACCTCGCCCAGCCCTGGAACCTTCTTGAGTTGAGCCTGCAGCTCACTCATGGCCCAGCTGACCACCCAGGGGCAAGAGTCCATGGGGTTCCCATAGACCAACCTTTCCTGTATAGATGGAGAGAATCTGATGCCCAGGGTATGTGCTGGCCTCATTCATACGAGAAGTGTTTCTTGGGTGCCACATTCTATCAGGCCCAGTGCTGGGAACAGTGTCTGTGTCCCCACACAAGTCCCGGTTTAGAGGGCAGCTAGGGGGATTTACACAGGGACCCCGTTGTAGCCAGGGAGATTACACAGGGACCCCAGGCTCTGTGGCACACACCTGGGCCCCACTGGAAGGGAGCAGGGAGCCATGGAGGGCAGAGGAGGGAGTGAAGTCAGGTTAGAGCTTCAGGAAGATCCTCTAAGCAGCACCTGCCTCTCAGTCCCAACTGCTTTAAAATTCCTCAAGAATGGGCATCCAGATATCTGTGAATCGCTCAGCATTTGAACAGGCTCATGTCTATTTCTGTGTTTTTCTGGGGTCTGGGGCATTGGGGGCTCACAACGGGCATCCAGATATCTGTGCATTGCTCAGCATTTGAACACACTCGTGTCTATTTTTGTGTTTTTCTGGGGTCTGGGGCGTTGGGGGCTTACCTGGCAGGAGTCCACCTTCCCATCCAGGTAGCCAGCACACACCATCCTGTCAGTGAGGGAGTGGCCGTACAGGCTGGCACACAGGGCCTGGTCCAGCAGCTCCACAGTGGCTTTCTGCAGCACCTCTGGCTTGACCACTGGCCCGATGGGGAGAGAAAAGCAGGGTGAGAATGCCGGAGCCCTGGCAGCCACTTTGAGCTGGGAGGCTGAAGGACATCTCTTTGAGCCTCCCTCAGTTTCCCCAGCTGCAAGCGTGGCCGCCTACAACACCTGGCTCTGAAACTGCAAAAGGTAAACTCCCCACCTGGCAACACTCTCTGCCTGGACAAGGAAGAGGCAGCAGACTTAACACCCCCAGCCGGAGGTCCTCATCTCCCCTCTGCAAGCTCCACCCCTCAGCATTCCCCATCTCAGGGATCTCAGGCCCCTCCTTCCAGGTCCACAGTCCTCAAATTCCAAGTTGGCCTCAAGTCAGCCCCCAAATATACCCAGAATCAGCCCCTGCCTCACACCCATCCTTGCCCAGGTCATTACAGCTCTTCCTCACTGCCTTCTCTTACTCTGGTCCCACCCCACTGAAATCCATTCCCAACCTGGCAGCCAGCACCACCCTTGCTAAATATTAAATCAGGTCATATCAACTCCAGCCCCGGGGGCTGCCTTGCTGTCCTCCCACCCCAGGGCCTTTGCACATGCTGTTCCCGCTGCCTGAAATGCTTGTCCCTGCAGAATCTGCCTGACTTCCTCCTTCCTCTCCTCTCTCCAGGAGGCATCTCCTGACCTCCCTATTTAAAGATGCAGCCCCCACCCCCACCTTATTTTTTTCCACTGGATTCATTTCCCTCTGTCAGTCATCTTGTGGCTGATTGACCACCTCCTGGAACTGCACCACCCAATACAGTAGCCACGGGCCACACGCGGCTATTTAGATGTGCATTTCAGTACAATAAGATCAATTTCTTTGGCTGGGTGAGGTGGCTCACACCTGTAATCCCAGCACGTTGGGAAGCCAAGGCGGGAAGATCACGAGGTCAGGAGATCGAGACCAGCCTGGCCAACATGGTGAAACTCTGTCTCTACTAAAAATACAAAAAGTTGCCAGGTGTGGTGGTGCGTAGTCCCAGCTACTCAGAGGCTGAGGCAAGAGAATCGCTTGAACCCGGAGGCAGAGGCTGCAGTGAGCAAAGATCGCACCACTGCACTCCAGCCTGGGCAACAAGAGCAAAACTCCATCTCAAAAAAAAAAAAAATCGCAGTAGCATCAATGATGGGTTATAAATATATCTTAGCAAGCAGTGGAATTCGTAAATACAGAATCAGAGAACAATGCAGACCCATTGTGTTTTTCTGCATTATTATTATTATTTTATTATTATTATTATTTTTTGAGACGGAGTCTCACTCTGTCGCCCAGGCTAGAGTGCAGTGGCACGATCTCGGCTCACTGCAAGCTCCACCTCCCGGGTTCACGCCATTCTCCTGCCTCAGCCTCCCGAGTAGCTGGGACTACAGGTGCCCGCCACCGCGCCGGGCTAATTTTTTGTATTTTTAGTAGAGATGGAGTTTCACCGTGTTAGCCAGGATGGTCTCGATCTCCTGACCTCGTGATCTGTCCGCCTCGGCCTCCCAAAGTGCTAGGATTACAGGGGTGAGCCACCGTGCCTGACCCTCTGCATTATTATTATTTTATTATTATTATTATTTTTTTGAGACGGAGTCTCCCACTGTCACCCAGGCTGGAGTCCAGTGGTGTGATCTTGGCTCACTGCAACCTCTGCCTCTTGGGTTCAAGCAATTCTCCTGTCTCAGCCTCCTGAGTAGCTGGAATTATAGGCGTGCACCACCATGCCAAGCTATTTTTTTTTTTTTTGTATTTTTTAGTAGAGATGGAGTTTCACTATGTTGGCCAGGCTGGTCTTGAACGCCTGACCTCGTGATCCACCCGCCTCGGCCTCCCAAAGTGCTGGGATTACAGGCGTGAGCCACTGCGCCCGGCCCTTTTCTGTGTTATTTGCCCGCCTGCCTGCCTGAGCTCCCTTGCAGGCCGAGGAAGATGCTTACGGAAGTCCTCCTTGAGGTAGCCCCAGCCTGAGATCAGGCACTTCTTGCGGGGTGGGAAGATGTGTGTGGCAGCCGGGAGGCACACAGGCTGGATGTGCCGGCTGAAAGGCAGAGGGTTGGTCAGCTCCAGCACCGCCACGTCGAAGTCAGCTGTGTCCGCGTTGTACAGGGGGTGCTTGACGATCTGGGCCACCCGGGCCCGCACGGTGCTGGCCTCCGAGCCGCTGAGGTAGGTGGCACCCACATAGGCCACCCACTCCGTCGGGTCTTGGAACCTGCAGGAGCAAACCCCAGCTCAGAGGCCACCGAGGGTCAGAGCCGTTGGGGGAGGCAGATGGGACACTCGCTTTGGGTGCAAAATGTAAGGGGTATCCCCCCTACATTCATAATCATTAATAGTATTTATAAAAATCAGGCCAGACACAGTGCCTCGTGCCTGTAATCCCACACTTTTGGAGGCTGAAGCGGGAGGATCACTTGAGCCCAGGAGTTCAAGACGAGCCTGGGCAACATAGCGAAACACAGTCTTTAAAAACAACAACAACAAAAAACAGGCCGGGTGCGGTGGCTCACGCCTGTAATCCCAGCACTTTGGGAGGCTGAGGCGGGTGGATCATGAGGTCAGGAGTTCAAGACCAGCCTGGCCAAGATGGTGAAACCCTGTCTCTACTAAAAATACAAAATTAGCCAGGCGTGGTGGTGGGCGCCTGTAATCCCAGCTACTCAGGAGGCTGAGGCAGGAGAATCGCTTGATCCCAGGAGGCAGAGGTTGCAGTGAGCCAAAACTGCACCATTGCACTCCAGCAGGGTGACAGAGTGAGACTCTGTCTCAAAAAAAAAAAAAAAAAAAAGGATATCACAACACAATGTTCTAAAAAATCAAAGTGAATGCAAAAAATGTCCACAATGAGCAAAACATCAACAAAATGTCATTAGTCACTGAGGAATGCAAGTCAAAACTGCGGGGAGATGCTACTTCACACCCACTGGGATGGCTACTCTCAAAAGAACAGCAAGTGGGCCGGGCACGGCAGCTCACACCTATAATCCCAGCACTTTGGGAGGTCGAGGCGGGTGGATCACGAGATCAGGAGTTCGAGACCAGTCTGGCCAACATAGTGAAACCCTGTCTGTACTAAAATTACACACAAAAAAATCAGCTGGGCGTGGTGGCAGGCACCTGTAATCCCAGCTACTCAGGAGGCTGAGGCAGAAGAATCGTGTGAATCCGGGAGGCGGAGGTTGCAGTGAGCCGAGATCGTGCCACTGCACTCTAGAGCCTGGGCGACAGAACGAGACTCTGTCTCAAAAAAAAAAAAAAAAAAAAAAATCAGCAAGTGGAGGATGTGGAGAAATTGCAACCCTTGTGCACCATTGGTGGGAATGTGAAATGCTAGAGTCGGGTGTGCCTGTAATCCCAGCACTTTGGGAGGCCAAGACAGGCGGATCACCTGAGGTCAAGGAGTTCGAGACCAGCCTGGACAACATGGCGAAAACCCATCTCTACTAATTATACAAAAAAAAAAATTAGCCAGGTGTGGTGGCGTGCACCTGTAGTCCCGGCTACTTGGGAGGCTGAGGCAAGAGAATTGCTTTATCCCAGGAGGCGGAGGTTGCAGTGAGCTGAGATCACACCACTGCACTCCAGCCAGGGCCACAGACACTCTGTCTCAAAAGAAAAAATAAAATAAAATAAAGAGGCTGGACACAGTGGCTCACGCCTGTAATCCCAGCGCTTTGGGAGGCCGAGGCGGGCGGATCACGAGGTCAGGAGATCGAGACCATCCTGGCTAACACGGTGAAACCCATCTCTACTAAAAATACAAACAAATTAGCCGGGCGTGGTGATGGGCACCTGTATTCCCAGCTACTCGGGAGGCTGACGCAGGAGAATGGCGTGAACCCGGGAGGTGGAGCTTGCAGTGAGCCGAGATCGCGCCACTGCACTCCAGCCTGGGTGACAGAGTGAGACTCCGTCTCAAAAAAAAAAAAAAAGAATGCCCTCAGATTCAACAACAGCAAAAGCAAAAAAGAAAGGAAAAGAAAAAATTACTTCAAAGGGCTCTAAGGAAACCAGAAGTGACGCCCCCAGTGCACGCGGGAAGGCAGGAGAAATACAGAGGGTTCGGGTTTGGCGCTTCGGGATGGGGGCTTACTCATTGAAGCAGTGAGCGGCAGACACCAGCCACCTGGCGTTGATGATGGTGGCCCCACAGAAGTGCTCCTTGTTCTCTCGAAGGCTGGCTTGCCAGGGAAACTCCCCCGGGGACGCTTCCACGCCGCCCACGATCCTGCCGGCCATCCTCCAGGCAGGCTGCAAGCCACATTCTGCAAGACAGCAGGTCACCAGCCAGGACCCCACGAAGGCAGGACCTCACCCTAAACTCCCAGAACATGCATCTCTGAGTCTCTCATCTACAGTCCCTGGGTTCAAAGAGATGCTTGGGGGCCCCTCCTTGGCTTCCCTAACTCTTCTGGGGTCTCCCCATCCCTCCCTCTTCAGCTCCTCTGGCTGCCCCATCCTGGCACGTAGCTCAAGCATCCAAGGTCACGTGCACCAGTGAGTGGCAGAGAAAGGTCTCTTAGCTGTGGGTAAGGGGTGATGACCACACGTACATGTTTGTGTAGGATATTGTGTCTCTTTGCTTATTTAGTCTACTTTTATGTCCTTCAGCAAAATTTTGTAATTCTTTTGTGTCTCGTCTTTTCCAGGTGGGTGCAGTGGAGCTCGGTCATGCAGTCCCTCCGGTTCCCTTTCCTTGGGACTACAGGCGCCTGCCACCACGCCCGGCTAATTTTTTTGTATTTTTAGTAGAGACGGGGTTTCATCGTGGTCTCGATCTCCTGACCTCGTGATCCGCCTGCCTCGGCCTCCCAAACTGCTGGGATTACAAGCGTGAGCCACCGTGCCCGGCCCGTATTTTTTCCTTTGTATCTTCTAATTTATTATTACTGTATAAAGCAAAATGACAGCTTTTTTTTTTTTTTTTTTTGAGACAGAGTTTTGCTCTGTAGCCCAGGCTGGAGTACAGTGGCGTGATCTTGGCTCACTGTAACCTTTACCAACCAGGTTCAAGGGATTCTCCTGCCTCAGCCTCCCAAAGTGCTGGGATGACAGGTGTGAGCCACCGTGCCCAGCTAATCTCTCCCAGCATTTTAACTGTCTCTTTCCATTGCTCAAATCCCTGTGGCCACACCCCACTGCTTACAGGACAGAGCTCCAGTCCCTGGTATTCAAGACTTCCCAGGCTTTGGCCACAACCTCTGTTTTCAGCCTGATATCTTCTCCCTCCTCTCCCCAGGCTTCTTCCCATCACATACCTGCACTTTTCCTTTACTCTGCTGTTTGCTCACGTTTCTCCCCACACCGTGGGTGCCCCTTTCTTTTCTCTGCCCAGCCCCCATAAATGCCAGGCCCGTGTGCCCGAGTGAAATAAGCACAGTGACCATAGACCAGAGCCAGCAGCTGACCCTGGAAAAGGGAAGGGGCCCAGAGACCAGGCCGGACAGGCAGACTGACCGCAGTGCACCTCGTCGGACCCATCGGAGCAGTCCTCCTGGTCGTCACACTCCGGGTTCACCTTGGTCACACACTGGCTGTTCTGGCAGGAAAAGGAGTTCCCTGGACAGCGGCCTGGGGACAGAAAAGAACCGACTTTCTGACCTCATGCTACGTCTCCTGGTTGCAGTAAAGCACCAGCTATACTTAGTACACCCAGGGTATGGAAACGTGGAAACTCTCTCTCTCCTTTTTTTTCCTTTTCCTTTTCTTGTTTTTATTTTTGTTTTTGAGACAGCGTCTGGCTCTGTTACCCAAACTAGAGTGCAGTGGTGCGATCACAGCTCACTGCAGCCTCTAACTCCAGGTTCAAGCAATCCTCCTGCCTCAGCCTCCTGAGTAGTTGGGACCACAGGTGCACACCACCAACCCAGGCTATTTATTTTATTTATTTATTTTTATTTTATTTTATTTTATTATTTATTTATTTTTATTTTATTTTTTTTTGAGACAGAGTTTCGCTCTTGCTGCCCAGGCTGGAGTGCAATGGCACGATCTCGGCTCACTGCAACCTCCGCCTCCCTGGTTGAAGCAATTCCCCTGCCTCAGCCTCCCAAAGTGCTGGGATTACAGATGTGAGCCACCGCGCCCAACCTTGTTCCAGGGATTCTTTCACTTCCTTGAAAGGAGGCTTAGGAAACCTCTGTCAGTAACTGCAATCAGAGAAAAGGCCAGAGAGAAAAACATACCTGATTTTAAGTCTCTTTCTGCCAAGGGTCCCTTATGTCTTCCTGCAACAAAACAAAGAAGATAGAAGCTCATTGAATAAGCGGTAAAACCCTTGGAACACGTCCTGTTGGCTGAGCACGCTGGCTCACACCTGTAATCCCAGCATTTTGGGAGGCTGAGGCGGGTGGATCACTTGAGGTCAGGAGTTCCAGACCAGCCTGGCCAACATTGTGAAACCCCGTCTCTACTAAAAATACAAAAATTAGCTGGGTGTGGTGGCGGGAGCCTGTAATCCCAGGTACTCGGGAGGCTGAGGCAGGAGAATCACTTGAACCCGGGAGATGGAGGTTGCAGTGACCCGAGATCGCACCATTGCACTCCAGCCTGGGCGACAGAGCGAGACTCCATCTCATAAACAAAAAAAAAAAAAAGAAAGAAAGAAAACGTCCTATTGCAGACAGGTCATGGAGTAAAGTGAGCAGCTGCCTTGTCCACCCTGGCGTCACTTAAATTCTACCTTCAATCAGCGAGGATGAAATCCACTTCAACACCGATTCTCAGTCTCACTAGCCCCAGGGCTCGCGCAGCCACCAAACTGCACAGGGCCTGGAACCTCCCTATCACCAAGGGAAGTTCTGTGAACGCTGGAGCAGAGGTTATTAAGACCTCAACCAGCATGTGACTGTTGGTGGGGAGGGAACCATAAATGTCCTGCACGTCAAGGTCAAGGTGACTTTTTTTTTTTTTTTTGAGACGGAGTCTCGCTCCATCTCCCAGGCTGGAGTGTAGTGGCGCGATCTCGGCTCACTGCAAACTCCGCCTCCCAGGTTCACGCCATTCTCCTGCCTCAGCCTGCCAAGTAGCTGGGACTACAGGCGCCCGCCACCACACCCGGCTAATTTTTTGTATTTTTAGTAGAGACAGGGTTTCACCGTGTTAGCCAGGATCATCTCGATCTCCTGACCTCGTGATCAACCCACCTCGGCTTCCCAAAGTGCTGGGAGTACAGGCGTGAGCCACCGCGCCCAGCCATTTTTTTTTTTTTTTTTTTTTTTTTTTAAGACAGAGTCTTGCTCTGTTGCCCAGGCTGGAATGCAGTGGTGTGATCTCGGCTCACTGCAACCTCCACCTCCACCAGGTTCAAGCAATTCTCCTGCCTCAGCCTCTCGAGTAGCTGGGATTACAGGCACCCGCCACCATGCCTGGCTAATTTTTTTATTTTTAGTAGAGATGGGGTTTCACCATGTTGGTCAGGCAGGTCTCAAACTCCTGACCTCAGGTGATCCACCCACCTCAGTCTCCCAAAGTGCTGGGATTACAGGCATGAGCCACTGCACCTGGCAACAAATCTTTAACAATACTTGCAACTGACTCTCCAATCATGACCTGCTGCACCTTACAATTTTTTTATTTTTTAAACCCAAGTGCCTACAAAATCATGCACCGTATAATTTTATTTTTTTATTAATTTTTTTTTTTGAGATGGAGTCTCACTCTGTCAACCCAGGCTGGAGTGCAGTAGTGCAACCTTGGCTCACTGCAACCTCCGCCTCCCGGGTTCCAGCAATTCTCTTGCCTCAGCCTCCTGAGCAGCTGGGATTACAGGCACGTGCCACCACACCCAGCTCATTTTTGTATTTTTTGGAGTTTCGCCGTGTTGGCCAGGCTGGTCACGACCTCCTGAACTGAAGTGATCAGCCCACTTTGGCCTCCCAAAGTGCTGGAATTACAGGCATGAGCCACCGCACCCAGCCTTCCATACAATTTTATTAGAATGTAGCATTTATCCTTAATTCTACAGTAGGGGTTGGCCAACTACGGCCATGGGCCAAATCCAGCCCACTGCTTCTTATTGTTAATAAGTTTCATCGGTAAACAGCCACACCCATTCATTTATGTATTGTCTGTGGCTGCTTTTGTGCTACAAATAGCAGAGCTGAGTGCTTGTCACAGAAACCCAAGAGACCACAAAGATGAAAATATTAACTGGGCGCGGTGGCTCACAGCTATAATCCCAGCACTTTGGAAGGCCAAGGCAGGAGGATCACCTGAGGTCAGGAGTCCAAGACCAGCCCAGTACACATGGTGAAACCCCATCTCTACTAAAAATACAAAAATTAGCCAGGTGTGGTGGTGCCTGCCTGTCATCCCAGCTACTCGGGAGTGAGCTGGGAGCTACTGAGGCAGGAGAATTGCTTGAACCCGGGAGGCAGAGGTTGCAGTGAGCCAGGACTTCACCACTGCACTCCAGCCTGGGCAACAGAGTGAAAGCCCGTCTCAAAAATGAAAAAAACGGAAAAGAGAAGACAACACAACACAACAACACAACACAACACAACACTCTGGCTCTTTACAGAACAAGATGGCTGACCCCTGGTCCACACCATTAAGGCAAAGGCAATGTCAGTTTTTATGTTTGTTTGTTTTTGAAATGAAGTTTCACTCTTTTTGCCCAGGCTGGAGTGCAATGGCACGATCTCGGCTCACTGCAACCTCCACCTCCCAGGTTGAAGCGATTCTCCTGCCTCAGCCTCCTGTGTAGTTAGGATTACAGGTGCACACCACCACACCCAACTGATTTTTGTATTTTTAGTACAGACGGGGAGTTGGCCAGGCTGGTCTCAAACTCCTGGCCTCAGGTGATCCACCCGCCTGGGCCTCCCAAAGTGCTGGGATTACAGGCATGAGCCACCACGCCTGGCCAGTTTGTTTTCTTTTTATGGGAAGGGGTGGATATCAAAATGTATCTTGCAACACCTGCCCCCTTCCAGCCTCCTCGTGATGGGGTTTCGGTCTCGGCTGCCCACTCACCTGTGAGCTCAGCCGACACAATTGTGCCATAGGCAGCCAGGGAGATGCCGTGCTCCTGCAGCCTTGCCCGGATCCCTCGCTGCAACAGCTCCTCCTCCACTCCCAGGCTCAGCGTCTGGAGGGGTCGCAGCAGAAAGTGCAGCTGGAAATGTACGAGGACACTGGAGTTCCCATCCCTAGAGGTATGGAGGAGAGGCCCTTGGAGCGGGAGGGGCTCCTCCCTGATGGAATCGTCTGGAATCTTCTAGAATCTTCCAAACTTTTCTGGAATCCTCCAGAAACTCCCAGATGTCCACCAAGTTTCCTTCACCCAATGGAAGCTCCAACTCACCTGTAATTTAGCACCGTGCAACCCACGCAGCTTGCCTCTAACTCTGTCTTCTGAAAACTACTTACAAACTGCAATAGAAACAAGAACATCAAATGTTGAGACCCACAGCATGGGCACCCCGGCACTGCAGAGGCCTGTCAGGTGTTGGAGGGAGCTGGAGAAGGGGTAGCTTCCATGAGAAAGCATTTCCTTTTATTTATTATTTTAAATTTTTAAATTTTTATCTGTATGTATGTATGAATTTATTTATTTATTTTGAGAGAGTCTTGCTCTGTCGCCCAGGCTGGAGTACAGTAGCGCAATCTCTGCTCACTGCAACCTCCGCCTCCCGGGTTCAGTGATTCTGCTGCCTCAGTCTCCCAAGTAGCTGGGATTACAGGTGCCCGCCACCATGCCCACCTAATTTTTTGTATTTTTAGTAGAAATGGGGTTTCACTATGTTGGCCAGGCTGGTCTCGAATTCCTGACCTCGTGATCCACCTGCCTGGGCGTCCCACAGTGCTGGGATTACAGTTGTGAGCCACCACGCCCAGACTTATGTTTTATTTTTAAATTTTTTATTGTTATTATTATTTTGAGACAGAGTCTTGCTCTGTCGCCTGGGGTGGAGTGCAGTGGCACGATCTCGACTCATTGCAACTTCTGCCTCCCAGGTTCAAGCAATTCTCCTGCCTCAGCCTCCCAAGTAGCTGGGATTACAGGCACACACCACCATGCCTGGCTAATTTTTTGTATTTTTTAGTAGGGACAGGGTTTCACTATGTTGGCCAGGCTGGTCTTGAACTCCTGACCTCGTGATCTGCCCACCTCGGCCTCCCAAATTAGCCGGGCATGGTGGTGTGTGCCTGCAGTCCCAGCTACTCGGGAGGCTGAGGTGGGAGGATTGCTTGAGCCCAGGAGGCGTTACAGGCGTGAGCCACCGCGCCCAGCCTACACCGTGTTATCTTTTCCCTTTTCCTGCTTTCTGGGGATGCCTCATTTTACATTCCCCTGGGCTGGGTGCGGTGGCTCACGCCTGTCATCCCAGCACTTTGGGAGGCCGAGGAGGGTGGATCACTTGAGGTCAAGAGTTCAAGACCAGCCTGGCCAACATGGTGAAATTCCATCTCTACAAAAAATACAAAAATTAGCTAGGTTTGGTGGTGGGTGCCTATAACCCTGGCTACTCAGGAGGCTGAGACAGGAGAATCGCTTGAACCCGGGAGGCAGAGGTTGCAGTGAGCCACGATCCTGCCACTGCACTCCAGCCTGGGCAACAGAGCAAGACTCTGTCTCAAAAAACTAAAATCAAACACATTCCCCCAGCTATGCATGAGGGCTCTGATTCCCATTTAGAATAAAATGCAAAACTCTAAATGTGGCGGGTCGGGTATGGCAACTCACGCCTGTAATCCCAGCACTTTGGGAGGCCGTGGAGGGAGGATCATTTGAGGTCAGGAGTTCAAGACCATCCTGTCCTACATGGTGAAACCCCGTCTCTACTAAAAATACAAAAAGCAGCTGGACGTGGTGGTGTACACCTGTAATCCCAGCTACTTGGGAGGCTGAGGCAGGAGAATCACTTGAACCTGAGCAGCGGAGGTTGCAGTGAGCCGAGATCATTCCACTGCACTCCAGCCTGGGCGACAGAGTAAGACTCCGTCTCAAACAAACAAACAAACAAACAAACAAACAAAACCTCTAAATGTGACCTAAAGTCCCATATGAGTATGTCCCCAGTGGATACGGCTCTGCCTTGCAGGTACCTGCCTTGGCCACCTAGCCTCGTCTTGCCCGCCCCATGGCCTGGCGTCCCGGTCTCACAGCCTCCACCTCAGCCTCGTTGCCTGTGGCCTGCCTCCCTCCCACATGGAAAGCAGCTCCAGGTCAAAGCCCCCGGCCACCCGCTCTTCCTCCCTAGCCTCCAAACACAGACCACCCTCACCAGTGCCTCCAGAGTGGGCGTCAACGTGCGGTGATAGTCCGAGGTCTCCCGCAGCAAACTGCTGGCCCACCGGATTCCCCGCAGCTCGGCCGTGTGGTCCACGTGGACGCCCTGTGTGGAGAGGAAGGCTGGGGACGAGACCAGGGCCCGTGAGAGAGCCCACTTTTGGGGGCTCAGGGTTCCACTCAGCTGCCACCCGGGCCCCGCCGTATCCGCACCCACACCCCCTGGTGGTCACTCCTGACACACAGTGGGGTGGCCAACACCCCTCTGTTTGCCCTGAATAGCTACTCACAGGGCTCTCCCTCAATTCCCAAAAGCATCCTGGTTTGGAGCTGAATTCTACCACAGCCACCCACCCGGAGGTCCCCAGGTACAGCACAAGGTGGATGAGCGTCAAGTTTGAGCCCCAGACGCCCCCGCGTTTTCCTCGAAGGCAGGAAGAGGTCCTGCTCATGCCTGTCTCCCATGCAGTGCCTGGCCCAGGATCCGAGCTGACTTCAGGGAGTAACCGCTGGAATGGCATCAGGGATGGTGAAATGACAGTCCCCACCTCCTACTGCAGGGGCATGAGCACAGCCAGAGGCCGTCAGGACTCTCCGGCCACAGTCCCATGAGGTCATCTTCAAAAACCACTGGTTGGTTTGTGTTTGTTTGTTTGAGACAGAGTCTCGCTCTGTCACCCAGGCTGGAGTGCAGTGGCGTGATCTCGGCTCACTGCAAGCTCCACCTCCCGGGTTCATGCCATTCTCCTGCCTCAGCCTCCCAGGTAGCTGGGACTACAGGTGCCTGCCATCACCACGCCCGGCTAATTTTTTTTGTATTTTCAGTAGAGACAGGGTTTCACTGTGTTAACCAGGATGGTCTCTATCTCCTGACCTTGTGATCTGCCCTCCTCGGTCTCCCAAAGTGCTGGGATTACAGATGTGAGCCACCACGCCCAGCCTGTTTGTTTTCAGACAGAGTTTTGCTCTTGTTGCCCATGCTGGAGTGCAATGGCATGATCTCACCTCACCATAACCTCTGCCTCCCGGGTTCAAGCGATTCTCTACCGCCTCAACCTCCGGAGTAGCTGAGATTACAGGCATGCACCACCATGCCCAGCTAGTAGGGACGGGGTTTCTCCATGTTGGTCAGGCTAGTCTCAAACTCCCCACCTCAGATGATCCGCCAGCCTTGGCTTCCCAACGCGCTGGGATTAACAGGCATGAGCCACCGCGCCCAGCCTTGTTTGTTTTGAGATAGGGTCTCACTCTGTCACCCAGGCTGGAGTGCAGTGGTGTTTTCTCGGCTCGCTGCAACCTCCGTCTCCCGGGTTCAAGTGATCCTCCTGCCTCAGCCTCCTGCCTCAGCCTTCTCAGTAGCTGGGATTACAGGCGTGGACCCCCACACCTAGCTAGTTTTTTTGTATTTTTAATTGAGAGTGGGTTTCACCATGTTGGCCAGGCTGGTCTGGAACTCCTGACCTCAGGCGATCCACCCGCCTTGGCCTCCCCAAGTGCTGAGATTACAGGCGTGAGCCACTGCACCCAGCCTTAATTTTTGTATTTTTAGTAGAGATGGGGTTTCGCCACGTTGGCCAGGCTGGTCGGGAACTCCTGACCTCAGGTGATCTGCCCGCCTCAGCCTCCCAAAGTGCTGGGATGACAGGCGTGAGCCACCACGCCCGGCAGAAAGCACTGGTTTTTAGCTGTTGGCTATGTTGTGTCCAAAGTACAGCAAAAATAATAGTCATAAAAAATTCCTATGCTGATTCAAGCAGCAGAAGAAAAAAATCTAAATAAAAACGAGAGCAACCACAGAAACCATGAGAGCACGAGTTTTGGTCAAAAATACGTTAAAACTACCAGAAGTGCCAGGCGCGGTGGCTCACGCTTGTAATCCCAGCACTTTGGGAGGCCGAGGCGGGCGGATCACAAGGTCAGGAGATCGAGACCACAGTGAAACCCCGTCTCTACTAAAAAAATACAAGGCGGACTTGCATGAAGGGACATCCACTGCATGACCCAGCATAGAGGAGACCCTCTCAAAAAAAAAAAAAAAATACCAAAATGGCCGTAATTACATTTAAACTATGCAAATAGCAACCGTGTAAACCGTGAAAGCTGGGTCCCAATTCCGTTTATCCTAAATGGAGAGATATGCTAGATGGGTATTTACATACCCATATATTCAGTAGATAGAAAATTCTGAACCAGTTCTAAAAACGGTATGTTTTCTCGTTCAAGAAACTAAAAATAAAGAAACACAAGCACCCTGGTGGGCGGACTGAATTGCCCCGCCTGTGTCCCAACCTCACTCTGTTTCTACTCTAAACAACTGCAGATTCAGGAAGTTGCAGAAATAGTTCCGAACGTCTCCCGCTCTCCACTCAGCCTCTCCTGACATCTCCAACTAAAATGGTGAGCTGTTTGGGAAGGGCTGAATTCTCATTTTTATTTTTTAAAATGTTTTTTTTTTTTTTGAGACAGGGTCTCTATTGTTCGGGCTTCAGTACGGTGGCGCAATCACAGCTCACTGCAGCCTGGACCTCCTGGGCTCAGGTGATCCTCCTGCCTCAGCCTCCCAAGTAGCTGGGACCACAGGCGCCCACCATCACGCCTGGTTGGCTGGCTTTCTCTCTCTTTCTTTGACGGAGTCTCACACTCTGTTGTCAGGCTGGGATGCAGTGGCACGATCTTGGCTCACTGCAACCTCTGCGTCCTGGCTTCAAGCGATTCCCTTGCCTTAGCTTCCCGAGTAGCTACGACTACAGGCACGTGCCACCAGGCCCAACGAATGCTTTTTGTATTTTAGAAGAGACGGGGTTTCACCGTGTTGGCCAGAATGGTCTCAATCTCCTGACCTCATGATCCGTCAGATCCGGCCTCCCAGAGTGCTGGGATTACAGGCAGGAGCCACCGCGCCCGGCTTTTTTCTTTTCTTTCCTTTTTGGACACATGATCTCCCTCTGTTGGCCAGGTTGGAGTGCAGTGGCACGATCTCGGCTCACTGCAACCTCCACTTCCCGGGTTCAAGCAATTCTCCAGCCTCAGCTTCCCGCGTAGCTGGGATTACAGGTGCACACCAGTCTGCCCAGCTAATTTTTGTATTTTTAGTAAAGACAGGGTTTCACCATGTTGGCCAGGCTGGTCTCAAACTTCTGACCTCATGATCTGCCTGCGTCGGCCTCCCAAAGTGCTGGGATTACGGGGGTGAGCCACCATGCCCGGCCCTGGCTAATTTTTTGTAGAAACAGGGTTTCACCATGTTACTGTGTCCGAAATTGGTGGGTTCTTGGTCTCACTGACTTCAACAACGAAGCTGCAGACCCTCGCGGTGAGTGCTACAGTTCCTAAAGATGGCGTGTCCGGAGTTTGTTCTTTCTGATGTTCGGACGTGTTCAGAATTTCTTACTTCTGGTGGGTTCGTGGTGTCACTCGCTTGAGGAGTGAAGCTGCAGACCTTCGCGGTGAGTGTTACAGCTCTTAAGGTGCCCTGTCTGGAGTTGTTCATTCCTCCCGGTGGGTTTGTGGTCTTGCTAGCCTCAGGAGTGAAGCTGCAGACCCTTGCAGTGTTACAGCTCATAAAGACAGTATGGAACCAGAAAACCAGCAGCAGCAAGATTTATTGCAACAAGCAAAAGAACAAACCTTCCACAGTGCAGAAGACCGGAATGGGTTGCTGCTGCTAGCCCGAGCAGCCTGCTTTTATTCCCTTATCTGGCTCCACCCACATCCTGCTGATTGGTCCACTTTACAGAGAGCTGATTGGCCCATTTTACAGAGGGCTGATTGGTCCATTTTACAGAGAGCCGGCCAGGCGCGGTGGCTCAGGCTTGTAATCCCAGCACTTTGGGAGGCCGAGGCGGGCGGATCACGAGGTCAGGAGATCGAGACCACGGTGAAACCCCGTCTCTACTAAAAATACAAAAAATTAGCCGGGCGTGGTGGCGGGCGCCTGTAGTCCCAGCTACTCGGAGAGGCTGAGGCAGGAGAATGGCGTGAACCCAGGAGGCGGAGCTTGCAGTGAGCCGAGATTGCGCCACTGCACTCCAGCCTGGGCGACAGAGCGAGACTCCGTCTCAAAAAAAAAATAAATAAATAAATAAAAACAAAAAAAAAATACAGAGAGCTGATTGCTCCGTTTTGACAGGGTGCTGATCGGTGCATTTACAATCCCTGAACCAGACACAAAGTGCTGATTGGTGCATTTACAATCCTTTAGCTAGACACAGAAGTTCTCCAAATCCCCACTAGATTAGCTAGACACAGAGCACTGATTGGTGTGTTTACAAACCTTGAGCTAGACACAGGGTGCTGATTGGTGCATTTACAAACCTTTAGCTAGAGGTAAAAGTTCTCCAAGTCCCCACTAGATTCGCTAGACACAGAGTGCTGATTGGTGCATTCACTAAACCCAAGCTAGACACACAGTGCTGATTGGTGCATATACAATCCTCCAGCTAGACATAAAAGTTCTCCAAGTTCCCACTCCACTCAGGAGCCCAGCTGGCTTCTCCCTGCCCGGCTAATTTTTTGCATTTTTTGTAGAGACAGGGTTTCGCCATGTTACCAGGCTGAACTGGAACTCCTGGGCTCAAGCAATCCTCCCGTTTCAGCCTCCCAGAGTGTTGTGATTACAGGCGGGAGCCACCACACCTGGCCTTAAGTGCTTCTTGAAAGACTTCCTGGTGGGGCGCCGTGGCTCAGGCCTGTAATCCCAGCACTTTTGGAGGCCAAGGCAGGTGGATCACTTGAGGTCAGGAGTTCGAAACCATCCTGGCCAACATGGCAAAACCCCATCTCTACTAAAAATACAGAAATTAGCTGGGCATGGTGGCACACACCTGTAATCTCAGCTACCCAGGAGGCTGAGGCAGGAGAATTGCTTGAACCTGGGTGGTGGAGGTTGCAATGAGCTGAGATCGTGCCATTGCACTCTGTCACGCCTGGGAGACAGACAGTGAGACTATCTCAAAAGAAAAAAAAAAAAAAGACTTCCTTTCAGGGGGGTCCTGATGGAAATTATATTTATCTGTTGTTCCCAAAATGTATTTGTTACAATGCAGATGAGAAACTCTGCCCCGCCCCTGCCTCTCACTAGTGTGAGGACGGACACACACACACACATCCATGCACACATAGATACATACGCAGACACACACATGCATGCACAAACGCATGCAAATGAACACGTGTTTACCATGCAGTCATGCACACACAAACACACTCACACGAGGAATCCAAATTGTATTGCACTTGGTACCCACGGCCACTAGAGGGCCTCAGTCAAACGTGTCTGGCTCTGGGAGTTTCCAGAAGTTCCACAAATATTTAAAAAAAAAAAAAAAAAAAAGGATTCTCATAGGATCGTGAACTTACTATTTCGCCACACAAGAGCATTTCTCCCCAAATTGCTGTTTATTATCATCATTTAAATGTTAAAATTAACTTTTTTTTTTTTTTTTGAGATGGAATCGCTCTGTCACCCAGGCTGGAACGCAAGGGCATGATCTCGGCTCACCGCAAACTCTGCCTCCTCCTGGGTTCAAGCAATTCTCCTGCCTCAGCCTCCCAAGTAGCTGGGATAACAGGCGTGCACCACCATACCCAGCTATTTTCTTTCTCTTTCTCTTTCTTTCTTTCTTTCTTTTTTAGTAGAGATGGGGTTTCACCATGTTGGTCAGGGTGGTCTCGAACTCCTCACCTCATGATCTGCTCACTTCAGCCTCCCAAAATGTTGAGATTACAGGTGTGAGCCACTGCATCCGGCCTTATTTTTTATTTATTTATTTTTTTTTGAGATGGAGTCTCACTCTGTCACCCAGGCTGGAGTGCAGTGGTGCGATCTCAGCTCACTGCAACCTCCATCTCCCGGGTTCAAGCCACTCTCCTGCCTCAGCCTCCTGAGTAGCTGGGACTACAAGCACCACCACGCCTGGGTAATTTTTTGTATTTTCTGTAGATGGAGGGCTTTACCATATTGCCCAGGCTATTCTCAAACTCCTGGGCTCCGATGGTCCTCCCGCCTCAGCCTCCCAAAGTGCTGGAATTACAGGCGTGAGCCACCACTCCCAACCCAATTGCTCCGCTTTATAAAAATACTTTTGGGTCTGGGCTCGGTGGCTCATGCCTGTAATCCCAGCACTTTGGGAGCCCGAGGCGGGCAGATCATGAGGTCAGGAGATCGAGACCATCCTAGCTAATACGGTGAAACCCCGTCACTACTAAAAATACAAAAAATTAGCTGGGCGTGGTGGCGGGCGCCTGTAGTCCCAGCTACTGAGGGAGGCTGAGGCAGGAGAATGGTGTGAACCCGGGAGGCGGAGCTTGCAGTGAGCCGAGATCGCGCCACTGTACTCCAGCCTGGGTGACAGAGCGAGACTCCGTCTCAAAAAAAAAAAAATACTTTTGCGTATTTTGCTGATTTGCCAAAATTTAAAACAAGGTCATTTCCTTATCTCTGTTTCTCTGTCACCCCAGCTGTGAAAACTTCCTTTGGGAGCTTCTTTAATCGGGAAAACTGACACACGCAGGAACTCATCTGCTCCACTCCCCGCCCACCCGCCTGACCTAGGGCAGCCTTCATTTCCACGCCTAGACTAACTGCCCTTTGATTCTAAGATGGCCGTGGAGACACCATCAAGTCACTTCCCGGTGACTGCACACGTCCCTTGTTTTGTGAACCCAGCCAATCCCACAGCCACTTACCCAAAAGGACTCCCAGGGTGAGGACGACAAGGCTGGTGGCCACCACGCTAATGGTGACCACTCGACAGCACGCGGCATCCGGAGCAGAGACTTCCTTGGTTGTCCTGGGCACGAGGTGTACGTCAGCCACAGTGGGCTCCATGGCTCAGAGACACGCAGACAGCAAGCTGGATGCTACACAGCAAGACAGAAACATGGGGTCAGAGGCTGTAGGTGCTTCTCTTCCCATAAGCAAGGGTTGCAACTGTGCCCTTAAAAATGGCCGGGCGCGGTGGCTCACGCCTGTAATCCCAGCACTTTGGGAGGCTGAGGCGGGCGGATCATTTGAGGTCAGGAGTTCCAGATCAGCCCGGCCAACATGGTGAAACCCCATCTCTACTAAAAATACAAAATTAGCCAGGCATGTTGGTGCACACCTGTAATCCAGCTACCCAGGAGGCTGAGGCAGGAGAATCGCTTGAACCCAGGAGGCAGAGGCTGCACTGAGCCGAGATCGCGCTTCTGCACTCCAGCCTGGGTGACAGAGCGAGACTAAAAAAAAACAAAAAACCGGATGCGGTACCTCATGCCTGTAATCCCAGCACTTTGGGAGGCCAAGGTGGGTGAATCACTTGAGGTCAAGAGTTTGAGACCAGCTTGGCCAACATGGTGAAACCCCGTCTCTACTAAAAATACAAAAAATTAGTCAGGCGTTGTGGTGGGCGCCTGTAATCCCAGCTACTCAGGAGGCTGAGGCAGGAGAATCGCTTGAACCTGGGAGGCAGAGGTTGCAGGGAGCTGAGATCACGCCACCGCACTCCAGCCTGGCGACAGAGCGAGACGCCGTCTCAGAAAAAAAAAAAAAAAAAGGTGGAACGTGACTGCTGGCTGGGCCGCTGCGTGAGGGTGAGGGGCTCCCGTGGGTCGCTGTGGTCCATTGCTAGAAAGAGTAAGTCTGAGGTTCCCACAGCTGCTGCAACAAAGGACCCCACGCTTGGGGGCTTAGAGGAACACTGAGTTATTGGCAAGGCGTGGTGGCTCACACCTGTAATCCCAGCATTTGGGGAGGCTGAGGCGGGAGGATTGCTTGAGTCCAGGAGTTTGAGACCAGCCTGGGCAATATAGTGAGACCCCCATCTCCACAAAAAAATAAGCAAAAATTAGCCAGATGTGGTGGCTCATGCCTGTGATCCTAGCAACTCAGGAGGCTGAGGCAGGAGGATCGCTTGAGCCCAGCAGGTGGAGGCTGCAGTGAGCTGTGATTGTGCCACTGTACTCCAGCATGGATGACAGAGCCAGACCCTGTCTCAGAAAATTTTAAAATGGAATACTGATTTATTATCTCACAGTTCTGAAAGTCAGAGGTCTGAGATCCATCTCATAGGGCTCACCGTCAAGCTGTGGGCAGGCCTGGGCCCTTCTGGGGGATCCAAGGGAGAATCCGTTTTCCACCTTTCCCAGCGTCTCAAGCCTCAGCGCCCCTTCCTCCCCCTTCACAGCCACGGTGCGGCCTCTTCCAGTCTCTCTCTGACTGTCATCCTCCCGCCTCCTTTTTTTTTGAGACAGGGTCTTTCTCTGTTGCCCAGGCTGGAGTGCAGTGGTGTGATCACAGCTCACTGCAGCCTCCACCTCCTGGGCTCAAGCGATCCTCCCACCTCCGCCTCCTAGTAGCTGGGGCCACATGCGTGTGCCACTACGCCCGGCTAATTTATTTTTTTGTAGAGAGGGGGTCTTCCTATGTTGCCCAAGCTGGTTTCAAACTCCTGACCTCATGCGATCCTCCCACCTGGGCCTCCCAAAGTGCTGGGATGACAGGCGTGAACCACCGCGCTGGCAGCAGTAAATATTTTCATGCTCACAAGGCAGTGAGGACTGTGTCCCTTCACTCTCCCATTGTCACGCTAAAGCAGCCGACCATGTGTAAAGAATTAGACACAACTATGTTCTCGTCACACTTTATGGACACTAAAATTCAAATCCTGGCTGGGCACAGTGGCTCACGCCTGTAACCCTATCTTTGGTTTTTTTTTTTTTTTTGAGATGGAGTTTCGCTCTGTCGCCCAGGCTGGAGTGCAGTGGCACAATCTCGGCTCACTGCAAGCTCCGCCTCCCGGGTTCACGCCATTCTCCTGCCTCAGCCTCTCCGAGTAGCTGCGACTACAGGCGCCCGCCACCACGCCCGGCTAATTTTTTGTATTTTTAGTAGAGACGGGGTTTCACCGTGTTAGCCAGGATGATGTCAATCTCCTGATCTCCTGATCCGCCCGCCTCAGCCTCCCAAAGTGCTGGGATTACAGGCATGAGCCACCGCTCCCGGCCAATCCCATCTCCTTAGGAGGCCGTGGCAGGACAATCGCTTGAGTCCAGGAGTTTGAGACCAGCCTGGGCAACATAGCAAGACCGCATGTCGACAGAAAATAAAAATTAAATTAGCCAGGTGTGGTGGGGCACGTATCTGTGATCCCAGCTACTCAGGAGGCTGAGGTGGGAGGACTGCTTGAGCCCAGGAGGTTGAGGCTGCAAGGACCTGTGATCACACCACTGCACTCCAGCCTGGGTGATGGGGCGACACCCAGTCTCTAGTAATAATAATAAAATGAAAAAATAATTCTGCAGACCAGATCTGGCTCTGGCTCACAGGATGTTGTTTCCTGACCCCTGGAATAGATACGTAATCTTTTTTTATTTTTTAGAGACAAGGTCTTGCTCTGTCACCCAGGCTGGAGTGCAGTGGTGCTATCATAGCTCACTGCAGCCTCTACCTCCCAGGCTCAAACGATCCTCCTGCCTTAGATTCCAGAGTAGCTAGGACCACAGGCATGCCACCACACCCGGCTAATTTTTTTGTATTTTTAGTGGAGACGGGGTTTCACTGTGTTAGCCAGGATGGTCTCAATCTCCTGACTTCGTGATCCATCTGCCTCGGCCTCTCAAAGTGCTGGGATTACAGGCATGAGCCACCGTGCCCAGCCACACCCAGCTAATTTTTGTGCTTTCAGTAGAGATGGGGTTTCGCCATGTTGGCCAGGTTGGTCTCGAATTCCTGACCCCAGCTGATCTGCTCGCCTCGGCCTTCCAAAGTGCTGGGATTACAGGCGGGAGCCACCACACCCGGTTCTCTAGCTTACATTCTTTTACGTTCGTGAGACCCCAACAGACCTTAACCTCAAACTCTGCATGTTCTCAGCCTGCAGGGACGCCTTTCTCTGCAGAGGGGGTGAATCACCTCCACATTGTCTGCAAAGGTGGATCTCATTGCCTCCCCTCCACCTCAGCTCCTCTGGGATGCTGGGTCTCCTGCGTGGGTGGAGAATGATTCATGCCTGGGCTCCAACACTTTTCCCCATTAGAAACCCACAGAAAAGGAAGCTGGGGGAACAATGCCATTCTGTTTCCCCGGGTGGGGTCCCCTGGACGTGCCCACGTGGCCGAGGGCTTCTCTGGAGGGAGTGGAGTTGCTCTGGACGCCCGTGGGGATGAAAACCAGGCCTGGGTGGGCAGATAAGATACAGAACACCGCATGGAGCTTGAGTTTCAGACAATCAAACATCCTTTTATAGCCTAAGTGTGTCCCTGGGATGGTTCACTCTATGCAATACCTTGGCCGGGCTTTGGTTCTTTGGTCAAAGATTATTCTAGCTGTTGCTGTGAAGGTAATTTTTAGATACAATTAACATCTATTTATTTATTTTTATTGTTTTGAGATGGGGGGGTGTCTCACTGTGTCCCCCAGGCTGGAGTGCAGTGGTGTGATCATAGCTCACTGCAGCCTCGACCTCCTGGGCTCAAGCGATCCTCCCACCTCAGCCTCTGGAGTGACTAAAATATGGATGTGGCCCACTATGCCAGCTAAGTTAAAACATTTCTTTGTAGAGTCAGGGTGCAGTGGCTCACGCCTGTAATCCCAGCACCTTGGGAGGCCGAGACAGGAGGATCACCGGAGCCCAGAGCTCAAGACCAGCCTGGGTCATGTAGGGAGACCCTGCCTCTAAGAAAATTTTAAAAATCGTAATTTTTTTTTAGAGACGGGGTCTTGCTATGTTGCCCAGGCTGGTCTGGAACTACTGGCTTCAAGCCATCTTCCTGCCTCAGCCTCTCAAAGTGCTGGGAACCATTGCACTCACCCAGCCCAATTAACTTCTCTTTTTTTTTTTTAGGTGGAATCTAGCTCTGTCACCCAGGCTGGAGTGCAGTGGTGCAATCTCGGCTCACTGCAAACTGCCTCCCAGGTTCAAGCAATTCTTCTGCCTTAGCTTCCCAAGTAGCTGGGATTACAGGTGCCTGTCACCATGCCTGGCTAATTTTTGTATTTTTAGTAGAGACGGGGTCTTGCATGTTGGCCAGGCTGGTGTGGAACTCCTGATCTCAGGCGATCCACCTGCCTCAGCCTCCCAAAGGGCTGAGATTACAGGCATGAGCCACTGCGCCCAGCCCAATTAGCATTTAAATCAGTAGATATTAAATAAAGCAGGTGACCCTCCATAATGTGGTGGGCCTCACCCAGTCAGTTGAAGGCCTTAAAAGCCTGAGCTTCCCCAAGAGGAAAGAAATCTGCCTCCAGATAGCCTTTGGGCTTGAGACTGCAGCATCAGCTCTTCCCTAGGTCTCTGGCCTGCCCTGCAGATTCCAGACCTGCAGCCCCTCAATGGTATGAGCCAAATCCTTAAAATAAATCTCGATCTGTGTGTGTGTACATAGGTGTGTGTGCATCTGTGTGCATGTATTTGTGCATGTGTGCATCTGTGTATGTGTGTGCATGTGTGGATGTGTGCATTTGTGTATGTGTGTGCATCTGTGTGCATTGCATGTGTGCGTTTGTGTGTGCATGTGTGCATCTGTGTGTGCATGTGTGGACGTGTGCGTTTGTGTGTGCATGTGTGTGCATCTGTGTGTGCATGTGTGCGTTTGTGTGTGCATGTGCGCATCTGTGTATGTGTGCATGTGTGGGTCTGTGTGTGTGTGTGTGCATGTGCGTCTGTGTGTGCATCTGTGCGTATATGTCTGTGTATCCACTCAATTGGTCCTGTTTCTCTGGAGAATTCTGTCTCTAATCTGTATTTTAGTATAAGTATGTCTCTCTTGTTCAAAATTTAGGACATTCTCCTACTAAAAAAATGTTTTGGCC
>NW_026652290.1:96874675-96891094 GCF_009828535.3 Hylobates moloch
GTGGTGGCTCATGCCTGTAATACCAGCACTTTGGGAGGCTGAGGCAGAAGGAATGCTTGAGCCCAGGATGTTGAGACCAGCCTGGGCAACACAGTGAGACTCCATCTCAAATACATACATACATACATACATACATATATACATACATACATATATACATATATACATACATACAGTAAAGAAAGAAAGTACGAGGAACTGACATATGCAGGACTGAAATGTGAGCCGTGAGAGCCGGTGGCCAGTAACAATAGAGCCAAGAACCCCAGCGACAGCAACTGTGGGACACACCTGAACTGTCTCCAAGCAGAAATGACCAGCATGCGGATAGCCAGGAGTGGGGATCTGTGAACAGAAAGGGACTCAGGAGAAGCCAGCGTGAGGGGGCCACCCACCCACAGCCACTCCAGCTTCTCGGGTTCTGGGCACACTGGGCCAGACACGGGCTGGTGTGCCTCTGCCCCGGCGCGACCCTGCCTGGCCCTCCTTGGAGGCCAGAGAAATTGCATCCTAGCAGCTGGCAGGCCTGGTGGAGAGCAGGCAGAAATCAGGCGGCAGAATCTTCCTTTGAACCAAGCAAAGCTCAGAAAGAGCCTTGACTCCTCGGTCCAGAGAATCTGACAGTGTCTCTGGGTACGTTCCTAGAAATGCATCTTGGGGCCGGGCGCAGCGACTTACGCCTGTAATCCCAGCACTTTGGGAGGCCAAGGAGAGCGGATCATTTGAGGTCAGTTTGAGACCAGCCTGGCCAGCATGGTGAAACCCCATCTCTAGTAAAAATACAAAAATTAGCCAGGCTTGGGGGCGCATGCCTGTAGTCCCAGCTACTCAAGAGGCTGAGGCAGGAGAATCGCTTGAACCTGGCAGGCGGAGGTTGCAGTGAGCCAAGGTCATGCCACTGCACTTCAGCCTGGGCAACAGAACAAGACTCTGTCTCAAAAAGAAGAAAAAGAAATGACATCTCAGGTGGGTCCTGTGGCCACAGGATAATGACTCTGATATCCAGGTCCTAATCCCCAGAATCTGTAACTTTGGTGCCTTCCATGGCCAAGGGACTCTGTAAGTGGGACTGAGTGAAGGACATGGAGACGGGAGATAATCCTGATGATCTGGGGGGCCTCATATCCCCACAGTGTCCTCATGAGAGGAGGTGGGAGGGTGAGGGTCAGAGAGAGACTGGAAGAGGCTGTGCTGTGGCTGTGAAGGGAGAGGAAGGGGCCCCGAACAAGGGATGTGGGTGCCTCTAAGACGCTGGGAAAGGCGGGAACAGATTCTCGCCTAGAGCCCCCAGGAGGGACCAGCCCTGCCCACATCTTGACTTTGGCCCAGGGAGGCCCGTCTTGTTCCAGCAGCACCAGGAAGCCAACACAGGCTCCCCGGGGCAATGCTACTCGATGCCGGCTTCGGAGAGAGCCGAATGGTTTACTGGGCATCTGGCATCTGTACAGGAGGAGCACCCTGCAAATGGGAGCTGCCCAACTCATAATATCCAGATCCTCACTTCACCCTGAGACTTCCAGGAGTCCCAGCAAGGCAATGAAATTCTCCAGGCCTCAGTTTCCCCACATCATTGATCAGCTTTGTCCCTTCAGTTGTAATTTTTCTAGGGTATGTGTGGTGACAATGTCATTTTTATCTGCCCAGCATCCCTTTCTTCAACGAAGGTCCACTTCATCCCTGCTGTCCTGGTGGGATGGTCGATCATGGTGCTAGCTACCAGGTCTGCCAATCACAGTGTTTACTCTCTCTCTCTCCCCATCAGTGATTGGTCCACACTGAACACAAGCCTGCCAATCACAGCTTCCACTCCTCCATCTCCACCCAGTGATTGGTCCACACTAGACCCTGGCCTGCCAATCACAGTGCCCACCCCTCCATCCCCATCAGTGATTGGTCCACACTGGACCCTGACCTGGCAATCACAGTGCCCACCCCTCCATCCCCATCAGTGATGGACCCAAGAGGTTGCATATCACCCAAGCAGGCCATCAAGTTCTTTTGGATCCTTGAGATTCAACTTTATAAGACTGTCACTTTTTAAGACCAAAGTCTATAGAACAAGATCAGTTTCTTATGGTTCAACTAACAGAAGCAGAGACAGAGATGCCTTCTTCCCAGTGGGGCTCCTAAACTGCCATGTGTAGACGTGGGGCCATTGGCCGCTATCTTGGTGGCCAACAGAAGGAAAGGATGAGGTCGATGTCGTGGAGGAAGAGACCAGAAGGGGACAGAGTGGGGGGCAGGAGTCTTCACCAGGGAAGGACCTCAGCAGACACCAGAGTCAGGCACAGCCCTGCCCAGTGCCAGCTCCTCCACGGGAACTGTTTAGTCATGGAGCCAAGTTCTGCACCAGCTGGTGCCAGGATATATAGTTTGTGAACAAATGGAAGCAGAAAGCAGGAACTTCTACAAGGATGGTCCCTAAAGGAAATGCTCTTCGCCTCCTTTGCTGCTGTCTAGAGAAGAACACAAGACAATCAACACGACATCAGGCTTATCCACCGTATGCACTCAGCGCCCATCTCACCAAGGCCATAGAGGCTCATGGCCAAGGGGCCAGAGCCAGCCGGTGGTCAGAGGAGAAACCTTCCTCCAAGAACTTCTTCCAAGCCTGGTTAGGGGCACCCCAGAGACAACCAGAGCAACGCAGGGGCCTCAAACACGGTCTCTGGGTTTTTGAGGGGTGTTTTTGTTTTCTTCTTTTTTTTTTTTTTTTTTGAGAAGGAGTCTCGCTCTGTCTCCAGGCTGGAGTGCAGTGGCACAATCTCGGCTCACTGCAAGCTCTGCCTCCCCGGTTCAAGCGATCCTCTCGCCTCAGCCTCCCAAGTAGCTGGGACTACAGGCGCCCACCACCACACCCAGCTAATTTTTGTATTTTTAGTAGAGACAGGGTTTCACCATATTGGTCAGGCTGGTCTCGAACTCCTGACCTCAGGTGCCTCGGCCTCCCAAAGTGTGGGGATTATAGGTGTGAGCTACCGTGCCCTACCTCTATTGAAAAAAAAAAAAAAAAAAAAAAAAGATTGTTGAGGGAAATCAGCATGAAATTAATGGACAGGCAGGACTTTGAGCCTCTCCTTGTCACCGTGAATACAAGAAAAAGGAATCTTTGGTGCTGATAACTTGAGAAGCAGTGAAGTCGCGGAGGGGTCAGAGCTCTGTAGCTCGGGAAAATGTTATAAGGCATTGCCCAGATTTGCCCAATGTACAGAACCTTCTAGACTCCTCTCAACTCCTCAAGGATAGACACGAGCCTTCTTTACCTCACTGCCTTGCTCAGATCTCCCTGTAAAGTACTTTGCAAATAGTTGGTACAGATAAAAGCATTTGTTGCTTCAGTGAAAAGCTGACAAGTTTACTAAACAATAAATCAGCATGGTGTGTATCAGCTTCGCAAAAAGTTGGCTGAAAACCTCCAAGCTGCAACCTCCCAAGGCCACGTGTATGGCAAAGAAAGCAAAAGTTGGCCAGGCACTGTGGCTCATGCCTGTAATTCCAGCACCTTAAGAGGCTGAGGCGAGTGGATCTCTTGAGGTCAAGAGTTTGAGACCACCCTGGCCAACACGGCGAAACCCCGTCTCTACTAAAAATATGAAAATTAGCTGGGCATGGTGGCGCACGCCTGTAATCCCAGCACTTTGGGAGGCCAAAGTGGGAGGATCCCTTGAGGCCGGGCGTTTGAGTCCAGCCTGGCCAACATCACAAAACCCCAACTCTACTAAAAATACAAAAAATTAGCCAAGTGTGGTGGTGCGCCTGTAATCCCAGCTACTTGGGAGGCTGAGGCATGAGAATCACTTGAACCTGGGGGGCAGAGGTTGAAGTGAGCTCAGATTGCTCCACTGCACTCCAGCCTAGGTGACAGAGTGAGACTGTGTCTCAAAAACCAATAAATATATAAAAATAAAAAAAAGAAAGCAAAAGCTGAAGGCTGGATTCATCCTGGGTGAATTACCCATCTCGTTATAATGCAAAGTTCATTTAAAACCCAAGTTTCTGGCTGGGCGCGGTGGCTCACACCTGTAATCCCAGCACCTTGGGAGGCCAAGGAGGGAGGATCACTTGAGGCCAGGAGTTTAGACCAGCCTGAGGAACATAGCGAGACCCCATCTCCACAAACAATAAAAATAATTAGCCAGGCGTGGTGGTACACGCCTGTGGTTCCAGCTACTTTGGAGGCTGAGGCAGGAAGATCACTTGTACCCAGGAGGTCAAGGCTGAAGTGAACCATGATTGTGCCACTGCACTCCAGCATGGGTGATAGAGCAAGACTTTGTCTCAGGAAAAAATAAAATTTTTTAATTAAAAAATGTTTAGAATACCCATATTTCTAAATTGAAATAAATTCTTACTAAGCTGCAAAGTCCGTTTAGGGTTAAACAAAAAAAAAAAAAAGCCAAAACAAAATCATTTAGTGCTGGGCAGACCAAAAATAAAACCGGCCTGTTTCGATGAATCTTTCTCTTATCACTCAGATGCAATGGAGACAGTGGGTCTCAGACAAGCAGGCGTTTTAATTCGGAGAAAGGCAGAGAGAGAAGGTTCTGGAAGGTCCTTCACACTGTTAATCTCAGAGTACAAAATATCTTCTAGAGTTTTATTATCTTTTTTTCCAAAGACTGGGGGTGGGAGAGAATGAAATACACAGGTAGAAGGAGGGAAGCTAGCCCATTTCGAGAAACAAGAGTGGGGACGGAGGTTCACAGGTGACCCTGAGGTGGGAGGAAGCCGTTGACAAGAGGAGGCATCATTTATTTATTTTTTAAAGCAACGTAGGAGGGTAAGTTACCGGCCGGGTTTGAGAGATATGTGAGAATTCCCCCAGGCAAACCAAAAAGAAAAATGTGTAGCTATAAAACCAAAGAGATCAGTAGGAGGAGACTCGCCCGCCTGCGTTACAGGAAAAAGCTTCGAGAAGAATGGACGTGGGATCTCAGATCCGAACTGTGCACCAAGATACAGGGAAGAAAAAAGAAGGGGCCAGGCACAGTGGCTCACGCCTATAATCCCAGACTTTGGGAGGTCAAGGCAGGCAGATCACTTGATGTCAAGAGTTTGAGACCAGCCTGGCCTCCATCTCTACTAAAAATATAAAAATTAGCCGGGCGTGACGGCGGGCGCCTATAATCCCAGCTTGAACCCGGGAGGCGGAGGTTGCAGTGAGCCAAGATCGCACCAAAATTATGAACCATCAGCACTGGTATCTCCAAATTGAGCCTGAGGCTCACCCAGCTTCCAGCCCAACAGACGCCACTCTGCCGGCATCCTCTGGCCCAGGTGGGAGGCAGGAAGTCCGACTCATCCCAACGCGGTGGTGATGGGGCGAGAGTCCCTGTCATCCAGTGATTCAGTTTGCTTTGGGGTGACCAGTTGTCCTGGCCCTGGTTTGCTCAAGGCTATTCTAGTTTGGTTTTTTTTCTTGGTTTTGTTGTTGTTGTTTTTGAGACAGAGTCTTGCTCTGTCACCAGGCTGGAGTGCAGTGGCACGATGTTGGCTCACTGCAACCTCCACTTCCTGGGTTCAAGCGATTCTCCTGCCTCAGCCTCCCAGGTAGGTGAGATTATAGGTGCCCACCACCACATCCAGCTAAATTTTTTTTTCTTTTGTATTTTAGTAGAGACGGGGTTTTGCCGTGTTGCCCAGGGTAGTCACAAACACCTGAACTCAGGCAATCCGCCTGCCTCAGCCTCCCAAAGTGCTGGGATTACAGGCGTGAGCCACTGCACCCGGCAGCTATTCCAGTTTTAACCTGGAACCTGGGACATCTGGCCAACCTACCCACTTCCGTCTTCATCTGTCAGGAACCATCTGGAGCCGTGTGGGGGCCCCCAAGGAGGGACTAGGCAAGGACTTTGTGAGCAGAGCCTTGAGTGACAGTGAACGAGTGACCGACTGTGAACCAGGCAGGAGCCATGTCTGTTTCCAGCCTCCAGATCCTCCAGATGAGGTCAGCCGGGGAGAGTCTTGGTTCAGGGCCAGCGTGTCCTTAATGCCACTCTGAGACCTGCCAGTGTCTGTTTTCAAACAGGAGTGAGCTGTAGGCTCAGAGCCTTCGCAGAGGACATCCGGGGCCAGGGTGTAGGGTGACAGGAGGGAGGTATTGGCCTTGGGAGAAAAATTAAAGTGAGCTCCAAAAACCTCAGTCGTCAAGATACATAATATTGTCACGCATTTTTTTCTTTTTGAGATAGGGTCTGGCTCTGTCACCCAGGCCGAAGTACAGTGGTATGATCTCGGCTCACTGCAGCCTTGAACTCTTGGGCTCAAGTGATCCTCCTGCCTCAGCCTCCCGAGTAGATGGGACTACAAGTGCATGCCACCATGCTGGGTTAATTGTTTTTAAGTTTTTGTAGAGACGAGGTCTTGCTATGTTGTCCAGTCTGGGCTATATATATATATATATATATAGAGAGAGAGAGAGAGAGAGAGAGAGAGAGAGAGAGAAAGCAAAAGCAAAAGAAAGCAAAAGCTGAAGGCTGGATTCATCCTGGGTGAATTACCCATCTCATTATAAGCAAAGTCCATTTAAAACCCAAGTTTCTGGCTGGGCGCGGTGGCTCATACCTGTAATCCCAGCACCTTTGGAGGCCAAGCAGAGAGCATCACTTGAGGCCAGGAGTTTAGCCCAGCCTGAGCAACATAGCGAGACCCCCATCTCCACAAAAAATAAAAATAATTAGCCAGGCGTGGTAGAACCTGGAACCTGGGACATCTGGCCAACCTACCCACTTTTTTTTTTTTTTTCTTTTGAGACAGAGTCTCACTCTATCGTCCAGGCTGGAGTGCAGTGACATGATCTTGGCTCACTGCAAACTCCGCCTCCCAGGTTCACACCATTCTCCTGCCTCAGCCTCCTGAGTAACTGGGACTACAGGCTCCCGCCACTGCGCCTGGCTAATTTTTTGTATTTTTAGTAGACACAGGGTTTCACCGTGTTAGCCAGGATGTGTATATATTTTTTTTAAATGAAGTCTCTATCACCCAGGCTAGAGTGCAGTGGCACAATATCAGCTCACTGCAATCTCTGCCTCCTGGGTTCATGCAATTCTCCTGCCTCAGCCTCCCAAGTAGCTGGGATTACACTGGTGCCTGCCACCATGCCGGCTAATTTTTGTATTTTCAGTAGAGATGGGGTTTCACTATATTGCCCAGGCTGGTCTTGAACTCCTGACCTCAAGTGATCTGCCAGCCTTGGCCTCCCAAAGTGCTGGGATTACAGGCATGAGCCACTGCATTTGGCCATCCCCAGGTGAGTTTCTGATGAGATCACAGCCCAGCCAACATTCTGACTGCAGCCTTGTCAGACCCTGAGCAGAGGATCCAGCCAAACCATGCCCAGCCACCCAACCCACTGAAACCACAAAACCATGAGACAGTAAACAGGAGGTGTTTCAAGTTGCTACATTTGTGGTAATTTGCAGAAAACTAGGCCAGGTGCAGTGGCTCAGGTCTGTAATCCCAGCACTTTTGGAGGCTGTGGCAGGAGGATGGCTTGAGCCCAGGAGTTTGAGATCAGTGTGGGCAACATAATGAGAACCCATCTCTACAAAAAAAAAAAAAAAAAAAAAAAAAATTACAAATTAGCCAGGGTGGGAGCACACATCTGTAGTCCCAGCTACTTGGGAGGCTGAGGCAGGAGGATCACTTGAGCCCAGGAGGTTGAGGCTGCAGTGAGCTGTGATCAAGCCACTACACTGCAGCCTGGGTGAGAGTGACAGAGCAAGACCCTGTCTTAAACAAACAAACAAAAGCTAATACAATCATTAACAGGCTTCTTAAATTTGACACTGACCAAACTGAGCTCTCATATCCCTCCTCACTCTTCTCATCTTCACAAAAATGCCTGCTCCTCCCACAGTCTTCTCAGCTCAGACAGCAGCTCCACTTTTATAGTCACTCAGATACAAAATTTTTTTTAAAAAACCTGGGTTTGGCCGGGCGCAGTGGCTCATGCCTGTAATCCCAGCACTTTGGGAGGTGGGTGGATCACCTGAAGTCAGGAGTTTGAGACCAGCATGGCCAACATGGTGAAACCCCATCTGTACTAAAAATACAAAATTAGCTGGGTGTGGTGGCAGGCACCTGTAATCCCAGTTACTCTGGAGGCTGAGGCAGGAAAATCACTTGAACCCGGGAGGTGGAGGTTACAGTGAGCCGAGATCGCACCATTGCACTACAGCCTGGACAAGGGCGACAGAGTGAGACTCTGTCTTAAAAAAAAAAAAAACCAAAAAAAAAACCCTGGGTTTATCCTTGATGCCCTGGCACATCCCAAACCCAGTCCATCCAAAAACGTTGTCAGACTGTCTGCAGGGTAGATCTAGAATTGGGCCCCTATGCCATGTCTAGCCTGGTCTAAGCGGAGCATCGCCCAGGCTCACAAAATGCCACTTCCTTCTTCCCCTCCCTGGGTCTGTTCCCAACGGGGAGCCTCAGGGAGACAGCTAAGACCCACGTCAGGTGGCGTCTCGCCTCTGCCCAAACCTCCGCACAGCAACTGGGTCTAACTGTCCTCATCTCCAACCCCTCCCTCCCTCAGCCCCAGCTGCACTGGCCTCCTTGCTGATCCCCAAACACGCACAGCATGGTCCAGCCTCAGGGCCTTTGCACAGGCTGTGTCTCCTGCCTGACATCCTCAGCTATATCCTCCTGGCAGTCACCCTACTGTGTCCTTCACATTCTCTTTCTTATTTTTTGTCTCTCAAATTTTGCAAACTGAACCCGCGGGAGTAGATGGTAGGATGGTTTCTGCCACGTGCAGAGCCTGGAGCTGCTTAATTCCCACTCGTCTTAACCACTGGAAAAGGAGAGCCAGGAAAAACACAGCCACCATGTGTGGTCTCTCCGTTCCGTAGCCTAATGCTTCCTGAAAGAACAAGTTATTTCCCTCTGCCCCCCTGGCCCCACAAATCCAGAGAGTTACAATTTGATAATTATAGCTGGCACATCATTCCTCAAGAGCTATAACACTGAAAAATGTGCCTTTAATAAAAATAAGTGGATAAGGCCAGGCATGGTGGCTCATGCCTATAATCCCAACATTTTGGGAGGCTGAGGCAGGTGGATCATTTGAGGTCCGGGGTTCGAGACCAGCCTGGCCAACATGGTGAAACCCTGTCTCTACTAAAAATAGAAAAATTAGCCAGTCATGATCCAGGCGCAGCGGCTCATGCCTGTAATCCCAGCACTTTGGGAGGCCGAGAAGGGCGGAGTACAAGATCGGGAGATAGAGACCATCCTGGCTAACACAGTGAAACCCCATCTCTACTAAAAATACAAAAAAATTAGCCGGGCGTGGTGGCAGGTGCCTGTAGTCCCAGCTACTCGGGGGGCTGAGGCAGGAGAACAGTGTGAACCTGGGAGGCGGAGCTTGCAGTGAGCCCAGACTGCACCACTGCATTCCAGCCTGGGCGATGGAGCAAGACTCCCTCTCAAAAAAAAAAAAAAAAAAATTAGCCAGTCATGGTGGCACGTGCCTGTAATCTTGGGAGGCTGAGGCAGGAGAATCACTTGAACCAGGGAGGCAGAGGTTGCAGGGAGCCGAGATTCTACCACTACACTCCAGCCTGGGCAATGGAGCAAGACTCTGTCTTAGGAAAAAAAAAAAAAAAGTAGATAAGCATTTTCTGTGTGACAGGCGTGTATTTTTTTTTCTTTTTTCTTTCTTTTTTCTTTTTTTTTGAGATGGAGTCTTGCTCTATACCCCAGGCTGGAGTGCAGTGGTGTGATCTCGCTCACTGCAACCTCCGCCTCCTGGGTTCACTCCATTCTCCTGCCACAGCCTCCGGAGTAGCTGGGACTACAGGCACCCGCCACCATGCCCGGCTAATTTTTTGTATTTTTTAGTAGAGACAGGGCTTCACCGTGTTAGCCAGGATGGTCTCGATCTCCTGACCTCGTGATCTGCCTGCTTTGGCCTCCCAAAGTGCTGGGATTACAGGCTTGAGCCACCACGCCCGGCCAACAGGCATTGTATTAAACAATATTTATAGTCATCATCTCATTTATTGCCACAATTCTCCTGTGAGACTGGTTCTATTCTGACCAAAGACGAACTGGAGGCACAGAAGAGTTAGGTAACTTGCCCAGGGTTACAGATGTGGTGGTTTTTAAATATCTCCAAAAATTATTTGCTCTCCTCACCTAGCAGAGCCTAATTTCCCTCTCTTTGAGTGTGTGTTGGACTTACTGACTTACTTGTAATGAATAGAATGTACCAGAAGCAATGGAGCTAGACTTCTGAGGTTAGATCACAGAAGCACTATGGCTTTGTTCTTTCTCTCCCTTGAATCACCAGCCCTGGGGGAAGCAAGCAGCCATGTTGTCAGGATGCTCAAGCAGCACTATGGTGATTCCCACGTGGTGAGGAACTGAGGCCTCCCACCAACAGCCACATGAGGGCAGCAGCTTGGGAGTGGCTCCTCCAGCCCCAGAAGAGCTTTCTGAGGCAGCCCTGGCCCATGTCTTTCTTTTTTTTTTTTAAATGGAGTCTCGCTTTGTCACTCAGGCTGGAGTGCAGTGGCGTGATCTTGGCTCACTGCAAGCTCCGCCTCTTGGGTTCACACCATTCTCCTGCCTCA
This sequence comes from Hylobates moloch, assembly GCF_009828535.3. Classification (NCBI taxonomy): domain Eukaryota; kingdom Metazoa; phylum Chordata; class Mammalia; order Primates; family Hylobatidae; genus Hylobates; species Hylobates moloch. The sequence continues at coordinate 96,885,256 of NW_026652290.1, forward strand.
GCCTCCTGAGTAGCTGGGACTACAGGTGCCTGCCACCACGCCCGGCTAATTTTTTGTATTTTTTACTAGAGACAGGGTTTCACCATGTTAGCCAGGATGGTCTCGATCGCCTGACCTTGTGATCTGTCCACCTCGGCCTCCCAAAGTGCTGGGATTACAGGCGTGAGCCACCACACTCGGCCCCTGGCCCATGTCTTAACTGCAACCTCATGAGAGACCCTGGGCCAGAACCACCCAGATAAGTCACTCCCAAATCCTTGGCCCACAGAAACTGTGACAGAATAAATGTCTGTTGTTTTAATTGGCTAAATTTGGGAGATATTTGTTATACAGTAACCAAAAACTAATACACAGGACGGCAGGTCCCAGGGCTCTTCTGTCTGGGGTTCCTTATTTACTTTGTTTTTTTGAGATAGGGTTTCACTCTGTTACCCAGGCTGGAGTGCACTGATGCTATCATAGCTCACCGAAGCCTCAACCTCCTGGACTCAAGCAATCCTCCCACCTCGGCCTCCTGAGTAGCTAGGACTGCAGGTGCGCACCACCACACCCGGCTAATTTTTTAAATTTTTGGTAGAGACAGGATCTCACTCTCTGCTTTTAATGGCCAATGTTTTCTAGTTGCTCAAAACCATGGTTCAACCTCTCCAAGGAGAAATTCAGGGGGTTCCCTTTTTTTCCAAGCAGCTTCAATAAAACCCAAAGGTTCACCTCGGCTTCATTCTTGAGCTTCTAAATTTCTTCTCTTTCTCCATCTTTTTTTATAATTATTTGTTTATTTTGAGACAGACTCTCACTCTGTCACCCAGGCTGGAGTGCAGTGGTGTTATCACGGCTCACTGCAGCCTCCAACTCCTGGGTTGAAGCCATCCTCCCACCTCAGCTTCTTAAGTAGTTGGGGCTATGGGTGCACACCACCATGCCTGGCTAATTTTTTAGATTTTGTACAGATGGGGTCTTGCTATGTTGCCCAGCTAGTCCCAACTTCCTGTGCTCAAGTGATCCTCCTGCCTCAGCCTCCCAAATAGCTGAGACTACAAGCCTGCACCATCACGCCCCCAGCCTGGGTCTGGGCTCTTTAGCTGTCTTGCCCACCTGTCTGTGTAGTTTTTTTGTTTTGTTTGTTTTTTCCTTCACTTAATCCAAGATGATCACAGTTTTCAGACACCTCCATCCCATTCGATTCCCCATCTTTGGTCCCACGGCAGCCAAAGCCCGTTTATAGAACAGACAGCTGTTGTCTATGCCACGGCCTCTCTTATTTCTTCCTGTTCCCTGTCCTCGGGCCTGAATCTAGCCGGGAAATCCTCCCCTCCTCCGTCGCCCCAACATCATGAAATAAATCACTCAGCAAGCCTACAGGAAACTTAATAAGCTTGGTCTCCTTTTTTTTTTTTTTTTTTTTTCATTTTGTCTATGGTCTTTTTGTTAGGTTTTCATGGGAAGACGTGTTTGTAAGAAAAGTATTTGCGCAATGATATCTTGTGTTCTTTTAGCTTTATAATGTGGACAGAGGAGAAAGGAGTCAGTAATCGAGTGGGAGGGAAAACGCCGATAAACATGAGTGATACCAAGGGAACCAGAGGAAAACGCAGAGATTAAAAAATAACCTTCCAATCACTTACGAGTTGTACCATTTAAAATTAATACAGCTCCTAAATGCAGTGTGGGATCCTGGATTGCAACGTAGAACAGAAATATTGGTGGAAGACTGAGTGTGGCACCCACTGTCGTGCCTTAGTTTTGCTCTTATTTTTTTTTGAGACGGAGTCTCGCTCCGTCGCCCAGGCTAGAGTGCAGTGGCGCGATCTCGGCTCACTGCAAGCTTTGCCTCCCGGGTTCACGCCATTCTCCTGCCTCAGCCTCCCGAGATTACAGGTGCCCGCTACCACGCCCGGCTAATTTTTTTTGTATTTTTAGTAGAGACGGGGTTTCACCATGTTAGCCAGGATGATCTCGATCTCCTGACCTTGTGATCCGCCCGCCTTGGCCTCCCAAAGTGCTGGGATTACAGGCGTGAGCCACCGCGGCCGGCCCAGTTTTGTTCTTTGTTCTGTGGTCAAAGGTGTCAACGCAAGGGGACACTGGGTGGAGGGTGGGTGTGTGGGGACTCTCTGCACCATCTTCACAACTAAAATTATCCCCCCCCAATTTTTTTTTAATAAAGGTAACATGTAAACAAAACAACAAAGGGCTGGGTGCTGTGGCTCCCGCCTGTAATCTCAGCACTTTGGGAGGCCAAGGTGGGAGGATTCCTTGAGCCCAGGAATTCAAGACCAGCCTGGGCAACATAACGAGACCCCATCTCTGCAAAACAACAACAAAGGAAGCCTTATGCAGTTATGAGTGGATCACCCAGAATATGTTACCCTCTGCATCCATTTCGGAGCCACACATAGAAACATCAAAGGCTTAGAACAGCCTGCAGGGCTGCGTCCACCATCAACTTCAATAAAACCCCAAGGTTCGCCTCACCTTCATTCTTGGGCTCTAAATTTCTTCTATTTCTCTGTCTTTCATTCATTCATTCATTCATTTATTTGAGACAGGGTCTCACCCCGTCACCCAGGCTGGAGTGCAGTGGTGTGATCACAGCTCACTGCAGCCTCCAACTCCTGGGCTCAAGCGATCCTCCCATCTCAGCCTCCTGAGTAGCTGGGACTACAGGTGCTGGGTCTACAGGACTACCGGGAGGCTGAGATGTGCTTATGCCAACAGCGTCCTGTTGGTGTAGGGTGTAGGGCTCACAGGCTTATGAGAGTTGATCCAGCCCTCCCAATAATCCCAGGGTATACAGGAGACAGGTCCAGCTAGTATCAGTATGCCCATTTACAGAGGAGATTAAGGCGCTCTCTGCCTTGCCCTCCCTCCCTTCCCTCTCTCACTCTCTCTCTCACACACACACACACACACACAAACACACACACGCAGAGTTCTTGGAATTCCAGTGACTCCTCTACATTGCTGGGCAGCTTCTCTGTTATGCTCCCCGAGAACCCTGCTCCCCAGCTAAGCCAGGTGAGCCTTGGGGACCGAGGGGTGCAGAGCCGGGAGCTCTAAACCCTGCCCCAGTGTCGGCACCCAGGGTCCAGTCCTGCTTCCCCAAGCACCAGCTCCATCACCCACAGTTGCATGCACAGGTGCACGGGGAATCACGCGCCCTCACTCCCTCCCACACTCTCACCGCCAACCACTCCCATGTCAAATCTCCACCCACGTGTCCACTATCAGAGAAACGACGCCTTTGCCTTCATTCCACCCTCACCTGCGATCCATCTACGATGCTCCACGTCACCGCAAAGCCCTTAACCAACCACAGTGACAACAGGGTTTGCACTCCGATGCTCCAGTGTCCCCGCAAGCTCACACCCCGCGGACAGAGTCCCCAGCCTGGGCAACCGGCCACCAACGCCTTTTGCCTAAGGACTCTCCAAGCTCCGTATTTTACACCCTAAACATTCTGCGAAGGGAACTTTAGACAGTCCATGAATGCTCTTTAGGGACGGGACCCAACGCGCAGTGGGCCACACGGTCCCGGCTCACGTCCACGTGCTGTGGGCAGTGGGGCACACACGGACTCCCATTGCGTGTGGCAGGACAAGCAGGCTGCGTGAGGCTCTGCGGGGCCCAATTACCCCGTGGTCAGGCCAGCCCGAGCGCTGGGACCCTCATCCCCATGCCCCAGATGAGAAGACTAGGAAGAGGGGATTTGCACACACAACCACAACCCCACACAATACACAACCACACAACACACAACCACACATTACAACCTCACACCACACACCACACACAACCACACACACCCTCACAAAACACACCTCACACAACCACATACAACCACACACAACCTCACACCACCATCCATAAATCATACACAATCTCATCATGCAAGTACACACACAACCACACGTTACAACTGCACAAATCTCACATACAATGACCATAGAGCCAAACACAACTTCACACATGTAGTCATACACTGATACAATCACAACTCCACCATATACAGTCATACACAGACACGATTACACATATTGCCACAATCATATGCACTCACACACAAACACAATTATACAACCATACACAGCCACACAAAGCCATCCACAAAATCATGCAAATCTCATCATGCAATCACACACACAACCGTACACTATAATCACACAGCTGCCGAAACCTCCCATACAACACACAACCATACACGGTCTCACACATGCAGTCACACACCCATACACACAATTACACCTCCGCCACAATCACACAGGCACAGTGACACACATGGCCGCACAATCTCACACAACCACACACAATCCTATGCAATCAAACATCATGACATAACTACACGCAACCGCACAACCACACAACAATACACACTCAGTTATACAGCCATCGACACACAACCATATATGATCCCACCCAACCACACAATTACACAACCATACACAATCACGCATGACCACATGACACATGACCACAATCACACAATTACACAACATAAACGATCACTCATGACCACACACATATAATACACAAACACACACAAACCACATGGCCATACGCAGCCACAGACACAATTATATATATTACCACACACAACCACACATCACACACAATCACATGATCACACACAATCACACACAGCCACACAGACAACTCACGCAGAATCTCACACAGCCCCACGCAGCCAGGCCCTAGGAAGGCGTCAGGAAGCCAGGACCACAGCTGTCCTGAGGGCATCCCTGACCTGCAAGGCGGCGGCCCCCACGCAGCCCACAAGGCGTCTCGGGCCATGCAGTCCTGCGGGGCAGTGCCTGAACCCTTTGGCAAGTCCCCAAAACCTCTGGGAAGCTCTGGAGCCCATGCCTGGGTCCGAGGCCTGGTTTGACCCCCTATAAAATGAGGGAAGGAAACGGAAGGTCGCTGGGCCACAGAGGACCCTCGAGCACGGACACCTGTCCCGGGGACCCTCCCTAATTCCCAGAATGTGGGTCATTCCTGGTCATGCGGGGATAACACCACGGTCCCCAGCCTGGGTTTCCTGCCAGGGCTAAATGAATCCAGGAGGACCCTCCCTCAGGCAAATACCAACAACCAACCCCATCTCAGGCCCTTCACCCACCTCCAATTGTTACATCCCAGTGAGTGTTTACTCAGAAGCGGCTCTGAAGGTGAGAACCAGGGTGGGAGGAGAGGCTCCATCAGATGCCAGGCACCCACCCCAGCCCCGCCTCCCACCCCAGACTCAACCCCCACCCCACCCCAGCCTTGCACCTCACCCCAGCCCCGCCTCCCACCCCAGCCCTGCACCCCACCCCAGCCCTGCACCCCACCCCACCACCCCACCCCAGCCTCCCCCAGCCCCCCACCCCACCCGACTCACCTCCCACCCCAGCCCCCCACCCCACCCCAGACTCACCTCCCACCCCAGCCCCGCACCCCACCCCAGTAGCTGTCAGCCCTTTTCCTGCCGCTTCTCACCCCGGAGGGCTCCAGGCTGATGCTTGGTTCTTGCTTTAGGTGAAGTTCACGGGTAGAAAAGAAGGGAGGACTCCGGGTGGGAACAGGGATGGGGAGGGCTTCGGTGGTCCCAGGCCCCTCCAGGAACCAGGCCGCATCTACACACCCTGGCTGTATCTACACACCTCAGCTGCATCCACACAATCCCGGCTACGTCCACACAACTCTAGCTGCATCTACACACCGCACCTGCATCCACACACCCTGGCCGCATCTACACACCACACCTGACTCCAAACAACCCCTGTCACATCTACACACCGCACCTGCGTCCACCCAACCCTGGCTGCATCTACACACCGCACCTGTGTCCACACAACCC